>NC_080797.1:31313734-31613734 GCF_028018385.1 Neofelis nebulosa | reverse complement strand
TGCCTGCATTCCTAATGGAAGGAAATGCTAATTCTAGTTAGAGGTTTGTGAAAATAGAGATGTGATTCTATTTTCCATCCAAGTTTGGCACCCACAAATTCAGTCCATTCTATTCACGGACCTGAGCCCTAAAGGGATGGTCTGCAAATTGAAATCGCATGCACACCTTTGCACGTATTCAAGAAAGTGCAGTTTTCTAGGGAAAGGGTCCATTCAATAGCTTTTATGAAATTCTCAAAAGGTTCTTGTCTCAAAAGATTGAGTCACAAATTGGGGTGGAGGTGGAGAAAGACATTTGTTTTCCTGTGAAGTTGTACTTATTCTCATAAATGATGATAAATGAATGATTTGTTTTAATTAAAAGTAGTATATTTGCAAATTGATACCTGTCACTTTCTGAATTCATTCAACAAATATTTATGGAGCATCTCCTATGTCCCAGGAACTGTTTTACATGCCAGGGATATAAGCTCAAGAACAAAACTGACCAAATATCCCACTTGTCAAGGGGTTTACAAATATATAATATAAAAACAAATATGTAAGTAGAATAAATACACAGAATTTCAAGTATTGGTAAGAAATCAGTGGCCAGATCTCTCAAGTTTTCTAATTTATTCAACGACCATTTCTGCTGCTCATAGACTGAGTTTTTTACTAATGATAATACTTTTCATTCATATCATCTTGAGTTGGTTCTTTTTATTAGATGTACTGTTTACCTCTGTCTGAGGATATATTAATGATGCTATTCTAAATTTTTTATACTGTTTATTTTTGAGAGAGAGACAGAGAGAGTGAGAGACAGAGTGCAAGTTGGGGAGGGGCAGAGAGAGAGGGAGACACAGAATCTGAAGCAGGCTCCAGGCTCTGAGCTTCAGCACAGAGCCCAGTGCAGGGCTTGAACCCATGGACTGCAACCTGAGCCGAAGTCGGATGCTTAACCGACTGAGCCACGCAGGTGCCCCATTAATGTTGGTATTCTCAAATCCTTTTGTGTTTTCTCTGTTAACTGTGTCATCGACTATAAGCTGTTATATTTGTTTTTTATTTTCTGTCCTGAATAGAATTGGCTTTCTCACTCCATTTGGTCATTCCTGAGTGCAATTTATCTTTGTAGTTGAGATTTGACTTGCTTCTGTTTTCTGGTCCTAAGGAAGAGGTGAAATGAACCACGGGGCTTGTTATTGGTGACAGGTCCCCCTGAGAGTTAAAGAAGAGGTGGGAGGTGACTTCTAATGGCTAGTCAGAGTGTATACCCTTCCTCCAGGGTTCTGGGACCCTGCCCCCTTCTAACACCAATGGCTCCTGCCTGGAAGAAAACACCCTTTGCTGCCAGATCCAAGGAGGAAGGATGCGGGATTGATGTGCTGTCCTTGGTCCTACTGCAGTATCCCAGCTAATCACCCTGTAGGTGGCTCCAAGGCATTTCTGGTGGGGAGTGTTTGTAGAGCTCATTTATTCCCTTGGCTTTGAGCTAAGGTTGTGGATTTTCTAATTGTATCTTTTCTAATCATTCTTAGGGACTTTGGTGGAGTTTGGAGTTTGGTAGAGACTTGGCCTGTTTCAATCTGCCAGCTTGAACTAGCACAACCTCTTAGGAAGACAATTTTGTACCCCTGTTAAATCCTGGAGAAACTTAGGCAAATGTGTACTAGGATATAAACAGAAAAATGTTCAAAGCAGCACTGTTTATAATAACTAAAAATTAGAAAAATCTAGTATCCACCAACAGTAGAATGAACAAATAGTGTTACACGGGTATTTACTCTATACTTATTAAACTGAGCATTTATGTTCTGTGCATTTTATGCACATTTTTAGTTCTCACAGATATTTTTTAGTTGGGGAAAAAATTAGATGGCTTTACTTGTAGCACTGATATGGTTATAAATAGGGCTTCCACAATAAAATTTGGGAAAAGAGAGGAGGAAGTGGCAGTTCTGTCCATGTTTTTGCCACTCAGGGCTGGGTTCTAACAGATTTTGTGATTCAGAGAGTAGGCATTAAATGTACATTTTGGTGTGAAGAGTAGATAGGTGTGTGTGTGTGTGTGTGTGTGTGTGTGTGTGTGTGTGAGAGAGAGAGAGAGAGAGAGAGAGAGAGAGAGAGAGACAAAGGAGTATGTGAGAAGAAGATTTGAATCAAACAGCAGAGACCACCATCCCTACATTAAATAAGAATTAGTGTATTTGGTGGCACCATCACCCAGGTTTCTCTCACATCTAGCGGTCCTGTGTAGCCAATAGTTGTAGTTATTTTGCATTTTGACCGAGAAATGACCTTTTCATTTTGCAGAATTCTCCGTGACAATTATCTGACCGAATTACGTAAAGACACATTTGAAGGCCTGCTATCCCTCCAGTATTTGTAAGTTAATCAGTTCATCATTTATTATGAGTTTTTAGTTATATTATTTATTAAAATATACAGGGTTCAAATTAGATAATTGCAACAATTTCTTCTAACAGTAGAATTCTATAATTCTCCTTAGTGGAATTCTATAATTCTCTCTATTAAATTCTATAACTCTGTAAGTCTGTGGGGACCCAGCCCATCTCTAGCATTAAATACCTCCTATGCACTTTCAACTTTTTAATTTTATAGACAAGATGTAGGAAAAAGCCCTTCAGTTGTGGAGGAAAAGGGGTAATGAAGTCTGAGCAATGATGGACAGCCATATGAACCTTGTTATGTAAGTGTTCATATACCATCTGCTTTTATTTATATTTATTATTTATGGCCCATGGATCAAATCCTGTGTATGGTCTGTCTTGATACAACCTATGAGTTCAGAATGATTTTCGTGTGCTTAAAGGGCTGTAAAAGAGAAAAGAAGAGAAAGAAACAGAGAATATGTGACAGAGACCGTATATGGCCTGCAAAGCCTAAAATATTTACTGTCTGGCCTTTACAGAAAAGGTTTGAAAAAGTTGGCTTAGTAAAATGAGAGGAATTGAAGTTAACCTCAAATTGTCACCTACAAGACAAGAAAATATAGAACACTTACATTAATTTGAATGCCATTAACCCAGAATTTTAAAATAATTTAATCTAAATTAAATATTTGAATATTAAATATTTAACTAAGCAGGTGAATTATGTAAGCAGTATTACCAAGTATATATTAAATTATCAAGAGAACAGATTAAGGATTTCAGTGTGGGAAATTGTATTAGTTTATTTTTTTATTATTATTTTTTATGTAATTTATTGTTAAGTTAGCTAACATACAATGTGCTCTTGGCTTCAGGAGTAGATTCCTGTGATCCGTGTGGAACTTCTTATGCCACCATAAAAATAGATGTTTAAAATGATGGTTAAGGGGTTGGGGCTCCTGGGTGGCTCAGTTGGTTGGGCGTCCGACTTTGACTCAGGTCGTGATCTCACAGTTTGTGGGTTCGAGCCCCGTGTCGGGCTCTGTGCTGACAGCTCAGAGCCCGGAGCCTGTTTCAGATTCTGTCTCCCTCTCTCTCTGCCCCTCCCCCACTCATGCTCTGTCTCTGTCTCTCTCAAAAACAAATAAACATTAAAACAATGATGGCTAAGGGGCACGTGCCTGTCTCAGTCATTAGAGTCTGCAACTCTTGATCTCGAGGTTGTAGGTTAGAGCCCCACGTTAGGTATAGAGATTACTTAAAAAAAATGAAATCTTTAAAAATATAATGATGGTTAAGTGGTATAGTTAGAAATGTTTACACTAAACAAACATCAGAAATGCCTCTAACTTCGCTAATTACAGAACAAACATCTCTCCAGCCTCATTGTCAAGGAAGAAATGTTTGCATATATCTCTGTACATTAGACATGCAGAGATACTAATGTTCTTTGCTATGGAGGTTCAGTGTTTATTCTTTGTCCATGCCATCTAAAGCTGTGTATTTCATTAATCCTTTTTTAAAAATTTTTTTAATGTTTATTTATTTTTGAGAGAGAGAGAGAGAGAGACAGAGTATGAGCAGGGTAGGCACAGAGAGAGAGGGAGACACAGAATCCGAAGCGGGCTTCAGTCTCTGAGCTGTAGGCCCAGAGCCCGATGCGGGGCTCGAATTCATGAGCAGTGAGATCATGACCTGAACCGAACGAAGTCAGATGCTCAATCGACTAAGCCATCCAGGCGCCCCTCATTAATCCTTATTAATGATGTGCTTTAGAAAATAGATTCTTCTTGCAAATGTGGAAGGCTTAAGGGTAGTGAGTAAAAAGAATCTCATATGACACTAAAAATAGTCCTTCAAATTATCAAACCTTCCAAGTGTTAGGGGACAACCACTTTGTATTGGTCTTCTTGGCTACCTCTGCCATCTGGGCTCCAAACGTTACAAACACAGTTTGGAGAAAAACAAAAGAGACAAACTGCGCAATGGGTTGGGCCTTTCATTATTTCTACTCTGAGGTACTTTGTAAGCCAATTATTTCATGTCAGGTGAAGTGTTCTCATTCATTCATTCAAAAAAAAATGTGAATCAAAACCTGAAACAGAAAGTGACAGGCCCTATGCCCAGTACCGTAGGCACGCAGATGGTTAAGGCAGGCTTGCCACCCTTGTAGGAACTCATGATTTCACAGGGAAAATAAACAGAAGCTTAAACCATAACGCATAAGCACTAAATGGATGATGAAGCACTGACAAAGTGCAGAAGAGGGAGCCACAAAGTCGTAAAACCACATTTCTTTTCAGTCATTTTGCTCCTTCTACTCACTACCCAGCTGTTAATTTATTTTATAAATATTTGAGTTTGTTCTTTGTCCATGCATCAGGTTTAAACACAGTAGACAACGCAGATGAGCAAGACTAGTCCATACTTTCATGGAGTTTATGCCCAGAGGAAATGGAATGCCAGAATAACTATATTAAGAAGGAATTGGGGCACCTGCCCGGCTGAGTCAGTAGAGCACGTGACTCTTGATCTCAGGGTCGTGAGTTCAAGCCCCAGGTTGGGCGTGGAGTCTACTTTAAAAAATTAAAAGAAGGAGAAGAAGGAGGAGGAGGAGAGGGGGAGGGGAAGAAATGGATTTGGGCAATGAGAAGTACAAGTTGTTTTTGGAACAGAGAAGAGGGGGGAAGACTTCAAGTTGGATCAGGGAAGTTACTAGAGAAATGCTGTTTGAACAGAACCTTGAATGGCTATGACGTATCATCAGATAGACATCTTGGGAAGAATATGCTTGCAAAATAGAGTGAGTGAAAGGCAAAATGCAGGAGAAATTTCTTTGGTATCTGTAGAGTAGGAAACTAGAGCCGGATTTAGGATTTTGAAGGCCTTGGATAATATGCCAGGCTACCGTGTTATCACAGCAGTGCTCTAGGACAAACTTTAGACTGCACCAGGGTCACTTGGAGGCCTTGTCAGAACACAGGTTCCACCTCCACAGTTCCTGATTCACTCAGTCCAGAGTAGAGCTGAGAATTTGCATCTTGAGGAAGTTCCCAAGTGCCTCTGATATTTGAGAGCCACTCCTGGAGAATTAATCTGGTGACTGTGTGCAGTATAGATTAGGATGGGAGAGACCAGAGATGAAAATGCCAGTCAGAAGATGGTGGTCCCCATGTAGGTGGAAAGTGAGGGACTCGGCTGAAATCAACGGAAATAAGAGGGTCAACCATAATCCAGAATGGGTGTTTCCAAATAAAAGTCCAGTACCATGTTGTTTTTTTGTTGGCCCCACTTGCAGCTGAAGCAATTGATAAATTCATAGACCGTTTAGGCAACGTACAACCAAAAATAAATTTCTATGAATATGATAATATAATTCTGAGTTCGTTCAAAGTCAGGTATTGATTAGAGGAGTCACTTCTTTTCAAGTTAAACGAAAAGGTATCTATTGACTTGGTGTCAAGAAATAGAACTAAACCAGGAAGGTGTGCTAATGGGAGAATATCCCTTTTAATATTAGCAATTATATGTGGAGATCACCACTTTGAGCTCACAATTTAGAAATTGATGAGGCCACAAAAAGTCATTTAATCAATTCTTCTGCTCTCAGGAAAGATTACTTCCAAGATCTATCAAGATCTATAGTTGTATATTTTATGTATGAAGATCACAAAGGTGAGACTCTTAAGAAAGGGGAGGACAGGGTTAGGGGCTCTGGAAGGTTCAAATAACAATTCCTAATACTCAGAGTTTAGCCAAAAGCTACTTATTCAATACTACCATCCTACTAATTAGATATCTTATAGCTAATTGAGGCAATATTTTCCTTTTCCTTTTCCTAGAGATTTATCCTGCAATAAAATACAATCTATTGAAAGACGTACATTTGAATCACTACCTTTTTTGAAGTTTGTGTAAGTTACAAATATAATTTCATTATATTTGGAATTTGTATTAAACTTAATTGTAAACCTCTTTGTTATTCATTTTGAATGAATGAAACTTTATTAGTCGAAAGCTACTAAAATTATGTAGCAAATCTTTTTTGTCTGTGGCAAAGTGTGGTGTGAGAGTTATTATAGAGATCAGAGTGAATCGTTCTAGAGCAGCAGTTCTCTGCCAGGGTGATTTTGCATCCAGGTGACACTTGGTAGTGTCTAGAGACATTTTTGATTGTCAGACTGTAGATGTGCTCCTGGCATCTAGTGGGTGGAGGCCAGGGCTGCTGTCACACCCTACAGTTCACAGGGCAGCACCCCCCCCCCCCCATAACAAAGATTATCCAACCATAAATCTCAACAGTGCTAAAGTTGTGAAACGTTTTTCTAGAGAAATAAACTTACTTCTCTAGAAAAGAATACTTACTTAACACAAGTATTTATTGAGCATTTACTGATTTGTATCTAATGCACCACATGTATAAACATGAAAGTATAAATCTTTCATGCAAATATTTTTTTTAAAAGGCAAGTATCTTTCATAGTGAGATTTCTTTAGTGTATGGAGAGAGTATTTTGGTTATGTTTCATTATCGAGAAATTAGAATCACTGCCAAAGGATAAATATTCTAAAAGAATATCTTTTTTTTCTCTTCGTTTGTGTCTTGTTTTTTTGTGTGTGTGTGTGTCTGTGTAGAAATCTTGGTTGCAATTTACTCACCGAACTGAGCTTTGGAACATTTCAGGCCTGGCATGGAATGCCGTTTTTACACAAGCTGTAAGTGAAATAGAAAATGAATACATGTAAAAAAAAAAAAAACTACATATAAAAATATCATACAGTGATTGGTTAGGTGTGTGTTAATAAACCCAGTATGAATTCTGGAAAGTAGGTCTTAAAATCCATTTTTTTTTCAAATGAGGAAACTAAGGTACAAAGAGGCCAAGAGACTTGTCTTAACTCCTAAATGGCACTCTCTGCCCTCCCTCGTACCCAGCTTTGTGTGGGCGATGAAAGCCCCAAGCAAGTAACACCCAAGTCAGTATTATCATGGGAATTCGTGACAGTGATGCTTCCCCAAGGTGTGCATGGTCCTTGAAATCCACTTTTGAATTTAACTTTGATTCCTGCTCATGTGCAAGTTTCCTATGCAAAAGAGAACTTCAAAGAACTAAGTTTAGCACAGAGTTCTCCAGGCAGCAAAAGGTGTGGGTGCTTCTTCAGCCATCAGGAAAGCAGAAAGAACTCCTGAATGCCTGCCACAGGGCACTGCTCTCCATGTGTTTTCTTTCCTGACCACTCTTCAGTTAAGAAGTGTGTTATTCCGTTTCAGCCGGAAAATTCTGTGATTTCTCTGTAAAAAAGCAAATCATACTGGACATGTTCAGTGGCCTGAGGGGGATTTTTAGACTCAAGGTTGAAGACCCTCCTCTAAAGCAGACGCTGGAAAAGACTGTCTTACTGTCTTGTGGTTCAGAAATCTGATTTCACAACTTATCTTCCGTTAGATGAAAGTGTTTACGGTGTGTCCGGAGCTGGAGTAAGTTCCTGCGGGTGCCCAAGAGCAGGGGCCTCCTCTCTCCTCTCATTAATTTGCTGATGCCTAACCTGGGGAAAGAATACTGAGGGTCAGTTTTTTGTTTTGCCAGCATGCCAGAGAACGGGCTCATTGAGTTTCTCCACCAAGAGGTTTTAGTGGTGTCAATATAATGTCTTAAAACTCACCACCTCTACTAAGCATCTTATAACACCAAGAGCCTCTTCGAAGAATCTGAATTTCATAGTTATGTAGGCAATACAGGACGAAATAGGGTGGAATCCGTTGATAACAATGAATGAATTCATTGAAAAACACTCAGTGCCACGCGCACTCTATGTCGACAATGTACTAAGTCCTGGGGGTACACAGAATACACAGGGACTGTCCCCAAGAATCTTTCATACTGGAAGGAGAAAAAGATGGCCGTTGATGGGAAAACGTATGTGAGCCATGCTGGCATCAGTGCAGCAGGGTAACGAGCTAGGGGGTGACAAAGTAGGGGATGGTTGTGGAATAGAAAAGATTTGTCGTGGACAAGGCAACAACTTGCTTGTGTTGAGTTTCCACGTTCATCTTGATGAAGTTTTGGGGAGATGGTGGGGAGTCGGGAGCCGACGCTCAAGAAAGAATTCTTGAACGTGTCTTTGGTGCAAAAAGGTGATTTTATTAAAGCACAGGGACAGGACCGTGGGCAGAAAGAACTGCGCTGGGGTTGTGAAGAGTGACAGGTTATATGCTATGGAATTGGGAGGTAAAGTCAAAAGGGAAGTCTCCAGAGGGACTGTGATATGTGAAAGAGGACTCCTAAGATACCAGAGGCCTTGCTGTTGTCAAGCTAAGGTTGTTTTCCCCTCTAGCAAAGCATTAAGACAGTAGGGAGTTCCTGGAGAAATATTTTATTTGCCTGTATCTGTCAAGTATCTGTCAATAGGCTGCAGGTTATAAGGAAATTTAATTTTACCTGAGATTTCCTTCTTGCCTTTGTTCCCCATATCACTATGGAGGGGTGATGTTGGGGCTCCAGGAAGCTGATTCTGTAGGTTTCTGGAGATTAGGCTATTGATAAGATTGCCTTTTTCTTGTAATTTACTAAGATATTTGTAAACTGATGGAAACTCCTATCTTGCCCGACTGAGATCTCTATCAGTTAACCATTTGTTTTCTTTCCTTTCCTTTGCCCTCGAGCAGCCAGAATCACACATATCCCACCTGGGGCGGGGGCATGTGCTAACTTGTATTTTGCCCTCAACTTGCCTCATGCTCCCTCATCAATCTTACATGACAGAAAAAGGTAATTAAAGAACCAGAGCTAGCTGGTATTGAGAATAAATTAATACTCACGTCATGTGTGTTATGCCCAGAATTCGTGATCCCCAAATACCGCCAGGGAGCCGAGTCCGATGTAAAAGCAAAAGAGCCTTTATTCGAGCTTAGCTCGAGCTCAATCCCCTACCTGCACTGATGCAGCGGTGAGATACCGGGGAGAGAGAGCCAGTTTCAAAAGGACCAAGGTTCTATGGGGGCCTAGGGGCAGTTGGTGAGGTAATGGCTGTGGCCTCAGCCGATTGGCTGGGGAAGGGTCCTGGGGGAAGGGTCCGAGTTCTGTTAGCAGGTGGGGGGGGGGGGGGTTACTCAAGGGGAGGAGGTGTGGTCAAGGTGAAGGACACAGAACAAGATGGAGTCAGCCGGCGTAGGCCCGCCCTTTCAATGTGGTTTGAATAGAGCTGTACTACTAAAACGAATTCACAGTTAACTTCCAAAAAATTATCACAGTACAGTAAGTGTGTATTGGAGGTTGGGCTCCTTGTTTGGGGCCAAACTTTTCTTTTCTTTTTTATTTTTAACGTTTCTTTATTTATTCTGAGAGAAAGAGAGCATGCGCAAGGGAGATGCCATCCCGTGAATTCAGTCACGTTGTTACCTACGTGACTTATTACTGGGGTGTTTATAAGTTGAAACACTATTTTCTCCAGCATTGAATAAGTTTGTAAACCTTTTGGGCCCCAGCTGAGGTGGATTTATCTTGAACTGACTGAAGCTTAAACTTCAGGTCTTCTCACTTACGTAGGCCCCTTCCGAAGTCTCGGGAGGGACCCTCGCAGTTCCTGTACGCATAATTTTGCATGTTTTGATGAGGCAGGATTTCCCAAAGTAGATGAGGTTCAGACCCTACAAGGCCTCGATTCACCCCTGGGTTTCAGGTAATTCTATCTCAGTAAGTTTTTTGAATGAAGCCTCTTAAGTTATTGATAAACACTGAGTGAACACGTTAGCGGTGTGGTAAAGTCTATTTTGAATCTGAAACCCACCTCAAAGCCATGCCAAGAGTTTATTAATAAGGTACCACTTTTTGAATGGTAGTAATAATCCTATTTCTTTCAGATGAAATCAGGAATGAAATATATTATGGAAAACCAACAGTGGTTGATAATCCTAAATGTTAAGGATACTTTTTTTTTTTTCCTGACTTTAAAGTGCTTCTCCTTCATTCACCTACACAGGTCCAGACCGATGGCTTATTTTAAAAAATTCACTTCATTGCTTCTAACAGTACGAGCTCCATGAGTTTAGGAGCTGAAGGGCTCTACGATGTAGAAAGGCTGTACCTTATCGGGATAGAGCACACTCACATGCTGGCTCGTCTGTGGCGCATCAGTGTTGTGCCAAGAACATAAGCTCTAAGGGAGAATGAGGAAAATCTAAGCCTTACCCCTTTTGAATTATTGTTGAGAATCTCGTTGCGGTAGGTGTGGCCACCCTCTGAAGGCAGAGTCGAGCCGCAGTCACAGAGACGCCCTAACGCTCCCCCAGTCAACCGCCATCTGCTTCCTTTTAGACGGCTGCGTGCCCACACAAGCTTACACACTTCAGGATATTGTCGTCGCTTTTCGGTGTGTCCCGGAAATCCTGGCGGCTTCTTCTCAGAGTCAGAAAGGCATCAACGTTAAGGATGAAGATGGCACCTCAGGGCTGTCCTTTTGGGGTGATTTAGGGTAACTTTTATTAGTTCCCGTGTGTGGTAGTTCAGAAGCTTTGCGATAGTCATACCCCACTGTTACTTGTCTTCTCCCAGCTGCATCGGATTCTTCCCACGTGTATGCCAAGGCATCTTCTTTCTCTGGGAAGCTGGTAGTTGCTGGTAGTTGCTCCTCCGCCCCATATCATTTCTTTAATACCTACCTCTGCTAGGTATTTACTGCGCCCCGGCACTACGCTAAGACCTTTCGCTTGTGCTGCAAGTAAGACGGTGCGTCTTAAACTCTTAGAACAGAGCCTGGCACGTGGGAAATGCTCCAGACGTGGCCCCTCACACGGCACTTCATTTTCGGTTTTCCAGCAACTCTTGTGATACAGGGAGTGTCATCCTCATTTCGGGGATGAGGAAGTTGAAACTCAGAGACATCGGCTGACTTGCCTAGCTTCACACTGTCAGTAAGTGACAGCACCACTTAAGAAGCTTCGCGAGTAATACAATTCCGCATTCCCCGGCACTAGGTAGGACCTGAATGACAACCGGCCTTTTGGGCGTCGTCCCTTGGAGTCAGCTTCTCACTGGAATAGGACCTTTCGAGCAGGGAGCTCCTTTTCCCTATGCTTCGGGAGCTCCTGGCCATGCCACCCATGGGCATCCCCAGGCTTCCTGCTCACCGCCTGTGCAAACATCACATCGTCACTGCTAGGCACCCACTCTGTGCCCAGCCTTATGCTAGGTGCTTTGCACATGCTCTTTCCTTTAATCCTCAAGTTGCCTTATGAGGTAAATGCTGCTAAAAAGACTCGGAGACGTTCGTTACTTAAGTCCCTTCACCAGGAAGCGACAGCCAGAATTCAGACCTAGGTCTGCCTGATTCCGGGGCCCTTGCTTCTTGGGCTGTTCCTCACTGCCAGAAACTCCTCTTCAAGGCTGTTCTCAGAACTTGCATTAAAACAGGGGCTCACCATTTCAGATTCTTTAGGCTTCGCCCCTCCCCCCGCCCAACCCCTGAGAAAGGATCTACGTGATGCCGTTAGATGTCTTGTATTGAGGAGCTTCGCATGGGGAGTCATGTTCTCATGGCTCATGGACCTATGTAGATGAATAAAGGAAAGGGGTTATTCTATCCCCAAGTACTTCAAACATACTGGAATAGGGTCTAGATCACTCTACTTATTTCTTCAACTGCTTTCCTCCAAGGAGCCAGTTTTCCCTCCATGCCTTGGGATTCCAGCATAGAGAGTTTGGAGTTTGTCCTATTTGAAATGTATTTTCACTGCCTGCTTTGGACGTTTTTTCAGCCAAAGCTGTTAGGATTTCAGTACATTCAGGACAGTGGTGACAAGCTTCAGTCCTCAAGTCTTCTCTGTCTCCTCAGTGAGTAGAAAGGAAACGTAGCCCATCTGTCTGGACCTCTGTAGAAGAATTTGGAGAAAAAAAAAATAACACGTAAGAAATGTTCCCTTATTTTGTGAGCTACCTTTAGTCTGTCCCGTTGCTCTGCAACAGAAAGCTTTTGCAAAAATACTTGAGTTTTCCTCTTCAAATAAGATAGAGTTTTTTAAAAAACAAAAAGATATCTAGAACAGTATTTCTTCAACTTTGATTATGAGACAGTCTTTGAGGATAACTGTTGTTATGTTTTACTCCCATAAAGATAAGCCCACGAATATCCAAAAGCCAATAGACTGAGTCAGCACACGTTTTATCTGTAAAATGAGGGAATTGAACGGAAATGGAGATGATCTCTAGCGCAGCGTCCACCGTTCGTGTTCGTTCGTATCGCAGTCTGTGGAAAAACAATTGCTGTCGGTCCAGCAGATGTAACCTGTCGGGTCAGTTCTCATTCTCCCCTTGGCTCAGGCACAATAGCTCCATGAAGAGAAGGCGGCACTAAAGACAGGAGGAAATAGGATAATTTGGAGTGGCCTGTATTTTGTTTTCACTACACATAAACACAGGGCATTCATCTCAGCAGGAGGGCTGCCTGGGTAAGAGGAAGCACCGAGCCGATGGGTATAAGGCCATGGGTGAGCTACCAGGAAAGAGGGGGGGGGGGACAGTGGGGGTAGAGCACTGAGATAGTTGGGGGGAAGGATAACAAACTACTAAACTGTTTTGGCTGCATAATTCTTCATAGTCTTTCTTAATAGGGAGCCGGGGGTGGGGGGTGGGGGGGGGGCGGGGGGGGAGGAAGCAGTGGGCAGGGGAAGACACACACGTGGAAGAGGTTACTTGCACAGAGCCCACCAGTAAGCTTGTCGGTATTAATGCCATTTTTATTTTTTCAAAGCCAAAGGACATTCAGAGCCTCAAGGTTGAGGAACTGTGTTTAACCAGACATGTGACACTCACGTTCTTTCTCTTCATAACATTGTCTGACTGGATATTAACTAGTGTTACGCAAACCCGACATGTTAATGGGCCCGAAAAAACGTAGAAGAATGGGCTGGAATAGGAAGAATAGGGGAGTTTCCAAGGCAAGAACAAAAATGCATGGCTCCCAGCCGCACCGCTAACTCCCTCTGACCTCCGTTGTGGAAGAGTTTGAATCTTCGCTCCCCTTTTCTCCACCTACTAACATGTTTGATCTTCTGGCAACTGGTTCTCTATTTATCACAACATGGTTCTTTTTTTTTTTTTTTTCAAATTGAGATATAGTCCGCCTAATAGAATATGCAACATTATAAAGTATATAGTCCAATGGTATACTTTGATAGACAATAATCACTGCTAATTCCAGAACATGGTCATCGCCCCCCTCGAAAGAAATACCATACCCATCAGCCTTTACTCCCCATTCTCCCTTCCTCCCAGGCCCCTGGCAACAACTAATTTACCTTCTGCCCCTATGGATTTGCCTATTCTGGACATTTCATAGAAATGTGTGTCTAGTTTCTTTCACATAGCTTGTTGGCTTCAAGATTTATCCGGTTGTAGCATGTTTCAGTACTTCATTCTTTTTTTTAATGTTGATTTCTTTTTGAAAGAGAGTGCACACACAAGCGGGGAACGGGCGGAGAGAGAGAGGGGGACAGAGGATCCAAAACCACAGAGCCCGATGTAGAGCTCGAACTCATGAACTGTGAGATGACGACCTGAGCCAAAGTCAGATGCTTAACCGACTGAGCCACCCAGGTGCTCCAATCACATTTTGTTCATCCATTCGTGAGTTATTGGACATTTGGATTATTTTGACTTTTTGGCTATTATGAATAATGCTGCTATGAGTATTCATGTACAAGTTTTTGTGTGGTCATATGTTTTTAATTCTCTTGGGTACATACCTAAGAGTGGAATTGCTGGGTCATGTAGTAACTCTATATTTAACCCTTTTGAGGAACTGCCACACTGTTTTCCACAGCGACTACACCATTTTACATTCCCACCAATGTATGAAGATTCTGGTTTCCCCAAATCTTGCTACCACTTATCACTGTCTCTCTGTTCGATCATAGCCATCTTAGTGAGTGTAGAGTAGTATCTCATTGTAGCTTTGATTTATATTTCCCTAATGACCTAAGACATTGAGCATCTTTTCATGTGCTTATTGGCCATTCATGTATTTTCTTTGGCGAAATGTCTCTTCAAATCCTTTACCCATTTAAACATTTGATTATTTGTCTTTTTACTGAGTTTTAAGAGTTCCTTATATATTCTGGATATTCTGGATACTAGACTTGTATCAGACATATGATAGTTGTGGGTTGTTTTTTTATTTTTAAATAAAGTCCAGTTTATCTATTTTTCCTTTGGTTTGTTGTGCTTTTTGTGTCATGTCTAAGAAACTGTTGCCTAAATCCAAGGTCATAAAGATTTCTCTCCTGAGAGTTTTATAGCTTGAGCTCTTCCATTTAGGTCTTTGACTCATTTTGAGTTAATATTTATATATGGCGTGAAGTGTAGGAATCCAACTACATTATTTTGTATGGGGATATACGGTTGTCCCAGCATCATTTGAAAAGACTAGTCTTCCCACATTGAATGGTGTTGGCAGCCTTGTTGAAAATCAGTGAGCCATAAATGTGAGGATTTATTCCTGGACTGTCAGTTCTGTTCCATCAACTTACATGTCTGTTCTTATGCCAGTACCACACCGTGATTACTGTAGTTTTGAAGTAGGTTTTGAAACCAGGGCGTGTGAGTCTTCCCATTTTGTTGTTCTTTGTCAAAATCGTTTTGGAGCACCTGGGTAGCTCAGTTGGTTAAGTGGCCGGCTCTTGATTTCAGCTCAGGTCAGGACCTCATGGTTTGTGAGATGGAACCCCGTGTTGCAATCTGCACTGACAGCATGGAGCCTGCTTGGGATGCTCCCTCTCCTTCTCCCTCTGCCCCTCCCCTGCTCACACTTTTCCCCAGTCACACTCGCTCATGTTTGCTCTTCTGCACGGGTGTGTATGCTCGCTGTCTCTCAAAATGAATAGATAAACTTTTTTTTTTTTTAAAAGATCATTTTGGCTATTCTCGGTCCCTTGAATTCACATACAGATTTTAGAATTAGCTTGCCAGTTTTTGGAAAGAAGTCGGTTGGGGTTTTGATAGGGATTATACTGAAACCACAGTTCAATTTGGGGTATAGTGCCATTTTAACAATATTTTCTTCTGATCCGTGAACATGGCATATCTTTACATTTATTTCAATCTTCTTTAATTTCTTTCAACAACGTTTTGTGGTTTTTAGTGTGATTCTTGCACTTCTTTGGTTAAATGTTTTCCTAAGTATTTTGTTCTTTTGAGTACTGTTATACATGGAATTGTTTTCCTAATTTCATTTTTGGAATAGTCATTGCTGATGTATAGAAATAAAGCTAATTTTTACATATTGATCTTGTGTCCTGTAACCTTGCTGAACTCATTTATTAGTGCTAAGGTTTTTTTTCTACATTCCCAGGAATATGTCTTGTGGTCTTCTAGTTACCCGGGAAGATGTTGGAGCATTTCAAAGTCCCTATGGACATCTCATTTCTCAGCTTTTTCCTTTTAGGCTTTTTGTTTAGGCTATTTTTTGTCTTGTTTTCAATTGCCTCACATAGCTGCCAGATTAAAACATTTATCTATAATTGTTTTCAAAAAATGCCCCTTGGGAAGAGGCTATTTTAGCACTGTGCAGTTCTCAGTGAGGTCAAGGGCAAGGCTTTCAAGTGAAGTTTTTTAGGGACCCCACTAGACAGGTAGAACAATGACAGTTTGTTCCTTGGGAATGAGGCTTTAAGGAACTTCAGCTCCATTTTGTTCCCCTGGGATGTGGGCAATTTTTAAGGCTACCATCAGGATGGAGAGCAGAGGTTGAGGACAAGTTAAAACCACAGAGCTCACTGTTCTTATAGAAATTAGTAATTTGTTCTTTAATAAATGCTCTCGGGTTGCTGCAAGCCCATTGGTTAAAATTTCCAAAGTTCTGAGAAAGTTGATTTTGACCATTTTTGCTAGTTTTTGTTGTTGTTGTTGTTGTTGTTGTTGCTTTTACGGAAGGATGAATTTTCAGACGTCCTTCCTTTCTCATTTTCACTGATTCACCTGTAACAGGGCTTTAAAATCTCTAAAGTCTCAGGGCACCTGGGTGGCTCAGGTAACTGCCTGACTCTTGATTTCGGCTCAGGTCATGATCTTGCGGTCATGGGATCAAGCCCCATGTCAGGCTGTGTGCACTGGGCATGGAGCCTGCTTGGGATTCTCTCTCTCTCTCTCTCTCTCTCTCTCTCTCTCTCTCTCTCTCTCTCTCTCTCTCTTCCTCTGCCTCTCCTTCACTCATACTCTTGTACTCTCTCTCTCTCAAAAAATAGAATAAAAAAATAAAAAATGAAATCTCTAAAGTCTCAATGATCACAGGCTAATTAAATACTTAATCATGGGAGATGATTAGAGGAAAGGAATAAAAATAGAAAATGTAATTCTTAGAGAAGCTCTCCCAGATGGAGAGATGAAGTTCAGCAAAGTGTTTCTATATTTAATGCTCTCAAAGTTAAGTTTAAGGTAACGGCTATTTTAAACCCCCTTTTTTTTCATACAAGTTAAATACAGGCTTTGGAGTCAGAACTGAGTTCAGATTCCAGCTCTGCTTCTTGACTGGCTTGACAAACTGGGACAAATTATACAACCTCTCTGTACTTTAGTTTCCTCACTTGTAAAATGGGGTAGTGATGTATCTATCACATAAGGTTACTGTGAGGTTTAAATGTGAAATGCTGATCACAGATGCCCTATAGCTCAATAGTATTGGTTGTGATGATTATCCTTATAATTTTGCAAAAGTACAGTGATGATTCTTGAGCAGAGTCAACCTAAAGGCAGATTTTCTTTTCTTTCTTCCTGTTTCCTTCACTTTATTTTTGCTGTAAAGAACTGAGAAGAAAATCTACTCAGCATTTTGGAATAAAAACTTGTGTCAAGCAGTGACAAAATGTTATTTATTCAACAAGCCTTCACTAAGTACCTAGTAAATAACAAGCACTCTGTCAGGCACAGGGACAAAAATGACAATAGAGTATGGTCCCTGCCCTCAAGGAGCTGGCAGTCCAGGAGATGGATAAGGAAACGGGATCATATGCCACCTAACAAAGGCTGTCATAGGAGAATACACATGGTGGGGGTATAGCTTTCACCATTTCCTCTTAGATTAATCCCTTTGTCTTTGGCCCCCAAACTGAGGAATTGGTCCTATTTTTGTCTTTAACCGGGTGTTTTAAACTGTGGAATTTTTTACATTTCTAGAGATAAAGGAAAAGCACCTAGAATTATAGAGGACACTAGAAACAGTCTTTCCTACAGAGCCTGACTATCCTACCAGCATAGTCACTTCTAGGATTTTCAGCCCAAAAAGTTCTTTGGCATATCTTTGCTTTGCTGTCCACGTAAAAAAAAAAAAAATTTTTTTTTCCTCTTTCTGTTCTCCACTTTATCGTCCAGAGAGCTGGGTAGTTCCCAAAGGAAGAGTGCTTTACAGAATCTAAGGGTGACTTATAGGCAAAGGCAGAAAATGATTAGTTTTCACCTTCCAGTTCCATACCCCCAAATTGAACATAAACTTTCATGGTAGTCATTACTGGAAATGCAGATAATTTTAATTCCATTGCATTTTTCAGAATTATCAGTCGTAACCCTCTGTCAACTGTTGAAGATTCCTATCTTTTTAAGTTGCCAGCATTAAAATATTTGTAAGTATTGCAACAATCTCATGGCTCGCGAGATGATTTCTGATCTTTTTTGTTGTCATCAAAAGATTCAGTATTTGCGTTTTGGTTAAAAAGTCGTAATTTTGGGGCGCCTGGGTGGCGCAGTCGGTTAAGCGTCCGACTTCAGCCAGGTCACGATCTCGCGGTCCGTGAGTTCGAGCCCCGCGTCAGGCTCTGGGCCGATGGCTCGGAGCCTGGAGCCTGTTTCCGATTCTGTGTCTCCCTCTCTCTCTGCCCCTCCCCCGTTCATGCTCTGTCTCTCTCTGTCCCAAAAATAAATAAAAAAAAAAAAAAAAAAAAAAAAAAAAAGTCGTAATTTAAATTTTAACTGGGTTATTGAAATAAGCATTATTAGCAAAGAAAAAACGTATATGGGCAAGATAGCCTGCAGAGGAAGGAGTAGTATTGAAGAACACATAACAGACATGGGACTTGTAGATGTAGGTAGAAATACCATTTATCTCAAAGTGGAAAGTGGAGTAAAGTGTATATTAAAAGAAAAAAAGACTAATCAAGAGAGGTGGATGCAATTGAGAATGAAAATGAGGATAAGAGTAAAAAGGATTGTACTGTTGAGCACCAAGGTGATTAATTTGATGATGCACATAAAATGTCTTCATTGGGAGCTTTCTGAAATTATTGTCCATAGCAAGAAAACTCTTGAGCTGACTTGACAAAGAAGCCAGAATTGAAGTAATCACATGTTGTTAAGTATCTTTTTAGGTACAGAATTTTTATCCTTGGGTTCAAATCACGCATGTTTGGGCTTTCTCCTTCAGAGACATGGGATCAACACAGGTGTCACTTACAACAGTTGAGAGCATCCTCATGATGACCCTTGAATTGGAAACACTGTAAGTTGATTTTTCTTATGTGTATTTTCACTTAGTTGTTTATTTAGATTTGTTTTATTGTTTTCTTAAGTCAGATTTATTGAGGTATAAAATTTACTCTTTTTAAGCATACAGTTTGATGAGTTTTGACAAACGTGTAGTTATGTAACCACCACCACATTTGAGACGTAGAACATTTCTGTCACCCCAAAAGGCCCCTATGTGCCTTTGCAGCCAATCCCCTTTTCTCACCACCAGCCCTGGCAACCACCAACATAATTTTTGTCCCTATAGTTTTGCCTTTTCCACAGTGTCTTATAAATGAAATCATACAAGGGGCACCTGGGTGGCTCAGGCAGTTAAGCGTCCGACTTCAGCTCAGGTCATGATCTGGCGGTCTGTGAGTTCAAGCCCTGCATCGGACTCTGTCCTGACAGCTCAGAGCCTGGAGCCTGCTTCGGATTCTGTGTCTCCCTGTCTCTCTACCCCTTCCCCATTTGCACTCCATCTCTCTCTCTCTCTCAAAAATAAATGAACATTAAAAAAAATAATAAATGAAATCATACAGTATGCAGTCTTCTGTGATTGGTTCCTTTCAGCATAATCCTTTTGAGATTCATCCATGTTTTTTTTTTTAACTTTTTTAACGTTTATTTATTTTTGAGAAACAGAGAGCTAAGCAGGAGAGGGGCAGAGAGAGAGAGAGAGAGAGAGAGAGAGAGAGACAGAACCCGAAGCAGGCTCCAGGCTCTGTCAGCGCAGAGCCCAATACAGGGCATGAACCTGCGGAACATGAGATCATGGCCTGAGCCAAAGTCGGTCACTTATCTGACTGAGCCACCCAGGCACCCCAGAGACTCATCCATGTTTTTGCACATGTCAGTAGTTCATTTCCTTTTTATTGCCGAGTAGTATTGCAGTTGTGAGGATATACCAGTTTGTTTATGCATTCATCAGTTAATGGGCATTTGAGTTGTTTCTAGCTTTTTGGCCTTTATGAATAAAGTTGCTTAAAACACTTACATGCAGGTCTTCGTATGAGCATATGTTTTCATTGGGGGAGGGGGGCAGGTGGTAAAATACCTAATGGCAGGATTGCTACATCATATGCTAAGTGTATATTTAACTTTTTAAGAAACTGCTTACCTGTTTTCTAAAGTGGATGTACCATTTTGCATTCCAGCCAGCAGTATATGAGATCTTCTATCTATCCTTTCTTCTAAGGTCTTTATCTATTTTTCGTAAGGTGAATGTTGGCCTTAAGATTGAGTTGGGAAGTATTCCCCTCTCTTCAATTCTCTAGTACAGTTTGTGCAGAATTGGCATTATTTTTCCCTTAAATGTTTGCTAGAATTCACCAGTGAAGCCATGTGGGCTTGAAGCTTTCTTTGTGAGAAAGTGTTAAACTACAGATTTTATTTTTGTAATAGTGCTACTTAAATTACATACTTTATTTTTTTGAGTAGTTCATGTCTTTCAGGGAATCTATTTCATCTTGAAGTTATTGACATAAAGTATTTTATAACATTCCCTTATTATCCTTTTAGTATCTGTAGAATTGTAGTGATGTCATTCCTCTCATTTTTGATATTGATAATTTGTGTCTTCTCTTGTCTTTTCTTGATAAATCTGGCCAGAAGTTTATCAGTTTTACTTATCTTCTCTAAAAAGTGCCTTTTCATTACACTGACTTCTCTATTTTTGTTTTCCTTTTTAAAAATTTCTGCTTTGATCTTTATCATTCCACTTTCTCTCCTTACTCAGTGATGAATTTCCTTTTCTTTTTCTAGTTTCTTAAAAGTGGACCCTGGGGAAGATGAATACTATATGAGCAACATCCCACATGTTGACATGTTGTGTTTTCAGTTTCAGTTGGTACAAAATAGTTTCTAATATCCATTTTGACTTATTTGACCAATAGGGTTACTTAGGAGTGTGTTGGTTAGTTTCTAAATATTTGGAGATTTTACAGATCTGTTAATTTGTTATTTAATTCCATTGTGGTCACAGAACAATATGCTGGATGACTGAAATCCTTTTAAATTTATTGAGGCTTGTTTTATAGCCAATGAATTCTGGTAATAGATGAGAATATGGTCTATTTTGATAAATATTATGTGTCCACTTGAAAAAAAATATGTAGTCTGCTGATTTGGTGTGGAGTATTCTATAAATGTCAACTAGGTCAAGTAGGTTGGTAGTATTTTTCAAGTCTGATGTATCATTACTCATTTTCTATATATTTTTTCTGTCAATTATTGAGAGAGGGATATTGAAATCTCCAACTATAATTGTGTACTTATGTGTCTCTCTTTCCTATTCTCCTTAATATATTTGGAAGTTCTGTTATCAGATACATAAATTTTTAAGTTATGTCTTTTCTAATAGTTGACATTTCTATCACAATGGAATAACCTCATTTATCCCTGGTAATATCTTTGCTTTGAAATTGACTTTGTCCTATAGTAAATATAGCCACTCAAGGTTTCGTTTGATTAGTGTTAGCAAGGCATAATTTCTTCCATATTTTTAACCTACTTATATCTTTGTATTGAAGATGAATCTTATAGACAGCATATAGTTGGCTTTTGCTTTTTTATCCAGTATGACAACTCTATCTTTTAATTAGGTGATTATACCATTTATATTTAATGTAATTATTTACATGATTACATTTAAAGCTACTGTCTACTCTTTTCTATGTATCCCATCTGTTCTTTGTTTCTTTTCTTTTTCTTTTTCTTCCTGCTCTTGGGTTGATTTAGTACGTTTTATTATTTTTTGGTGGGGGGATAAATAGTTACAACTCAGGTTTTGTTATTTTAGTAGCTGTTTAATGGTTTGTAGTGTTCATGTTTAACTTATCACAGTCTATCTTCAAATGATATTATATGATTTCATGAATAGTATAAGAACCTTACAATAAATAGTGTACTTCGATGGTTCCCCTCCTGACCTTTGTGCTATTGTTTTCATACATTTTACTTTTAGCACACCATATTATTTTTTGTTTGTTTGTTTAAATAGTCAATTATCTTTTTTTATTTTTGTATTTTTGAGAGAGACAGAGTGCAAGTGGGGGAGGGGCAGAGAGAGAGGGAGACACAGAATCTGAAGCAGGCTCCAGGCTCTGAGCTGTAGACACAGAGCCTGATGTGGGGCCTGAAATCACAGACTATGAGATCATGACCTGAGCTGAAGTCAGATGCTTAACTGACTGAGCCACCTGGGTGCCCCTCAATTATCTCTTTTATTGAAGTATATATAGATCATGTAATATGAAATTAGTTTCAGGTGTACAACACAGTGAACTTTTATATACATTATGAAATGCTCACAACACAGTGATCAATTATATACATTATGAAATGCTCACCACAATAAGTATATTACAGTATTATTGACTATATTCCCTATGCTGTACTTTTCATCTGGTGACTTATTTATTTTATAACTGCAAGTTTGTACCTCTTAACCCTTTTCACTCATTTTGTCCATATCCCCAGTTTGTTCTCCATATTTACAAGTGTTTTCTCTTTTTTGTTGTTGTTTATTCATTCATTTGGTTTTTTGTTTATTTTTTGTTTATTTTTTACCTTGTTTTATTTTTTATTTTTTAAAATTTACATCCAAATTAGTTAGCATATAGTGCAACAATGATTTCAGGAGTAGATTCCTTAGTGCCCCTTACCCATTTAGCCCATCCCCCCTCCCACAACCCCTCCAGTAACCCTCTGTTTGTTTTCCATATTTATGAGTCTCTTCTGTTTTGTCCCCCTCCCTGTTCTTATATTATTTTTGTTTCCCTTCCCTATGTTCATCTGTTTTGTCTCTTAAAGTCCTCATATGAGTGAAGTGATACGATTTTTGTCTTTCACTGACTAATTTCACTTAGCGTAATACCCTCCAGTTCCATCCATGTAGTTGCAAACGGCAAGATTTCATTCTTTTTGATTGCCAAGTAATACTCCATTGTATATATATACCACATCTTTCATCCATTCATCCATCAATGGACATTTGGGCTCTTTCCATACTTTGGCTATTGTTGATAGTGCTGCTATAAACATTGGGTGCACATGCCCCTTCAAATCAGCATTTTTGTATCCTTTGGTTAAATGCCTAGTAGTACAATTGCTGGGTTGTAGGGTAGTTCTATTTTTAACTTTTTAAAAACCTCCATACTGTTTTCCAGAGTGGCTACAGCAGTTTGCATTCCCACCAGCAGTGCAGAAGGGTTCCCCTTTCTCCACATCTGTTGTTTCCTGAGTTATTAATTTTAGCCATTCTGACACATGTGAGGTCGTATCTCATTGTGATTTTGATTTGTATTTCCTTGATGATGAGTGATATTGAGCATCTTTTCCTGTGTCTGTTAGCCTTCTGGATGTCTTCTTTGAAAAACTGTCTATTCATGTCTTCTGCCCTTTTCTTAACTGGATTATGTATTTGATTTTTTTGGGTGTTGAGTCCTCTATATATTTTGGATACTAGCCCTTTATCAGATTATGTCATTTGCAAATATGTTCTCCCATTTCATCAGTTGCCTTTTAATTTTGTTGATTGTTTCCTTTGCTGTACAGCTTTTTATCTTTTTTTAATGGATGTTTGTTTTTGAGAGAGAGAGCACAAGAGTGGGGTAGGGGCAGAGAGTGAGGGAGACAGAGGATCTGAGCAGGCTCCGCACTGTCAACAGAGAGTCGATGCGGAGCTCGAACTCACAAACCGTGAGATGATGACCTGAGCTGAAGTCAGAAGCTTAACCGACTGAGACACCCAGGTGCCCCAGAAGGTTTTTATCTTGATGAGGTCCCAATAATTCATTTTAAAAAATGTTTGTTTGTTTGTTTGTGTGTTTGTTTATGTTTATTTTTGAGAGAGAGAGACAGAGTGCAAGCAGGGGAGGGGCAGAGAGAGAGAGAGGGAGACACAGCATCTGAAACAGGCTCCAGGCTCCAAGCTCTCAGCACAGAGCCTGACACGGGGCTCAGACTCACGAACTGTAAGATCATGATCTGAGCCAAGTCAGATACTTAACCAACTGAGCCACCCAGGTGCCCCTATTAATTAATTAATTAAGAACATGGACACACACATACATGTATGCATGGGGGGGGGGGGAGCAGAGAGAGAGGGAGAGAGAGAATCTCAAGTGGAGAGAGAATCCTGATGCAGAGTTCAATCCACGACCCTGAGATCACGACCTGAGCCAACACCAAGAGTCAGGCATTCAACCCGCTAAGCCACCCAGGCACTCCTCAGTAGTTCATTTGTACTTTTGTTTCCCTTGCCTCTGGAGACATGTCTAGTAAGAAGTTGCTTTAGCTGAGATCAAAGAGGTTTCTGCCTGTGTTCTCCTCTAGGATTTTGATGGTTTCCTGTCTCACATTTAGGTCTTTCATCCATTTTGAATTTATTTTTGTGTATGGTGTAAAAAAGTGGTTTAGTTTCATTCTTCTGCATGTTACGGTCCAGTTTTCCCAACACCATTTATTGCAAAGACTATCTTTTTTCCATTGGATATTCTGCTTTATCGAAGATTAGTTGACCGTGTATTTGTGGCTCCATTTCTCGGTTCTCTATTCTATTCTATTGATCTATGTGTCTGTTTTTGTGCAGTACCACACTGTCTTGATGATTCCAGCTTTGTAATACAGTTTGAAGTCCAGAATCATGATGCCTCCAGCTTTGTTTGTTTGTTTTTTCCCAACATTATAATTCGGGGTCTTTTCTTGTTCCATACAACTTTTAGAATTGTTTGTTCTCGCTCTGTGAAAAATACTGGTGTTTGATAGGGATTGAATTGAATGTGTAGCTTGCTTTGAGTAGTATAGACATTTTAACAATATTTGTTCTTCCAATCCTTGAGCATGGGATGTTTTTCCATTTCTTTCTGTCTTCTTCAATTTATTTTCATAAGCGTTCTATTGTTTTCAGCATACAGATCTTTTACCTCTTTGATTAGGTTCATTCCTAGGTATCTTACGGTTTTTGGTGTATTTTTTTTTAATTTTAGAGACAGAGTGTACAAGTTGGGGAGAGGGGCAGAGGAGAGAGAGAGAGAGAGAGAGAGAGAGAGAGAGAGAGAGAGAGAGAGAGAATCTTAAGAGAATCTTAAGAGAATCTTAATCTAATCCATGCTGAGCGTGGAGCCTGACACAGGGCTCGATCTCACGACCCTGAGATCCTGAGCCGAAATCAAGAGTAGGATGCTTCATTGACTTAGCCCATCCAGGCACCCCTTGTTTGTTTGTTTGTTTGTTTTTTTCTGAGATTCTACATATAAGTGAAATCATATAGTGAAATGATATACATACATATAGTGAAGTGAAATCATAACCTATATAGTTACCAGTTCTAATGTTCTTCATTCCTTTGTGTGGATCCACATTTCCGTCTGCTATCCTTTTCCTTCTGCTTAAAAATACTTTCTTTAGGGGCACCTGGGTGGCTCAGTCAGTTAAGCATCCAACTCTTGATTTTGGCTCAGGTCATAATCTCACAGTTTGTGAGCTCAATTCCCGCATTGGGCTTTGCCTGGGATTCTCTGTCTCCTCAGTGCTCTTTCCCCCTTGCACACGCATACTGCACGTGCCCTCTCTCTCTGTCTCTCAAATAAACATTTAAAAAAATACTTCCTTTGGCATTTCTACAGTGTAAGCCTGCTAATGATGAATTCTTCCAGCTCTTGTATGTCTCAGATAGTCTTTATCTTGCTTTTATTTTTGAAAGCTTTGGGTATAGAATTCTAGCTTGATAGCTATTTGGTCCCCCTCTCCTTTTCACTGCCTGAAAGATGTTGCCCCACCGAGTTCTGGCTTACATTATTGCCAACAAGAAATATGTTGTCATTGTTATATCTTCGTTGCTCTGTGTGTCATGTGTGGTTTTGTTCCTTTGGCTGCTTTTAAGATTTGCTCTTTATCGCTGGCTTTGACCAGTTTGATTATCATGTGCCGTGGTGTAGTTTTATCCGTGTTGAATGGATTAAACTAAACATGTAGTTTAATCCATGTTGTGCTCAGAGTTCATTGACCTTCCTGGATTTGTGAGTTTATAGGGTTTACTTATTTGGAAATGTGGGGGCTATTAGTTTTTCAAATTTTTTTTATATCTCCTCTCCTTCGTGGACTCTAAGTATACATATATTAGGCCACTTGAAGTTGTTGCACAATTCATTGAGTTAAGTAGAGGCATGGGGTTTTTTCCATATATGAAATACTGTTATAATAACTTTTTTAAATGTCCTTGTCTGCTAATTGTAGCATTTGTGTAGATTATGGATTAGTTTTTGATTGATTGCTTTTTTAAAAAAAAAAAATTTAACATTTATTTATTTTTAAGACACAGAGAGTGATCAGGGAAGGGGTAGAGAGAGAGGAAGACAAATCTGAAGCAGGTTCCAGGCTCCGAGCTCTCAGCACAGAGCCTGATGTGGGGCTCAAACCCATGAACCACGAGATTATGACCTGAGCCAAAGTTGATTGCTTTTTATCCTCAGTATGGGCCATATTTCAGATTTATTCAAACTCTTAGAAGTCTACCCTCTTTCTGTGTGCTCTCAACCCAAAGTGAGACTTTTGGCTTGGAAGGAGTTACCTGTGTATTAAACTACTGATCAGTGTCACCCAGTTCTAATCTCTATCTCATTCTAAGGGTACCATACCCCATGTCATCCTTACCTTTCTGTTGGGCACCTCTGTCCTTCTATCTGTGTATTTATAATATTCAAGAGCAGCAGTTGGCCAACTGGTCCCTACCCAACCATCCAGGCCATGTGCCTCAAGAATTCCTTTTTGCACAGCCCTGTGATGACTTTGGCCCGCCTCTTCTACCTACTCAAGTAACTCCTTTACCACTAATTTAATTGTCTGTGTTTCCATTTGTAGGATTTTACCTAGCCGTATGGCCTGCTGTCTCTGCCAATTTAAAAATACTGTTGAGGTTGTCTGTAAGACAGTCAAGCTACATTGTGACAGTGCATGTCTGACAAATGGCACACGTTGTGGTAAGTCCTAATTGCCTGATGATAAATTTGTAAATTTTTATTTTATTTGTGGTTTAACTTTTATTTTTAATCAACAATGATAATTTTTTTTAATGTTTATTCATTTTTGAGAGAGAGAGCATTCACGTGTGTGAGCTGGGAGGGGGCAGAGAGTGAGTGAGGGGGACAGAGAATCCGAAGCAGGCTCTACACTGACAGCAGCAAGCCCCATGCGGGGCTGAACTGTGATATCATGACCTGAGCCAAAGTCGGATGCTTAACTGACTGGGCCACCCAGGCACCCTAACAATGGTAAATTTTTAAACTAATGATGTCATTGCCTTATTTTTACTCATTCAGAGTTCAGATCCCTGAATTTCTAAGAACTATTCCTTTGTTAAAAGTCAGATTCTCAGTTACATTATTAAGTCAACTACCCCAAAATGAAAACCTGTTCACATAGTGCATCACAGTTTATAAGCTGATTTTACGTGCGTTAGGTCTCAGGTGCCCTTTGTCTTATAGGACAGGTGGAGATACCTTTTTGTTTATTTTGTTGTTTTTATAAGTGTGTAAGAGTACAAGTGATGCTGATTTCTGAAAAAGTTTTATTTGGAGCCTCTGTGTTTCTGTTCCCTAACCAGAAGCTGCTACCCAACCGTTCTAACGGGTGAGAGGGCTCTTCTATTCTTGGGCTGTCCAACTCTTGTTCTGAATCTTAAGCTTTTCTATCCAAAACACAGGTGCTTTTAGGTATTTTTCTGTTCTTAGGTTTTATTGGCACTAACTTGGTGACTTCCAAAATGTGCTTTTGCACCTGGATAGCTTGAATATGGGTCCCTGTCAATGGTCTAGGGCACAGCATAAATTACACTTTGCTACTTCTATAAGTAGTGTTGCTTATTTTCCAAAACAATGTTTTACCAATTATCTTACTCCCTTCTCCCTTAGAGGTGGGCAGAATAGGCATTTTTTTTTTTATCTCCTTTGACAGGCGAGGAAAAATGAGATCAGAGGTGCCTTAGCCTAGCACTCGAGTCTCCTCTCCCGTTTTGGGCGCTCCGCCAGCCCGCTGCTCCTCCTCTCTCGTGACCTTTATAACCTCCTCCTCCGACTCTCACCAGCACCACTAAAAATACTTTTAATTCTTCTGGAAAAACCCAGCTGCACAGTGCTGTTCAGTGTACACAAGCTGTACGCTTGACCTTCATGTAGTTGGAAGCTCTGGATGGTTCTCTCAGTAAAGCTAGCAATCTGGAAATGAAAGGAAATGAAGGCAAAGTAGGCATTTGACCAAAGTTTCTTTATCCCTTCTGCATTTTAAAACCTCAAGTATCATTCCGTTGATTTTTTTGAACGCCCCACAGTGGCATCTCTCTCATACCTGGAAAATCTCTTAACCTATACCCCAGATCTCTGCCCAAATTTAAGCAAAGAACCAGGGTGGACTTAGCGGGTCTTGTTTTTAGTTTTTTCTGTCTAGAGCTTATGTTACGGGAGGTGCGATATATGGGAGCAGGGACCAAGCGAAGGAATTGGTGGGTGGGCGGAGAGGGCATCCACCAGATGAGGACCTGCTGGTGACGGGTGTTGTCCCGTGCATATGTGATGGTAGCAAGAACTCAAGGCCACTGAAGACGTAGAAGGAGGAAGACTCGCGCTCCCTCTGCCCCCGAAGCAGGACAGGGTGGGGTATGTGAATGCCAGGAGTCGCACTAGAGCTGCACACAGTTTAGCCGAGTATCTTCCGGCCTTGGCTTTTCTTGAGGCCTGGGCAATCGGCCCTTAGGGACCAATGGAATAACTCTAAATATAGTTATTCACACTGTGGAATGTTCTGAGGAAATAGCTACTTTTTCAAAACACATCTTTTTGTCCTTTTGTTGTTGCCAATCGTAGGTCCAAGTTTGAGTTCGTCTCCTCTCTAAATGGCGCTCAAGTATTTGCTGATTCTTAATTTGCTTGACTGGGACGTATGACTGCATTGACAAAGAGCTGTGCTGTCAGTCTTTCATTATCAAAACTCATCTCTTCTTCTTCTTCGACAGATCAGGAAGTATACCCAAGGAATGCAGAAGGATCATTCATGAAGGTATTGACAGCTCGAAAGAAGAGCGCCAGCACGGAGCTGACTATTGAGCCAGAGAAGGCATCCTCAGACATAGATCGTGTCAGTTTGTCAGCCTTTATGAATGAGCAGCTAGACTTCAATGACGAAAGTGATGTCATTAGTGCACTGAATTACATATTGCCTTATTTCTCGGAGGGCAATCTAGAAGACGTAGAATCGACGCTGTTACCGTTGATTAAACTTCTGTTTTCAAATGTGCAAGAGGGAGACAAGCCCGTGGGTCACTCGATGAACGACACAGGGGACCCTTCTCTTAAACCTGGATCCAACAATTCAACTTACAAGAATAAACTGAGAAAACTCTACTTTCTGGAAAATTTGTTAGATGCAGAAATTCAGGAAAAAATTGATGACGTGAAAAAGAAAGAAAAAATGGCCATGCTTATACATTCCAGCCTTTTAGGTCCCAAGTTTAAACGTCAAATCTTTCCAAAGAAATTGGAAACTGCCCAACCGCAGGAGAAGAGCCTAGACGAGGTTGAGAGTGTGGGGGAAAAGTCCCTGAGAGTGAACAAGGTCATCAAGGGCCCAAAGGGCATACGGAAAAGGCACTTAAAAGAACTGAGACATCAGAACATCCAGAGTAAACAGAACGCCCAGCCATCTGTGGAGAACATGGCCAAGGAAAGAAGGCTCAGGACACCATCCCCAGGAGAGCTTCCCGTGGCACACAGGCCCAGCAAATCAGTGGGAAGCTCCTTCAATCCAGAGCCTTCGTTCATGGATGAGCACAAGGCAGCGGTCTCTTCTCTCATGAAGCAATACTTTTTGGACAGGCCTTCTGCCACCCCCGCTCCCAAGGAAAGAAGGCTCAGGACACCATCCCCAGGGGAGCTTCCCGTGGCGCACAGGCCCAGCAAATCAGTGGGAAGCTCCTTCAATCCAGAGCCTTCGTTCATGGATGAGCACAAGGCAGCGGTCTCTTCTCTCATGAAGCAATACTTTTTGGACAGACCTTCTGCCACCCCCGCTCCCAAGGAAAGAAGGCTCAGGACACCATCCCCAGGGGAGCTTCCCGTGGCGCACAGGCCCAGCAAATCAGTGGGAAGCTCCTTCAATCCAGAGCCTTCGTTCATGGATGAGCACAAGGCAGCGGTCTCTTCTCTCATGAAGCAATACTTTTTGGACAGGCCTTCTGCCACCCCCGCTCCCAAGGAAAGAAGGCTCAGGACACCATCCCCAGGGGAGCTTCCCGTGGCGCACAGGCCCAGCAAATCAGTAGGAAGCTCCTTCAATCCAGAGCCTTCGTTCATGGATGAGCACAAGGCAGCGGTCTCTTCTCTGATGAAGCAATACTTTTTGGACAGGCCTTCTGCCACCCCCGCTCCCAAGGAAAGAAGGCTCAGGACACCATCCCCAGGGGAGCTTCCCGTGGCGCACAGGCCCAGCAAATCAGTGGGAAGCTCCTTCAATCCAGAGCCTTCGTTCATGGATGAGCACAAGGCAGCGGTCTCTTCTCTGATGAAGCAATTCTTTTTGGACAGGCCTTCTGCCACCCCCGCTCCCAAGGAAAGAAGGCTCAGGACACCATCCCCAGGGGAGCTTCCCGTGGCGCACAGGCCCAGCAAATCAGTGGGAAGCTCCTTCAATCCAGAGCCTTCGTTCATGGATGAGCACAAGGCAGCGGTCTCTTCTCTGATGAAGCAATACTTTTTGGACAGGCCTTCTGCCACCCCCGCTCCCAAGGAAAGAAGGCTCAGGACACCATCCCCAGGGGAGCTTCCCGTGGCGTACAGGCCCAGCAAATCAGTGGGAAGCTCCTTCAATCCAGAGCCTTCGTTCATGGATGAGCACAAGGCAGCGGTCTCTTCTCTGATGAAGCAATACTTTTTGGACAGGCCTTCTGCCACCCCCGCTCCCAAGGAAAGAAGGCTCAGGACACCATCCCCAGGGGAGCTTCCCGTGGCGCACAGGCCCAGCAAATCAGTGGGAAGCTCCTTCAATCCAGAGCCTTCGTTCATGGATGAGCACAAGGCAGCGGTCTCTTCTCTCCTGAAGCAATACTCTTTGGGCAGGCCTTCTGCCCCCCCCGCTCCAAAATCCCCACCTGACATGAAAAAAGAATCAAAAGACTTAACGTACACCATTTTTGTTCTAGAAGATGCAAATGCTAGAGTTAGAAATATGAAGGCTTTCGGACCAGCCTCACACCCCAGAAAGACACACCGCTTTCATAAAAGTCGTTCCCGTGTGGTCCACAGAACACCCAAGGCCAAACCGAATCGAAAGTCCAGAAAGGAAAGTTCACTCAGTAATAGACAGCTGCTTGCAAAGAGGCCTCCATCCTCTGCAGTCAGGAGCCTCATAAATTCCCCTTCACGAGAGGATTTTTCATCTCCGGGAGAAGTGAGTCCTCAGAAAAATCCTTTTCCAGAATTATTTGCTCCTTCAGGAAGTTACAGAGAAAACGCTACTGTAGAGAACACTACTGCCCAAAATGTTTCTGAAGAAAATATTTCTACAGGAAACACTACTGTGCCAGAACAAACCCTCCCTGAATTCACAGACCGTAAGAATCTTTGCGCTGCTAATTCTACTGTTACTGCAGACAACTCTATGCCGACCGTTAAACAAACCAATGATACACAACGGGAATACCACAATGCGGGCACTGGCTTGCCCCCAAAAGCCACAGGCTTCACTGTGTCAAAGCTCTCGTCCTCAGGTGATCTGTTTGAAATTCAGTTAAACCAGCAGCTACAGTCCCTCATCCCCAGCAATGACGTGAGAAGGCTCATTTCTCATGTTATCCGGACTTTGAAAATGGACTGCTCTGAGACCCAGGTGCAGCTGGCCTGTGCCAAGCTCGTCTCCAGAACAGGCCTCCTGATGAAGCTTCTCAGCGAGCAGCAAGAAGTAAAGGTGTCCAAGGCAGAGTGGGATATGGACCAATGGAAAAATGAGAATTATATCAATGAGAGCACAGAAGTCCAGAGTGAACAGAGAGGGCAGGAGTCAAGGGAGGTGAGGATAAATCCCAAAATGTGGGGTCTTGACATTTAGGTGGTTTAGGACATGGACCCAAGCACAAGGACCAGGGGCTCCTAGTCCGGGTCTTGTCTTGGTCACATAATTTTGGCTAAGGCAGCGATCTGCCACTTTGCTCATTTAGGAAACAGTGCCGCTGTTCCCAGAGTAGACAAAAAGAGGACCTAACATACAAGATACATCAAGTCTTGAAGAAAATGCTAATGATTAAGATTACATATCACATTAGATTTGGTATATTCCTTAAGAACCTATAAGCGATTCATCGGAAAGAATGGGGTTTTAGAGTCGTTAAAGAATAGTTAACTTTCATCCTATCTCTGTTTTCTAAAAAAATTGTTCTTTCCCTTTTTTTAGCTCACAAAAGAAGTTCCAGGCTATGGCTATAACAACAAACTCATCTTGGCAATATCTGTGACTGTAGTAGTGATGGTTTTGATCATGGTTTTCTGTCTCATTGAGGTAAGGACAACAATTAATTCAGATTCCCAGACTATATTCCTTCTTTATAATAGATTCAGAACCCACAAACTGAAAATCAAAGCCACTTTCCCACCTATCACGACTTGATATCCCTCTTCAGTCTGGAGGACTGAGATATGCTTTGTCCTTTTATTGCAAAGTATATTCCAGGGATTTTAAAAGGAACCCCACTGCCGGGAGACATCTGTGGATTGTAACCAAGATAACAAGCCATTAGCTTGTTCTGAGACATTAGGTCTAAGAAGGCCACAGTTGACATGATAGTAAAATTTCTTCAACTCAAAAAAATTATGTCGATTCGATGCACTCACCAGTCATCCTCCTACTACCACTGATTTCTTTCCTCGTTGGCTAAAATGATGAGAGAGAAATAGTCTTCACCTTCATGGAGCTATCAGTCATCTTGGAAGAAAGGGCATGGCTTAGAGATAAAAGTGTCATCTTGTTGATTAATTAGATGTACCTACAGCTCTCTCCTCCACTACGCAAGGCATTGTGTAAACAGGTTCAGTTAAAACCCGGCAGCTAAAATCCTGCATCAGGCTACTCAAAGCGTGTCATAATTACAGTTGCCTATTCCTGGAGCTTGCCTGTTTACCTTTTATTCAATTATGTATGAATTGAATATATATTCAATATATTTATTCAAATATACATATGCTTATTATATATCTATATATCTATGTCTATATCTATATCTATATCTATATCTATATCTATATCTATATCTATATCTATATATTGCCATCTGTCATGGCAACCCTCCATTTCAGCCAAAGCAGCCCCTCACCATCCCCTAGTCAGACCATGCCCATTCCTACTTTTGTTGGTGACTTTGCCCACTTGAAATTCCTTTATTTCACTCTGCTGGTGGAAGTCCCGTGAGCCTTCAAAAGCCAACTCGAGTTCATCTTTCTTCACAAAGCCTTCCCCGAATACTGTAATACTCCTGGACCTAGTCCTTCTGTGAGATTGTCACCATTTCTTAGGGTCTGCAGTGACGCATTCCCCTCCCCTGATCACAAAAATATGCTAAACAGTTTGTTAAAAGGCAGCTCCTCAAGAGAGAAATATCAAGGTCATGGATCAGAGCAGAGATATGTAAGGCTTCCTGGTCTATCAGACTTGAGTAAAACCTGACTGGATGTATTAACTGCTAAGGAGAAACATGTCTGTCTTCTGGAGGGTTGGTCAGTAGTAAAAGCATAGAAATGGTGAGGAAGAGACCAACATGGGCAGTGCCCACCTAGCCTTGCCTAAGAGTAGAGATGGCACCTCAGGCAGCAGATGAGAGTCAGGCCCACCAGCCGGGCTGTGCCCGCGGGGCAGATGGATGGATCTAGCTACCTCCGTCCTTTCCATGAAACACTGGATTCAGCTAATTACTTTTCTTCCACTTCTCTTCTCACCAAATAGCCTTCTGGTTATACTTCAGTGTGCCACAGAGGCCTGTCTCCACAGGAGGTAATGCCCAATCATGTGGACACAGATGCCCTATCTGTGGAATGGATGTTTTCCTTATTGTCAAGTCATGACCTGACATTCTGATTTTGATCAGTCCTGTGACATTGGTAAGGTGATATTGCCTCCATGCAGAAAGAAGTGCGTTCTCTCTTGATGAGATCAGAGTCTGATTTCTCAGCCTAAGAGCCTAGGAACTAGCGTGGGGTCAACTTACCATGACCTCTGGGAAGAGAAATCATTGGCCATTGTCCAGTCAGTACTCTGCATCTTGAGGTGGCCTGCAGCCTTTTGCTTTTGGGAAGTTCTATAAACTCCTATTGCTGTTTTAAATTCCTATGTGGTTTAACCTTGTGTTTATATTTTTTTATGTGGTTTCATTATTTCCTCTCCCTACTTAGATGATACACTTTTTGAGGTCAGAGACCATGCAGTTTTTTTCCTGTAGTGGACAATAATGATGTTCAAAGGAAGAGATGAGGCATTGTGTCAATTTCACAATGAGGAATAATGCAACCTAATATTTATGTGAAGTAGCCTACAGAGTCCAGCAATAGACAGATCCGTGGATGACTAGGACTTTTGAAATGTTACCTTTTAGAGGCGCCTGGGTGGCTCAGTTGGTTAAGCGTCCTACTTTGGCTCAGGTCATAATTTCATGGTTCAGGAGTTCGAGCCCTGTGTTGGGCTCTGTGCTGACAGCTCAGAACCTGGAGCCTGCTCTGGATTCTGTGTGTGTGTGTGTGTGTGTGTGTCTCTCTCTCTTTGCCCCTCTCTCACTCTTTCTCTCTCTCTCTGTCGCTCTCAAAAATAAATAAACATTGAAATGTTACCTTTTAGTATTCAAATCAGTGGAAGAAAATAAATAAATGGTAATAGAACAACTGCTTAATTATTTGGGAGGAAAATAACAACAGATCCCTATTTCTCACCTTAAAAAAACATATTTCAGTACATGTAAAAAAAGAGAAACAAGAACCCCTCAAAGTACTAGAAGAAAATAGAATCAATACTTTTATAATCTTGTGGTGAGAAAAAGCTTTGTGACCTGATACCACATGCAGAAACATTTGATAGATTTGATCGTCTTGTCTGATTTCTGCTTGGAATAAACCAGACATCTGATTTAATCCCCACAGTCCTGTGAGGATGATATCACCATCCTTCTTTCCTACATAGAAGGGGATCAGCTTAAGGCCCCTGTGGCAAAACCCAAAGCAGAACCCAGCTGTGCCTGCAGTCAGCCTGTGCTCCTATCCCACTGTTCCGTCTCCTTCACGATAAAAACACTGACAAATATTTGAAACATTGAAATTCAGTGAAAGCCCTTGAAAGGATTAATATATTTCATATGAAGAGAGTTTTATAAATCAACAGGAAGAGGACAAACAATCCAGGGGATCAAGGGGGCAAGGACTACGATGAACAGGAGGTGTGGACAGTCCGTCACCATATCTGCCTCATGGCTTATGGGACATGGGTCTTGTTAACAAGGCCTTTTCGCCTCATGGTATAAAAATAGTCTCTGATATTTTCTTCTGTACTCTTATAATATTTGTTGTGATTTATTTATTTTTAATCCGTATGGAATCTGTCTGGTGTTTTGGTACGGTCAAGGTAGGGGATCTAACTTTTTTCCCTTGCATAAAGATCCAGTTACTTTAAAATCTTTTATTGAATGGTTCATTCTTTCTTCATGGGTCTAAAATACTATTTTTATCTGGACTCTATTCTATCAACCTGGTTTTCTTTTCCTGTATCAGTATCACGCTACATACTTAACTGCAGTTGCTCTGTAAGAACGTATTTTAATGTCTGCTCCGTGATCTTCTTTTTCATCCATTTTGTAGCTATGCTTGCACATTTTCTCTACCAAATGTCAGCTGGCCAGTTTTTGTTTAAAAAACTGTCTTGGGATTTGAATGGGATTGCCTCGAATTTGTAGGTTAATTTGAAGGGAACTGACATCTTTACACTATTCTAGGAAAATAGTGTCTCACATCACGTATTCGTTTCTTCTTAATGTCCTTCAGAAGAGCTTTAGTGTTTTCATCGCATAGGTCTTACCCACTCTTTGCTAAGTTTATTCCTAGGTACTTTATGCCTTTTTATTGATAATTGTAAATGGGATAATTCTTCCGTTTTTTGATTAATTATTTATGGAACATAGGAAAGTCATTGAGGTTTACATGTTGATCTCTTGATTTTATATATATCTAGCCATCTTGCTGAATTCTCATATTTCTTCCAATAAAATTTTAATTGATTCTCTTGGGCCTTTTAGTTTGTCTGTAATTTCGTATGCAAATACGTCTTAGTTCTTCCTTTCCACGACTCCATTTTTTTTTTCCCCAGTGCATCAGTTAGGACCTCCTCAACACCAATGAATAGCAGCAGTGATAACAGACATCCTACTCTTGTCCTTGACTTTAAAACAGTGCTGCTGTTTAGGTTTCTGGTAGACACTTTTCTTTTCCTCCTCCCAAGAATTTTTATTAGGAATTATCTGTTGAATGTTACCTGAGGCAGTCAGTAAAATGTATTACCAGCTGCACACGAGTTAGGTGTTATTGAAGAGTCAAAGGACTATTAAACAAATTCCTGTCCTAGGAAAAGTTATCTCACTGGGTAGATAAGACCTAAAATGCAAAGGAATGAATAAAGATTTGGAGGGAATGGTTATTGTGATGGGTAACTGTGATCATGCTTTCTTCCAAAACAGATTTATTCTCATAGAACAGCAGCCAAGGAAGGTAAAGAAGGAGGCTCAAGGTAAATATTAGTCTGGCAATCGTTAAAGTAGAATTTTAGAACTAGATTTTCAAACTCATCTATTTCAATCCCCTTGTTTTACAGCCAGGAAATCACCAAAGGCAGAAAGAATACATATTTGGCCTAATGCTTTGCCTGGATCCAGCAAAGTTAGCTGCCCAGCCAAACCCGAGTTAGAATGGGACTGGCACAGAGCACCTGCTCACTAGACCTTGAAAGAAAGATCGTGGGGGGACGGGGGTGGAAATGTTCAGACCCGTTCCCGCTGGCGGTGGGCATCAGGCCTGGCCACAGACCTTCTCAGAGGCTCTGGAGAAGGGATAGGGAGGGCCAAAAGTCGTGGGGTGAAGGGGCTAGTCTTCAAGCATGATGGAAGGCAGAATACATGAGTCCCTCCCGTAAAGTGGGGGGAAAACTTCCTTCTTCCTCCTTCTGGTTTTCGAGGCCCCGCTCTCCATTCCCTTTATCCAGACCCAATAGAATTTGAACTGGGAGAGACCTTAGATAATCATTTATCTCTTCCTTTTATAATAATGAGATGGAGAAGGAGAAAAGGAAGATGTCTTGCCGGACGGTTGTATCACTAGTACCACTAGAACCAGAAAGAAGATGGTTCCTTTCCAGTTGGGCACGTCTCTGACTACACTGTTCTTGGGCTGTGAACTGCATTTCATGTCACAACTCAGTGCACACATACCGTATAGACATAAGTACCTTCTAAAACAAACTTACCATACACTCTGGTTCTTTCTGTTCTGTTTTTTTTAAGTTTATTATTTATTTGGGGGGGAGGGTGGAGCAGAGAGAGAGAGAGAGAGAGAGAGAGAGAGAGAGAGAATCCCAAGCAGGTTCTACACTATCAGCACAGAGCCAGACACAGAGCTCAATGTCACAATCTGTGAGATCATCACTTGAGGCAAAATCAAGACTTGGGCTGCTCACCTGACTGAGCCACCCAGGTACCCCCTTTTCCGTTTGTATTCAAAAAGAGTATTTTGTGTTTTAGCGCTAGCCGTGTGTTTTCAGGTGATTTCACGACTCACTCACTCATCTGCCTGCAGTGTGAAAGTCAGTGAGCTAGATAACTGCTGGTTGGACTCAGGCATTCACTCGGTGCGATTCATCTTGTAAGGTAAAGCAGCTAGGAAAATAGAAACACCTCCCCACCCGCCAGCAAATGATGCCTGTGAGGCTAAGCCTGGCGGGGACTGATGTAAAATGCTTCTGGAGAGAGTTAGGTGCTTCTGCCGTGTGGTCACCCAGTTTGTTGACTGCACAAGGGCACTTGGCCAAGGGCCAGAAGGTGAGCAGGGTGAAAATCCTGCCTATACTTCATGTCAAGTTACATACAAAGGTCTCCCAGGGACACTGTGGGGCCATTATGGACAGACACAGGAAAATTCTGAAAGCCCAGCATGTATGGAATTATTTCTGAGATCCCAGGTCTGTGTTGATTTTGCTTGCTAATAAGACTGGAGAAATACATTGTGAGAGGCACGGAAAATGGTACGAATCACTAATTGTCTGTGTGTGTGTTTCCTTCAAGGGGCTTCTTTGGATCTCTGGTGCGTAAGAGATGCTCAGAGGAAAGTGACAATCAGGTAAATCTGAGGAGGATAAAGTACCGTGGCTGGAGAAGGCAGGGGAAACAGACCTAACGTTGTCCTTTCTGTTTTCTAGGAGGGCTTTTTCTGGAGAAGGCAGCCACTTTGGCTTAGGGACATGTACAGACCTCTCAATGCCACACGCAAGAAAAACATGGCACAGAAGCTACACGACAAGGATTCTTCTGATGAAGATGAGATTTTCAACATGGAACTAGGGTACGTGATTGGGGAAGATTTTCTCTAAAATGAGGAAATTATGAAGAGTTGAATTGTTCCTTTCGAGAGTCAAAGCCTTGGCATTCTTCTCCTTTTCCCAGGGAGGCTGGCAAAGCCACAGCAGAGAAGACTCGGACCACAGATTCCACTACTGAAGAGCTGGGTGACGAGAGTGAGACAGCATGTGAGATTGTCACAGAGTGAACGCCGTCCTGCCTCAGGCCACCTACAAAGTTTACTTTCCGATACTGGCTTCTCAGCATTGCTTATAAAATACTTGTTTTTCTCATATTAAAATGTATAAATCCATAACCAATTCTAGCCACGTGGTAAGGAATTAAAACGTAAACAGTTAAATATTTATCTACAGACAACAGGGGCCACAGGCGAGAGAAGCAGGACTGAAGCCAGAGTCCCTCGTGGTAGCCAGTATTTCCACAAGACACAGTATGGGCAAAGTAGGGTGAATGGGGCGTCTTTCCATCATTTCCCTGATACGGTCAGTCTCTGGAAACTGGAAAACGTATCTTCAAGGGGCTTAGACTATTAAGTTAATTAACAGCTTATTCTGGTGCTCTCTCCCCTGGCTCACCAAATACCAGTTATTCACAACGCGCTTGACCCCCTGCCCATAGAGGATCATCTCTCTCTGGCCCCTCTGTAAGGTCTTTGGGGTTGCCAGACTATTTGGATCGCTGAGCCGACCTCCACTGTAGGGCTGAGGCCTGTCTTTCTTCCAAGAGCTCAAACTCAGACACAAAATGTGTAGTTGGAAGTAGGATGTTCCTCAACCTTACAAGCTAGTAGATAATTCCCATTGGGCTTCTTTGTTTGTTTTCTTTAAAAAAAAAAAAAAAAAGTCCCCACCCTCAGAGAGCTAGCAGGGAGATGCTGGAGGGTTAGAGTAAAGAATGTGTGAGAGCAGTAATTACCCAGGACTGCCCTGCTCAGGCCTTTATTTCAGAAAACTTATTGGTGGGGGCACTTACTGTTCACCTGTACCCCACTAGCCTCTGCTGACCCCACCGAGGGTCGGATGCGTGCGGCTGGGCTCTCTCCAGTTCAGCCCAGCACCACACCTACCACTGCTTTCCTACCCAGCTCAGATCAGGGCTGCACGATTCCAAGAGATAATGCAGCACAACGTGCAGAAGACGCAAACATCCCTCCACTTCTGCAGAGGAGGGCGTTAACCAGTCACATTTAGGATGTTGGGAGGAGTCGGGGTGCCTGGGTGGCTCAGTCCACTGAGCATCCGACTTTGGCTCAGGTCATGACCTCATGGTGTGGGAGTTGGAGCCCTGCATTGGGCTCTCTGCTGTCAGCACAGAGCCCACTTCAGATCCTCTGTCTCCCTTTCTCTCTGTCCCTCCCCCCAGCTCACACACTGTCTCTCAAAAATAGATAAACGTTAAAAATAATGAAGTCATCTATACTTTCTGAGTACATGAATGACAGATTTTAGAAAAAGGACGTCAGAGTCAAAATACAGTAGTGAATAAAAGACATCCTGAATTAACAAGGTGTGATAATCTCTTTTCTTAATGTCTGTTTATTTTGAAAGAGAGCAAGGGGGGAGGGGCAGAGAGAGAGGGAGAGAAAGAGTCCCAAGCGGGCTCCGTGCTCCGTGTGGAACCGGATGCGAGGGACTCGATCTTACGACCGTGAGATCACAGCCGGATGCTTAACCGACTGAGCCGCCCAGGCGCCCCCGACAGTCTCTTTAAATGCCCCCAAATAAATGCTGGTGGCTTAGCGATAGGTGATGGAATATGGCAGCAACCGCTGGCCACCAACAGAGTCCCCCGAGGGGACAGTAGGACTGGGGCACGGCCCAGCAGGTTTGGCAGGGTTGGTAGGAACGGTTCCGAGCGGGGTGATTGGCCCATCAGTGCCTCTTCGGCTTTATTAGTTTGCTGCTGCTGGGCAAGGACACCTGTTCTCCTGGTGCCTGCTCCCGTTCCCCCAGCGTTTTAGTGAGAACGGCCACCAAGTGTCTGTCTCTGTGTGGTGACTTCAGTGAGCCAACAAATAAGTGTGTTGAAAGCACAAGACTAGAGAGTAACAGTAATCGGAAGCGGCAGCAGCACCTACTTTACTACTTGCTTACTTGGTGTCAAGGCCTGGGTTGGGCGTTTTGCAGCCTTAATTTAGCCCAACAGTCCGTGAAAACATACTTTATCATCCCCATCTGGCAGATAAGGGGACAGGGCTTAAAGGATGTAGGTACCCTGTTCAGGTGCCCAAGGCCGCAAGTCCAAAACTGCCAGGTAGGGGTTTAATCCAGGCCTGTTAACTCCAAAGCCTGCTGACGGTTATACTGCCCTGCTGCAGGGTGCAGGGCTACAGAGACGTCTAAGCCATGGTCACCATCAAAGAATCAATAATTACAACGATGAGGATGGTGGCCGCTCCTGTTTGGTGAGCACCTGCTTTGAGCCAGGCGCAGTACTAGGCCCTTTAGTCACTCTTAGGTCACAAGGGCAGAAACTCCTCATACCAGCTCAAACTCCTTCATGAGCTGGGTGGAGCGGGGGCCGGTGGTGACTTTTTGAAGAAGAGAGGTGGACACAGAGACAGAGCTGACGAGAAACCAGGAAGACCCATCTGGGCATAGTTGGGCTTCCCGAAGTGTGGGCCGGGATTCCAGGCAACTCCATTCTCCTATTTTGGAATATTTCCATTAGCTCAAATGTGGTTCATAAAGTGAAGCTTAGAAAATGTTGTTTCTATAACACGACCTCAAATTTGCACAGTACGTATCAGTCTCAACTGCTACCTTGCCGTATTTCTTTTAATTTTTTTAATGTTTATTTTTGAGAGAGAGGGAGAGAGAGAGACAGAGCGTGCGGGCAGAGAGAGAGGGAGACACAGAATCTGAAGCAGGCTCCAGGCTCTGAGCTGTCAGCACAGAGCCCAATGCGGGGCCCGGAGCCATGAATGGTGAGACCATGACCTGAGCCAAAGTCAGACGCTCAACCAACTGAGCCACCCAGGCGCCCCATTCCTCAAAAGTTTTGAGGCAAAATTTCGGGAATAGCTTGGGCACTTCTGCCCCTGGGTCTTTTGTGAGATTCTCAAGATACCACAGGGCTGCAGTCATCTGAAGGCTCGACTGAGTCGGAAGGGTCCACTTCCAAGGTGGTTCACTCACTTAACATGGCTGTCAAGGGGGTTGGAGGGAGGCCTCAGATCCCTGCCATATGAGCCTGCCCACATGCTGTTTGACTGAGTGTCCTCACAGCATGATGGCTGGGTGCCTCCAGAGTGAGTGATCTGAGACAGAAATGACAGAAGGTATCCTTCCTATGACCTCACCTCAGACGGCACAGAGCAGCATTTAGCAGTGACTTAGTCACTAAATCCAGTTCACATTCAAGGGGTGGGAATTTAGACCCCACCTTTTAAAGAGAGAAGAGTCGGGGTGCCTGGGTGGCTCAGTCGGTTAAGCGTCTGGCTTCAACTCAGGTCACGATCTCGCGGTCCATGAGTTCAAGCCCTGCATCGGGCTCTGGGCTGATGGCTCAGAGCCTGGAGCCTGCTTCAGATTCTGTGTTTCCCTCTCTCTCTGCCCCTCCCCCGTTCATGCTCTGTCTCTGGCTCAAAAATAAATAAACGTTAAAAAAAAATAAAAATAAAGAGAGAAGAGTCAAAGAATTTGTGAACATATTTTATTCTATTTTTTTATTTTTTTCCAGCACTCATTCAGTAGATCTTTATTTTTTTTCAATATATGAAATTTATTGTCAAATTGGTTTCCATACAACACCCAGTGCTTATCCCAAAAGGTGCCCTCCTCAATACCCATCCCCCACCCTCCCCTCCCTCCCACCCCCCATCAACCCTCAGTTTTGTGAACATATTTTAAAACTACCATAGCCAGGAAAACAAACCATTCTAGATATTTCAAACACACACACACACACACACACACACACACACACACACAAAGGTCATACAAGCAATTGGTGCTCACCACTGGTGGGGCTCGCGGTGGTGAAGGTCAGGGCCAGGGGGGAATCGCACCACTAGCTCTCAGGTTACTTTACCACAGTTGCTTTCCATAGATTCAAAGTTGCTGCTGCCACTCGGTCAGGAAACTTCGGGAAGCCACTGCCGGGGTCACTACAGCCCCATGGCCCCAAGCCTGACTGGTGGGGAGTATGGACTCCAACATTCAGCCTGCATGTCTGCTGCTACAGAGGAGAAAAGCATGGCTTCCACCTCCTTCCACCTCCGCCTTCCAAATTTCACACAGGTACGCTTTATCGGCAGAATTCTGCTGTCGAGGGAATCTGTGAACGATGGTTCGTGGGTTTCCAGGACCTGCAAAGAAGGGGCTAGAAATGGGTGTCAAGAGCCAACCAACATTATCCAGCAAACCCCTCCTGATGGGTGGGTGTTCAAAGGCTTTGTAAAAGGGGGGTGGTGTCCACGTGGAGTAACCTGGTGGTCGTGTTTCTAAGTCAGAAACCCTGAAAGGTGTCATTCTAGCTGGGCAGCAGGTGAGGCGCTGGATGCTGACGACATACACTCATCCCCAGAGGTGACTGGAGAAGCGCCTGGAGTTGATTCTTAGTTTCATCTCCGGAACGTTCTCACTGGAATTAAAGCTGGATGGACTATTGGCAATGCAGTATCTGAGAAAACATAGCCCCCATTCAAAAGGGCTGCCAGAGAAAAGATCTCCACAGGGAAACACGATTTCTCAAAATACAGCCTTTGGACCTCTATACGCAAACATCCCTGGGATGCTTACTTAAAAAGCTGATCCTGAAAATAATTTAATTTCAAAGGCTGTTGGGGCACCTGGGTGGTTCAGTCAGTTGAGCGACCGACTTCGGCTCAGGTCATGATCTCACGGTTCTTGGGTTTGAGCCCCACGTCGGGCTCTGTGCTGACAGCGCGGAGCCTGGAGCCCGCTTTGGAGTCTGTGTCTAACTCGCTCTCTGCCCCTCCCCCACCCCCCTGCTTGCACCCTGCCTCTCTCTCAAAAATAAATATTAAAAAAAAAAAAATTAAAAGGCTGATCCTGCACACCTCCCCTGATGAAAATAAACAAAAGCAGACACTACTTAAAGTAATCCAGACAGATTTCAGTCAGTAACATAGTATTGCAGTGCCGTAGGGGAAAGGGTTCATCGTGAGCAGGCACCCGACTGGGATTATTACAGAGGTGATGGGGTATTTCACAGGGAGAATGAGGGACTAGGGAAGGGAATGAGTGGGGGGCTCTATAATCAGAAGTGAAAGATGACAAAAAGCAGGAAGGGACGCTGGCCCATATGAGACCCATCTGGCTTTGCTGACACTTCTCAAAGTTAAGCTCCTGCCCTCTCACAGAAGCTGGGAGACAGGGGCCCGATCTTCAGGCGTTGGCTGGACTCAGCAGCCAATCCTTTAGACAGCCGGGAGTTTGGCAGGCAGGCACTTTAAGGGAGGCTAGGGTCCTACTAGGGATGCGGCCACGAGCTGCCAGCAACCACGTCCGTGTTTGTTCAAGTCTTCACAGGCCAAGCAAGGTTGAATCAAGAAGAGGGCTCGGAGGAGCCTGGCGAGCATTTGGAGAAAGAATCTGTCACCCTCCGAACCCACATGCCCACCCCTCCTGAGCCCATCCCCCAAACAGAGGGACCACTTTGACAGGCCTTTTTATGCTCACCAAACTACTGAAGTAGGACAAGGCGGACGGGGAGGTGGGGGAAGCAGAGGTTCTCCGGCTTCTTCAGGGCTGGAGGTCGGCAGGGATTTGGGGGTGGGAGACGAAGGGCAGAGCAGATTGAGGAGGACCAGGAGGCTCAACTGGATTCTTAACCTGGGAGTCCCGACTGGTCATGCTGGCCGGCTCCTGCCCCCACGGAGGTCAGGGCCTCTCAGTCCTGAGGACCACCAGGCACGACCAGCTCTGGCTCCTGTGGTCCTGGTGGGGGTATGTTGTTGAGACCTGGGGGATGGCGTGGAGCACCAGCTGGGGGGCGGGAGCACACTCATTCAAGAAGAAGAAAAGTCCCGAGGCCCAGAGCAGAGGCAGGAATGGTGCTTAGGCTGCGTGTGTTTCCAGGGCAGGGCAGCGGCAGAGAGCGGCCTGGCGCCACACTGTGGAGGAAATGAAGATTTCAACAGTACAAAGGCCTCGTCTGGACGAGGGCTACACCCCAGGGTGGTAGAGCAGGAAAACAGAAGGAGCCTGGCTCCCTGACATAAGAGCCACCGAACCAGCCCCAGATCCAGTACTTAACCGGATTATCATAGGAGAGATCAAGAAGCTGCTTCTTAAAAAAATTTGTTTTCAATGTTTACTTATTTTTGAGAGACAGAGACAGAGCATGAGCAGGGGAGGGGCAGAGAGAGAGGGAGACACAGAATGTGAAGCAGGCTCCAGGCTCTGAGGCGTCCGCACACATCCCGACATGGGGCTCGAACCCATGAACGGCAAGATCGTGACCTGAGCCAAAGTCAGACACCTGACCGACTGAGCCACCCGGGTGCCCCCAAGAAGCTGTTTTTTTAATTTAACCCACTGTTGGGGCACCTGGATGGCTCAGTCGGTTAGGTGTCCGACTTCAGCTCAGGTCAGGATCTCACCGTTCGTGGGTTCAAGCCCCACATCGGGCTCTGTGCTGACGGCTCGGAGCCTGGAGCCCGCTTCAGACTCTGTGTCTCCCTCTGCCCTTCCCCCACTCAATCTCTGTCTCTGTCTCAAAAATAAATAAACATTTAAAAACAAAGGAATTAAAGGGCGCCTGGGTGGCTCAGTCGGTTAAGCATCCAACTTCAGCTCAGGTCACGATCTCGGGGTTCGTGAGTTTGAGTCCCACATCGGGTTCTGTGCTGTCAGCCTGTCAGCGCAGAGCCCGCTTTGGATCCTCTGCCCCACTCTCTCTGCCCCTCCCCCGCTTGCACTCTCCCCCCCGCCCCCCGAAAAAAAGGATTAAAAAAAAAGAATTTTAAAAAATCACTTAACCCACTGTTGTGTTGGGTCTCTACTGCAGCAGCTGAACCTGTACGTAACCTGATAACGGAGGGAATCCATGTATCTGTTATCTTTTGCCACAACAGTGCTAACTAATAGACCATCCTCAAAACTCAGGAGGCTGGGAAACCGATTCTCACGGGTTGGCCGTTACCGCTGTACTTTAATGCCCTGCTGGCTGGATCGGCGCTGCTTCTCACTGCTGGTCTTTTCTCCCTGTGTTGCTGCCGGGACCCAGGCTGAAGAGGCAGCGGCTACCCAAGAGAAGCGTAAGAGAGCAAGCAAAAGAGCCATCGGGCCTCTTCGAGCCTAAGCACGGAACCAGCCCCAAGCCCCGAGCCCCAAGCCAGGGGATGGGAAAGTACACTGTGGCCACGAGCAGACACAGCAGGAGCGGGGATGCGGGGAGGGCCCATAATTCTCTCTCCCAGAATGTGACAGAGTCCTGGGTCGGAGGCTACAACACGGTGGCCCTGCTCTTCTAGGCGTCACCTACGAATGGCGCAGAGTGAAAGACAGCGTCCGTCCATGTGAAGACTCAACCGCAGTTCTCTATTAGGTCAGGAGCCCTGACAAGACAAGAATCACATCTCCTTCCTCTTCCCAACGCCTAGGGCCAGGCCCTGCCCTCAGGGCTGACTCAGGGAGATTACTGGGTGAATCTGAGACCATCTCTTCCCTCTCTGCGTAGGATTCCTTATGTGATACAGACTGACCTCCTAAAGGTCAGCACACAGTGCTAGGGGTTTGCCCGCAAAGCTGCAAAGGGACTGTGCCACTGGGAACTGAGATGTGTACCTAGGTCTGTCTACACCGCATCCTGGATCCACTGCCTGCCAGAGGGACCTCCAGAAGAAAGGACTTCTACAAGTTAAATATCGCAGACTTCACACTCCAAAGGAGAACCGTTTGAAGAGAGCCATGGTTAACCCTGAGGAATGCCACCATCACCACAGAATTCCAGGCACCGGGCATGTGGGTAGAAAGCATATTTTAGGGCAGTGACTCACGGTAAGTCGTTTCCTCCAGTCCCTAAAACGGACTATTCAATGTCAAGCTGTCTCAGGCTCAGGCTGATAACAGGGCAGCCATAGGGGACCTAGCGGGAGCTGCGTTGTCACGGTCCAAGTCTGTACGCACCGCTTGTATAACCTGCCCAAGTTCACAAAGACAGGATATCAGTCGCCGCTCTTTATGCTCCAAGTGAAAGAAATCCAACTAAAATATGCTTAAGCCAAAAATGTCATACGGTGTATCGGCTCACATAACCGGGAAGCCTAAGATCTTCAAGCTGGCCGCATCTAGCGCTCAAACGTCATTCTCTCCCCAACTATCCCTCAGTTGTGCTTTCCTCCATGATGGCTTCAGCCTTCAGGATGGATGCCCCAAGACTGCAAAGATAGTCGTTAGTAACTCCAACTCTCCACTGAGGTTGAGCAAGCCTCATAAAGGAAAGCCAGTCTTCAAAAAGCCTCTGATTGGTCTGCTTGGACCCTGTATCTGGCAGGAGGAGACCCTGATTGGCCAGCCATGGTCACGTGCACCTGCAAGGTGGGCCTTAAACCAGTACTTAAGTCTCTGCTAGGGCACAGGAACTGAATAGAAAGTCAAGAGAGGGGGTTGTCTCACGGCAAGTTGAGGGGGCGAGGTGACAAATGGAAGACCAGACACTGAGGCTAGATTGAACTAACCCTAAGCCTAAACTTTGAACAGGCTTTCACACGTTCATAGATGCTATTGTGAGTAAAACACAAATTCACTTAAGAGCAGGAGTGCCTTCATAGTAACTTTTGGTCTTTCTGTATTTTTGGTCCCAATTAATAGATATCGAAAGGATACCTACGATCACGGGCAGGTCCGAAGACCATTCTATTTTTTAATATTAGAAAGGGATTCTTAACTGCAGATTAAGAGAGACAGTAAAGAAAGCAAGAAGAGAAGGGAGCCAGGAAAAGCCCAGCCCAGGAAGCAGCGAAGGAAGGTTCCAGGACAGCAGCGTACGACAGGTCAAGGAGGTAGCCAAGGGAAACGGCACTAACTGTCATGCCGGAGCACTGGAGCGGAGTGGAGGAGTGATCGTGGCGGGCAGCACAGAAAGAGAAGGAGAAGAAATTAAACCCCGGGGGGTCAGGGGACAGAAACGAGTGCCATCGGACTACATGAGTAAGCTCTGCGGTGAACAATGCTTACCTAGTCACAATTCTGCAACCACTATCAATCATGGGGCAAGAGTGACAAAACTGAACCCCAAGAATGGAATGGGTGGGGGGTGTTAAAGACCTAACTCCTTGCCTGTGTTGCTAGGAAGTCCACAGACAGTGTCTAAAATGGATGAATCAGAGCACCTGGGTGGCTCAGTCGGTTGAGCGTCTGACGTCAGCTCAGGTCACGATTTCACGGTTCGTGGGTTCGAGCCCCGCATCGGACTTTGTGTTGACAGCGCAGAGCCTGCTTGGGATTCTCTCTCTCCTTCTCTCTCTTTCAAAAAAAAAAAAAAAAACATTAGAAAAATCTTTTAAATGGAAGAATTAAGAGCGAGAAACACAAGATAGGTGGAGATAAGCACCAGAAGATCCAGCGAGAGGTAAGGAGGACCGAGGACTGGCGAGCTGGCCCAGGAGGGTGGGGATGGCCGAGGCAAGAAGCTGCTGCGGGTCATTCTGTTTCCTCCCCATTTCATTTCGTACTATTTGAACTGTAAACTATGTGTGATAACATTTGGGAGGCTTAAAGAGTCCATTCTTTTGTCAACGGCACCTCAAAGCTGTATTTGTGTCCAACTTTATTGAGCTAGAATTGACACATAATTTTTACGAACCCTTTAAATCCATTTTTTAAAGAGAGTGGGAAGAACCAGCTTCCTGCAACAGAAGCCATGAGAACATTACCTATTCCGGTTTCAAAAGAAATGGTGGCATTAGTTCTGCTTAGATGATTTCGGTCAGAGACCAAGTAAGGATACATCTGGGGTTCAAACAAGAGAGGCTCTCACTCCAGTGCTCAAAGACCAGTTAGAAAACGGAGATCTGACTGGACTGGGTAGGTACGAATTAGCCAAAACTGTAACAATAATAATAATAATAATAATACTAATATAGCTAGTTATCCTCAAGTGCTTACTTCAGACCAGAAACCGTCCTGAGGATATTATCTTATTTAATCCTCATGGCAACTGATATTTTCCCCAATTTACAGATGAGGAACTGAGGCTCAGATAGTTTGGGGAACTTCCCGGAAGTCACACACTCTGGCCCCTCTGCCTGAGGCGGAGGGGCCTCAGCGTGTTGTGATTTACTTCTCTTTTCTAACCACCAATCAAACTTAGAAGTTTCTATCTCTGGTGCCATCTCGAGGGGCCTATGAAAACCACTGACTGTGGCAGTGGTCTCAGGCCCACACTTGCTGGGTTGTGCTGGGCCCTGCGCTGTCTTAGGGAAGGCCTAGAAAACAGTATGGGGTAGAGCCGGTATTCAAACCTAAGCATTCCCGGCTCCAAAGCCCACTTGCTCGGCCACTGATTTATGCTAGTTCTCCAGCTAGAATCAGAGCTGGGTGAGGATGCCACCTGTAGTAATTATGAGTTGTATGGCCTTGGGCCCCCAAGTTCCTTAACCTCTCTTAAGCCTGTTTTATCATCTATGCCATGGGGATAACAATGGTGCTCACCTTCAGGGTGGTTGCTAAGGATAAATCAAAATTCCTATCTGGCAAATAGGAGCCTCTATTTTCCACACCTGTTAAATGCCTTGCCCTTCAGCTCCTAGGTTAAGGAGAGATTCTCACATTTTCTCACCCTTCAGATCCACGGGTGGTAGGGCAAGAGACAGAAAAGGTTTGGGTCAAGGCTAAATTCTTGGACCTCATCCCAGAGTGACTCTCCAGGGCAGGGGCGGGGTTCAGCAATCTACACCTTAGACCCCCGAGAAATTCAGATGCCTGCAGTCCTCCTGCCTGGCTTTGAATGACTATGCGTAGTGCTTGAAATCTGACAGACCAGTGCCTTTGTGAGCGTCTGAGCCCTTCCTGCACTGGCCTCCAGCTGTGTCTGTGCCTCCTCCCTTTCCCCATTGCCCAATCTGTCTTTATCTCCCCCTTCCATTCTAAGCCCCCTCCCCTTACTCTGGCCTTACTTCCTAGCTTCCTCTCCACCTCTCCGTGCACCCTCCCCTGAGCTCAGTCTGCATTCCTACCCACCAGCCGTTTCTCTACCAGTCTCTTCGCCGGCATTGCCCTTTCCTGTGTCCACCCGGAAGGCTCAGATAAAAGTTGCTTCCGCCAGGATAACCTTCAAGGCCTCTTCTCTGTGGGCACCATGGCACTTTGCACGTACCTTTATTATTGCTCAAATAACAGGGTAATGGGAGATTTTTTTTTTCCGGCCTCAGATTACCTGGTGGACTCGTGGCCCACGAATGGTGGAAATGTGCGCCAGAGTAAGATGCAGAGAGGAGGACAAGCCCGTAGACTTTGCAGAGGGGCCGAGAGGCCTGAGAAGTAAGAGAAGACCAGGAGACAGGGGCTCCTGAAAAGATAGATAAGAGATTACCATGCGGGGTTCCCACAGCTTTTGCAGACAGCGGCTGCGCAAAAATTCATTGGAAGAACTGAGGAATGTTGCTGGCTCCATCTGGGGGAGGGCATGCTTGTATCAAGACACTGATGCTCTTGATGTGCTATAATTATAACCAGAAACACTATCCTTTTGCCCAGGAAACTGGATTTCCCAGTAAATTCCTTACTTTCCAACTTGTTTAACGCTAAGATAATGCTTTGCTTCTGTGTTCTTATTTCTTTATCTTTAACATTTATTTACTTTTGAGAGGGAGAGCACAAGCGAGGGAGGGGCAGAGAGAGAGAGAGAGAGAGAGAGAGAGAGAGAGAGAGAGAGAGAATCCCAAGCAGGCTCTGCACGGTCAGCGCAGAGCCCAATGCAGGGCTGGAACTCACAACTGTGAGATTGTGACCTGAGCCGAAGTCAGACACTTAACCGACCGAGCCAGCCAGGCATCCCTCCGTGTCCTTATTTCTAACTTTCTGTTCAACTGTTAACCATACTAAATGTACTCAGATTCATCTAGTCTAAAATCGAGGAGAGGTGGTTCTCACGCCTAGAGAGAGAATTATTGAAGAGGCAGCCCGCACACACTCAGGTGCCACATCTCCAACAGCTGGTTTTATAAATGGAAACAGGCACTGGGACCCCTTCTTCTCCCCTTCCCAGAAAGGCTGATGGAGAGCCTGGCCCAGATCAGTGGAGCTTTCTCCCAAGAAGTGTCCCGTTCCCAGACCAGCCCTGTAGACACCCCCAAAGTCCCCCTGGACCTGCAGGTAGCAGTACCTCTCCACCCCAGTACTCACCCCACACTCAGGCCCTAAGATCCCATTTGACCTAAGCCTGCAGGTATGAAGTGTCCAAAGCACAGGACATCTGTCCCCACCCCCACCAACACACACTCTTGACCTTTTGTTCTGAGTCCATGTGAAAGAGAAATGTCAACTCTACCAAGTAAAGGAAACAAACAACTTCCTGGCTAGATGAGAATAACCAGAACCTTAAGCTTCATGCCTGGGGGCTGACGGGTACCTAAAGGTGCTCCCTTGGTGATAGGGGTGATCAAAACCTGTATGCTTTTCCTGAGAACCACCAGGCGGGAAGCACCACCTGCACTGATGCCCTCAGGGAGGCAAAACTAGGGTAGACGTTATTGGTCCGATTTTACAAGTGGGAACCTTCCGGGCAGGAGGCCAACAGACAGCCTCAACGGTGGATAGTGCTGTGCCCAGGCAAGGTCATGAACCCAGAAGGCGGCCGGGATCTAGTGAGACGCAGACACTGCTGGGGGCGGGCAGTAGGACACGTTCCGCCCGACACCGGTGGGCTAGCCTGGTGGCCTCGCCTCTTCGTGCGCATCTCGGGTCGCAGAGTCCCCAGCCGCCCAGATCACTCACCTGCTCTGGGGCTGGTAACTTGGGCTTTCCCGAGCGCTGGCCCCGCCCCGAGGCTCCGCCGGCCCCGCGAATGGCTCCGCGGTCCGGGGACGGGGGCCGGACACCGAACCAACGTGATGGCGTCAGGCGCCGCGAGCGCCGTTTCCTGTTGTCCCTGGCCGGGAGGCCGCAGCGCCTGGTCGGAGGCTTAGGGGCTGCAGTGGCCAGGAGTGCCCCGCGCCCCCTCCCCGCTCCCTCTGGTGAGTTAGGGGTCAGAGGGCGAGGAGGGTGAGAAGGGGACGGCGGGGCCGAGACGAGAACGGGCGATGGGTCACCAGCCCTGTCCGTGATTGCAAACCCTTGGTCGCTTTGAAACTGTCCCGCTTCAGACAGAGCCTTTTCCCTTCCCGGCCTGAGCCCCGCACCCTACCCCACTCGGACCCGAGCCTTCAGCCCAAACAGCCAGTGCTGACCCGTCCCCTTCCTCTTCTCCACCCGTGACCCGAGCCCAGCCCTTACCCTCACCCCTTCACCACTGGTCTTGCGTAAGTGCAGCCACACTCGACCCCACGGTAGCCCACTTCCAACCCCTAGGACAGCCACTTCCCTCCGCCTCCCTCTAACGCATCTCCTTCTCACCCCTCAACCCCTTTGGCAATCCCAGTGCTCCACGCAAACCTCCTCGAGCCCCCCCCCCTCCCCCTCCCCGTCTTTCTGGCTTACCCCTTTTCAGGCTCAGCTTTCTTATCCCAGCCCCCCTGCTCAGCCCCCCAAGGTCTGCTCAGCCAAAACACCCACCTCCCCCCACTCATTTCATACCTACCACTACAGTAGATGCCCTATTGCGCTTACCCCCCTCTTCTTGATAACTCTGATCTCAGCCCTATCTCAAGTCTTGTATGTATCTTCTTGTCCTCACCCACTCAGCCCCTAACTTCCCAGCCCACCACATACTTTCTTTCCATCCCCAGCCAGCCTGAGGACACTTCATTCCTGAGTCTTTGCTAAACCACCCCCCAACTCTTGCTGCCCTAGTTCCCGCCACCCCTACCCAATCTTGTTAGATTGACGTCTTCCTATCCCCATTTCAACTCTTCATCCCAGCTCTGTGCCCATTCTTCCCTTGATGTGGTCCCCGTTTGATCTGAGAACCTAGTGCAGTCCCCTGCCAACCCCACCTGCTTTCTCAGAGCCAGGCACTTGCCGAACACCTCAACTGAGGCAGGGCCTCAGATGGTAAGTAAGTGTGGAGGAGTAGAGATCCTTCTCCCGTGGGTCAAGTGCTTTTCCTGGATGTCAGGTCCCCTGTACCTGTCCTTAAGGATTGTGTTCCTGGCATCCATATTACATTACTCGCGTTGGCTGCTGGAATGGTAGGTATCATCCAAATACCTGGAAGGTGAGGGATAGCTACTCATTCAGCTGGGGCAGTGGAAGCTTATCACTTCCTTTTGGGTGATGATCTGGAGAAACTCAAGGGGTTCCACTGTGTGGGGTTGGCTGTGGTCACAGAATCATGTCCATGTGTATTGCCCTGCCGCTCAGAAAGGACCCTCACCCAGTGCTCCTCCTGGCCAGAACTGGTTGTAGATTAGTCCCGCTACCGAATGTGCCAGAGGTGACGTTACATGTTGTGAAGAGTAGAGATGAGTGGATCCTGGGGACGCCGAGGCCTCCGTGGAGGCTGTTGAATTGCTTCCTCTTTTTGCAGGTGCTGGATCATTGAGTTTTGACCATTTTGATTACCCATGAACACAGAGAGTCAAGTTATCTCCGAGTAGCTAGACATTCTTGAGGCACGCAGGCTCCATGGTTAACATTTATAATCTCCTGGGATTTGGGGGTGCACATCCCCTCTAAGTTCTGGCGACCAAACTCCAAAGGATTGGCCATTTGACAGCCATTGTAAAGGACCCCAAAGAAGACCCCTTGTCTTTGCTTGCATTTATAGTCTCATGCCTTTGAGAATTGGATGTCCTTTTACCTTCAATAGCCCCTACCGTTAAGGTGTGATCTCTGAAGGGTTTCAGCCTGTTGGCAGCTTGGTGTAATGGAAGGAGTTCCACAGTGACCCCGCCACTGAGAAGTTGTATACCTCAACTTCTTACAGTCTGAAACGGTCTGAGCCTTTTTATTTTACTCATCTGTTCATTCAGCAAGTATTTTGTGAGCACCACTGTGTGCCGTGCACTGTTTGAAGCATTAGAAATACAATGGTGAATGAGTCAGGCAAAGGTCCTGCTTTCATTCACTCAGAGTTTGGTCCTTGCCAGAATCTTAAGGGATCTGGGACCAGAATATGGGAGAGATGGGTGTTGTTGGATGGAAGGAGGGAGGGAGGAAAGAAAGATACCCAGTGTTCCTAGACCTCACATTTCTGGCCTCACCCACTAGCCTTTGGACTGGGAATCACGAGCTAGAAGTTGCTTGCCCTCCAGCTGATATTCGGTTGCTTTGTCGCCCTACCCCCCACCCCCCCCCCACACACACACACCCATCCCACCCCCCACAGGGCTCTTGTCTAGAAATCCAACTTTCTTCAGGTAGAAGGAGGTGCTGTTTACTCAGCACTCACATGTCTGAAGTGTCAGCTGTCTTTCTGAATCAGAAGATAACTTTGTCATTTGTTTCCAACTGAAAACCCTGACTCATCACCTGGTACAGCAGCTGGAGGGCTTAAACACCGGCCTGTTGTCGTGCATAGCCAGGTGCAGGATCGGAGTCAGGCCGTAGAGACGAGGCTGTCGCGGATGGCGGGGAAGTCTCTAAGAAGAAGAGGTTGCTGTTTACTGATGAACGGAGTGTTTCGAAAGTGGTGAAGCCAGGTTATCCATTTCTTCTTTTAATGTAAGTCTCATCTGAGTCCTTCTCCTCTTTTCGTTCTTCCTTAGTCTCTGGAGGAAGTGAAATTGGATGTTTATAGAAGGCCAGGCAGTATCACGAAGAGAATCAACCCCAACGATTCCTTCCTGTGTGTTGGAACATTTGAGGAGGGACAGCTCGGAAACCTGGCTGCCATGGAAAGGACCTGTGGTCAGCTAGTTGGGGCCACAGATCTGATGGGCAAGATTGTTTCTTGTCAGTGTTAGGCCTTCTTTGATAAGGTGGAGCTTCTGAAGAGTCTGTGAATAATAAGTTTGCCTGAAACTCTTTGAACCAAGGACCTGGGACAGTGTGAACTGGCGAAAGGCACAGAGCTTGGAATGAGAAAATTCTGTCCCTCACCTGAGGCATGTTTCTACTGAGCCTCAGTTTTCTCTTCTGTGAATGAGGGATACTCATCCTTCTCTCACAGGATTGTTTTAAGAATTAAATGAGGATAGAGAATGAGGTCCTGTGCCAGAGTGAACCAATACAGAGGGGCAGAGGTAGACGAAGGGTGGCTTAAGAGTTTCCTAAAGGCACACGGCACTCACCTTTTCTGCTCAACTGTATCAGGGATGTTTGAACTCTCTACTTGCTCTCTTTATTCTGGGTCTCCTGAAGACCCACCCCTCTGTCGTTTGCTTCTTGGTGTCAGTGAAGACAGTTCTGAGGATAGAAAGTGAAACCAGTCCCATAGCATGGTAGATGGGGGTCTGGCTCACCCAAGGAGCCTGCTGGAGTGCTGACCTAGCAGTCAGGAGACCCAGAGGCCAGAGATCTCACATCGTAGATGGTCGTGGTCCTGCCTCTGAGCCATTTCCTGCCTTCCTGAGGCGTTCTGGAACCGACAGGCCTATGTAGGGAGCTTTGGCTTCCTGCAAGGAAAGATGTGCCCGGAACTTTGGCACAGCCCGGAACGTCTCAGTTCTGTGTTGTGAATTGTCAAGTGGCAATTCTTCTAGGTTTCTCCGCACTGTTGTCCTTTGGTGACGTTCCTGACACTGTTTTAGGTCACAGTTGTCTCTTGTCTGGCCCTGCTCTGACCTCAGTGTCAGTTTACTTTGTTTTTTCAGCAGACCCTGACTTGGCCAGAGCACCCACTTAATGATAAGCCTCCCTCCCTCCAGTGAATATTATATTCAGTGAATTAGTTGATGAGGCCTCAATGGTCCTCCTCTTCAGATTGCTGAGGCCCAAGGCTTGAGGCCGGCTGAGGGAAGGGCAGTTTTAGGGCTTGAGGCTCTGTCTAGAAGGGCAGGCCCCCGGAATTGCCAAAGGGGATTGGATGCCAGGGTCTCAAAGCCAGAGAGCCTGAACTTGGCCTGCAGGGCTGCGTAGGGTAGCCTGGAAGAAACCCAGCCTCTAGGATCAGGCACGGTTTCAGGACCGACTCTGTAGTACGTCCCCTTCTCCCGGTCCCCTGGTGGCCAGAGCATGGAGCTGGTCTCCAGCGAAGGGTCCTGAGGATTCCCAGTGGGTAGGAGCTGGGAAAGTGGTGGAGGGAGAGACAGTCTGATGGGCTGTGGCCAGGGGCTAGTGTTCCTCCTGTCAGTCTGTTGTGCGCTGACCAGAGCTGGTTTCGTGGGGGCCGTCCTCCACACACCTATCTGCCTTTGCATGTCCTTACTTAGGAAGGTCGGCGCTGGGTCCTGTTCACCCTCTGCCGGATCCAGAGGCCAGGGCTTGAATCAGAGCGTCTTTCATCATTTAGGGCCACCCTGCCGTTCTCCATGCCTCACTGTTCGCCTGTAAACCTTTCCTGCCAGACTCAACCCTGATGCTCCCTTGCATCCCGCCACCTGGGCCCCCAGCTGAAGAGCCCTCCTCCCAAGACTTCCCTGCCCCCTCCCCAGCCACCCCTTAGCCCTGGCTCACACCCGCCTCTTCCAGAAGGGTGGATGTCATCCTGGCCGAAGGTGGTAGAGCCCGCCACTGATCAGCCCTGGGATCTTGGGAAGTTCCTTGACCTGGGTCAGCTTTGATTTCATATCTGTTAGATCTGGAGAATAAAAGAGCTCTCCTAGGGTGGTGACAAGGAATGAATGAAGCAATGTGTGTAAACAGTACAAAATCCGTTCAGCATGCCTCCATTTGATAACTTCTTTGGGCCATAGGTTTTTGAGAACAGAGACAGCGATGACCTATTTTTTGGTGTCCCTCCATGCTCGGCAGCGTGGTCACTAGAGATCTGTTTAGATGGGAATGTGCCTGCCCAATCCTGGTCCGTCCGAGTGGCTGGGGCGGTCCAGGCGAGCCAACAGCCACCCCCCGAGGCTCAGGTTGAGGCCCCCCCCGCCCCCCACCTAAGCCACCCCCGGGGGGGTTGGGGGGGAAGCCAGTGCCCTGAGGGATTTACCTGTGTACTGACTTCAGGTAGTTGAGGGGACTCATTCAGACAGTGGCCTTTGCCTAGAAGGCTTGGCCACATCCAACCGGGGTAATAGATACCATTTACCCTTAGTACCGTTAGGCCCTGTGCTGGGCGTTTTCCACATTCATAACCTCCATTCGAGACGTCTGCCGTGGTGCCCCACCCAGCATGCCTAAGTGGTTAGTGGCAAATCGAGATTCGAACCCGTGTTGTTTCCCTTTAGGCGTGTCCCTGTGCTGCTCTGGCTGGACCCTCGTGCCTGGAGGGGAAGCAGCTATGTAGCAAGAGGCCCTCCCTTTGGAAACTTCCCTCAGTTGTGCTTGTCCCTGCCGAGCTGGCAGACATCGGGCTGGCACAGGAGTCAGAGGCTCCGAACGTGAATTGTGAGCCCCTGCTTCCTGGTCCACGTGGGCTCTTGGCACCTCCGGCGGCAGCATCCCCCTCGCACCCTTAGTTCTGTATCCAAATCAGCCCTTCATTCCCTGCTTTTTTGTGCCAGCGTTTGGTGTGGCATACAGAGGCCTCTCCATGCCCTGATTACGGTGGACCCACCCATGGCACATAGGATTCCCCACCTCCTGAGATCCGAGCCCTCAGATTTCTTCTCTTCCCTTGTTTCCTTCCTTAAAATCCACTCTTGGCTTTTACTTTTGAATTCAGAGGCCTTTGCATTGCAGTTTGAGGAAGATGGGCTGACCCGCTGCCTGCTGCGGGGAGGGGGAGAATTGGCTGGGGGTGGTGAGCTGGAACCTGCTCATCTGGCCGCCGCCGTCTGTCTCTGCAGGTGTCATGTGATTCTCCGAGGGAGCTGCAGTGTGAGCGGAAATGCTCTCGGTGGTGGAGAATGGACTGGACCCCCGGGCTGCCATCCCGGTAGGCAGTCGGAGAGGCTCAAGGGTGGGGAAGGGGGCACGGGACAGCCATGTCATTGGTTTTCCTCACTTTGAAATGAATGAGTACTGTCTGGAAAGCAAGGCCTCGGGTGAGAAAGAGTTATAGCAGAAGCAGGCTCTGAGGAGATCCTGCCCTTTCTAGAACATCTTATTGGTGATAGAATGGGAATTGATAAAAAACAACGGATTTTAATACGGGCTGCCTGAAGACCAAGGATTTCTCAAAGGAAGTCATACATATGGGGCGCCTGGGTGGTTCACACGGTTAAGCGTCATGATCGTAAGCGGCTCATGGTCTTGCAGTTTGTGAGGTCAAGCCCTGCATTGGGCTCTCTGCTGTCAGAGCAGAGCCTGCTTTGGATCCTCGGTCCGCTCTGTCTCTGCCCCCTCCCCCACAGGCACATACATGTATGCACATTCTCTCTCTCTCTCTCTCAAAACTAAGTAAACATTAAAAGAAGGGGCGCCTGGGGCGCCTGGGTGGCGCAGTCGGTTAAGCGTCCGACTTCAGCCAGGTCACGATCTCGCGGTCCGTGAGTTCGAGCCCCGCGTCAGGCTCTGGGCTGATGGCTCGGAGCCTGGAGCCTGTTTCCGATTCTGTGTCTCCCTCTCTCTCTGCCCCTCCCCCGTTCATGCTCTGTCTCTCTCTGTCCCAAAAATAAATAAAAAACGTTGAAAAAAAAATTAAAAAAAAAAAAAAAAAAAAAAAAAAAAAAAAAAAAAAAAGAAGGGGCGCCTGGGTGGCTCAGTCGGTTGAGCGTCCGACTTCGGCTCAGGTCACGATCTCACGGTCCGTGAGTTCGAGCCCCGCGTCAGGCTCTGGGCTGATGGCTCGGAGCCTGGAGCCTGTTTCCGATTCTGTGTCTCCCTCTCTCTCTGCCCCTCCCCCGTTCATGCTATGTCTCTCTCCGTCCCAAAAATAAATAAAAAACGTTGAAAAAAAAATTTAAAAATACATAAACATTAAAAAAAAATTTTTTTTTTTAAAGAAAAAAAGAACATTCGACTTTTCAAGAACATTAACATGAACTGTTTGGGCTAAGATAAAAATAAAACAGTAAAATATTTATCCATAATCCTATCAGCTAACAGTTCAAACCAGGTTTTCTGTATTCCCTCCCAATCCTTTTCCAAAACACATAGGTAATTTTGACATGCTTATACTATGACAGAACTGTCTTTATCTTTCCCAAGGATTTTACATATATGTATTTTATAATTGATTTATGTAACAGACCTTAACGGAATACTTACATGTGTCAGGAACCAAGCCAAGTGTTGAGGATGCAAAATGAAGAAGAAAAGCAAGTCCTGCCCTCAGAGTAATCCCCCCACCCCCCAATTCCTGTGCTGTAGGTCAGGAAGTATTCGTTCTGTTTAACAGATGAGGAAATTAAGCTCAGTGAGGTTAAGTGAAATGTCTGCAGTGACCCAGCTGTTGACCAACAGAGCTGAGACTAACATCTGCCTCTGACTGCCAGGTCAAGGATCTTTCCTTTTTTCCTTCTTTCTTTTTAAAGTTTATTTCTTTATTTTAGGGGCGCCTGGGTGGCTCAGTCAGTTAAGCGTCCTATTTCAGCTCAGGTCACGATCTCACGGTTCGTGGGTTCGAGCCCCACATTGGGCTCTCTGCTGACAGATCAGAGCCTGGAGCCTGCTTCCAATTCTGTGTCTCCCTCTCTCTCTGTGCCTACCCTGCTCATCCTCTGTCTCTCTCTCTCTCTCTCTCTCTCAAAAATAAATAAACATTAAAAAAAATTTTTAAAAAGGATTAATGAAATACACAGCTTTGGATGGCATGGACGAAGAATAAACACTGAACCTCCATAGCAAAGAACATTAGTATCTCAGCATGTCTAATGTACAGAGATATATGCAAACATTTCTTCCTTGACAATGAGGCTGGAGAGATGTTTGTTCTGTAATTAGCGAAGTTAGAGGCATTTCTGATGTTTGTTTAGTGTAAACATTTCTAACTATACCACTTAACCATCATTATATTTTTAAAGATTTCATTTTTTTTAAGTAATCTCTATACCTAACGTGGGGCTCTAACCTACAACCTCGAGATCAAGAGTTGCAGACTCTAATGACTGAGACAGCCACGTGCCCCTTAGCCATCATTGTTTTAATGTTTATTTGTTTTTGAGAGAGACAGAGACAGAGCATGAGTGGGGGAGGGGCAGAGAGAGAGGGAGACAGAATCTGAAACAGGCTCCGGGCTCTGAGCTGTCAGCACAGAGCCCGACACGGGGCTCGAACCCACAAACTGTGAGATCACGACCTGAGTCAAAGTCGGACGCCCAACCAACTGAGCCACCCAGGAGCCCCAACCCCTTAACCATCATTTTAAACATCTATTTTTATGGTGGCATAAGAAGTTCCACACGGATCACAGGAATCTACTCCTGAAGCCAAGAGCACATTGTATGTTAGCTAACTTAACAATAAATTACATAAAACATAATAATAAAAAAATAAACTAATACAATTTCCCACACTGAAATCCTTAATCTGTTCTCTTGATAATTTAATATGTACTTGGTAATACTGCTTACATAATTCACCTGCTTAGTTAAATATTTAATATTCAAATATTTAATTTAGATTAAATTATTTAAAAATTCTGGGTTAATGGCATTCAAATTAATGTAAGTGTTCTATATTTTCTTGTCTTGTAGGTGACAATTTGAGGTTAACTTCAATTCCTCTCATTTTACTAAGCCAACTTTTTCAAACCTTTTCTGTAAAGGCCAGACAGTAAATATTTTAGGCTTTGCAGGCCATATACGGTCTCTGTCACATATTCTCTGTTTCTTTCCCTTCTTTTCTCTTTTACAGCCCTTTAAGAACACGAAAATCATTCTGAACTCATAGGTTGTATCAAGACAGACCATACACAGGATTTGATCCATGGGCCATAAATAATAAATATAAATAAAAGCAGATGGTATATGAACACTTACATAACAAGGTTCATATGGGTGTCCATAATGGCTCAGACTTCATTACCCCTTTTCCTCTACAACTGAAGGGCTTTTTCCTACATCTTGTCTATAAAATTAAAAAGTTGAAAATGCATAGGAGGTATTTAATGCTAGAGATGGGCTGGGTCCCCACAGACTCACAGAGTTATAGAATATAATAGAGAGAATTATAGAATTCCCCTATAGAGAATTATAGAATTCTACTGTAAGAAGAAATTGTTGCAATTATCTAATTTGAACCCTGTATATTTTAATAAATAATATAACTAAAAACTCATAATAAATGATGAACTGATTAACTTACAAATACTGGAGGGATAGCAGGCCTTCAAATGTGTCTTTTCGTAATTCGGTCAGATAATTGTCACGGAGAATTCTGCAAAATGAAAAGGTCATTTCTCGGTCAAAATGCAAAATAACTACAACTATTTGCTACACAGGACCGCTAGATGTGAGAGAAACCTGGGTGATGGTGCCACCAAATACACTAATTCTTATTTAATGTAGGGATGGTGGTCTCTGCTGTTTGATTCAAATCTTTTCTTCTCACATACTCCTTTGTCTCTCTCTCTCTCTCTCTCTCTCTCTCTCTCTCTCTCTCACACACACACACACACACACACACACACACACACACACGTGAATTAGTTCTAATGGCGGAGCGGTGGCTTTGAGATACTCCATGCTGGGGACATCCTGGGTACCCTCACACCCACTTGCCAAGCCCTTTCCATCCTCAGGTCTTTCCCTCCGCCACCACCAGCGGAATCTAAGCCTCCCACAGGATCTTCTGCCTGGACTCAAAGACTCCTAGATGCTTTCCTTCCTTCTCCACAGCTCAAAGAATGCAAATTATACAAGGATGAGAAACCATCCCACATCCCATAAACACAGGCAAAGATATGAAAATAATGACAATAACCAGGATCGGGGGCAATGCCCCCCGCCTTCCCCATAGGGCTGCAGTGTAAACTGGTTCGTTTCTGCAGAGCAATTTGGTAGGATGTAATCTTTGGATTCTGTGGGTCCATCGTTCAAAAAATCAAGAAAAAAATAGTTTTTGCATACACTTTGATACAGGCTCTTTATGGTAATATTGGTTCTGATGCAAAAAAAGGGGGCCAACTAAAATATCCAAAAATAAACATCTTCCTTAAATACATGGTAGTAGTCTCTACCCTTGAAACACCATTCCTTCACTAAAAATTGTATTACAGATCAGTAGTTCTCAAAGCAGGACCCGGAAGCAGCATGAACATCACCTGTGAGGGTATTAGTAATGCACATTCTGGGGCCCCCAACCCCGACATAATAAGTCCTCCAGAATATTCAGAACCACTGTTGTAGATGAATATTTATCACTACGAAAAGATACACAATTAAATGACAAAACAGTAGGTACTAACAATGCATCTCTATTTGAATAAATGTATGGAGACTCGCAAAGAAAAAAAGCCCAGATTTTGTACCAAGGTGGTAACGTCGACACTCTGGGGGGTAGGATTTTGAGGTTTTCGATTTTTTTTTTCATTTTGCTAATCCATACTTTCTAGTTTGCAATGGTGCGTTTTTTGCCAAAAGGAACGGGGGTGGGGGGAGACCTCAATAACTTCTTTTTGAATTAAAAACAAAAAATCAAATGGGGCAGGATGGGGGTGGGGTGGGAAGGACGAAGACAGCACGCCCCGCAGCCACAGCTTTCAGCCTGGGGACTGCAGCGAGGAGCGGGTAGGGGCGTGGCGGGACCGCTCGGACCCAGCGCCACCGCCCCAATGGAGAAGGGAGAGAGGAGGGCAGCCAACGCCAGGGGTGAGAGCTACTTCTCTGATGTCCAGGAAGGTCTACTGGGAGCCAAAGAGCGGAGCAGAAATTTAGGGCCGACTTCAGGAGGAGCTGAACCGCCACGAGCACCGATTCCCGGAATGGGCGCCTCGGGGAGATTTCCCAGCCCGAAACCCTCCGCCACTGCCCCCGGGGCGGGGCTGCCCGCTTCTCGGACCCAGAGGACTCCGGGGGGGTGGGGGTGGGGGGCGCCGCAGGGGGGGGGGAGCAGGAAGGAGGCGGGAGGGGGCGGGGCCGTTGCTAGGGGAGGGGCGGCGGGGCCGGCGAGCCGCGCAGCAGGCAACCGCGACCCGCGCTCGGCTTTCCGGATGCAGCTCCCGCGCAGCCTGTTGCTCGTTCCTCCGGGCCGCCGCTTCCCGCCCGGTGCCCAGGGCCAGGCGGCCCGAGGGGTGCCGGCGCGCGGGCGGCCTCCCGCCTTCCCCTCTCCCCGCCCGCGGATGGACCCCAGCATCTCCGAGAGCGCAGGCGCCGGCCAGCCTCCCCGCGCGCCCCGGCCGGCGCGCCGAGACCCCGGGCGCCGTGCTGCGAAGAACGCGACCTTCCTGAACCACAGCGGCCTGGAGGCGGCGGGCGGCTTGGGCGGCTGCGGCGGCGGGGCCACCCTGGGGAACCGCAGCCACGGGCTGGGCACGTGGCTGGGCTGCTGCCCCGGGGGCGCGCCGCTGGCCGCCACCGACGGGGTCCCCGCGGGGCTGGCGCCCGACGAGCGCAGCCTGTGGGTGTCGCGCGTGGCGCAGATCGCTGTGCTCTGCGTGCTGTCGCTCACCGTGGTCTTCGGCGTGTTCTTCCTGGGCTGCAACCTGCTCATCAAGTCGGAGAGTATGAGCAACTTTCTGGTGGAGGAGCGCCGGCCCTCCAAGGACGTGGGCGCCGCCATCCTGGGGCTGTACTGAGGCCGCCTCGGCCCGTCCCCGCCAGCCCGGCCGCAAGCGGACGAGAAGGGAGACCGGGACCCTCGTGCCCCTCCCGGGCTCTGCCGCCGCCGCCGCCGCCTGGAGGGCCGCGCAAGGAACAGCGACGGGCCTCGGGGCGCCCCGGCCCGGGGACACGGTGAGACTCGAGGCGGTGGCGCGGGAAGGGACTTCCACACCCGGGTCGGTCCAGTGTGCGCTTCAGCGTAGCGGGGTGGGAGAGGTCGTGGGAGGCTGCGTGGGGCTGAGGTCACGTGCGGGGGAGTTTTGTGCGTACGTAGACGCGTCCGCGTGCGGGTGAGTTGCAGGGTGCGGCAAGTTGAGGAATTCGAATCCCTGAGCTCGTGGGCCGGATTTTGCATTTGGAAAGAACCGTGGTAATAAACCTGCTGCCGTCGGGCTTCCGGCGGCTTCCCATTCGCAACTCTTCACGGAGTGTGTGTGTAAGTGTAAGGTGTGTTGGCTGGGGCGGGGTGGGTGCGCTGTGTACCTCACAGGCGGGTTGGCCGCCTGACTGCGGAGCCGTGGGGGGTAGGTGGGGGGCTCTTGAGACCCCACTTGGAGGAGGCCAGGAGGCCGTAGTCCTGGAGGGGAACGGGCAGGTCCTGCGGGGTGGCCAGACAGCTGGGGAGATTATTGAAATCTTTGGGAAATTGGAATCTATTCCGTGAGGGGGAAAAAAAAGAAAAATCAGTGACTTACCTGCAAAAGGGAAGAAAAGCAAAATTAATATATCAGAACAGTGAATAAAAATTTAATCTGGGGGTTGGTGGGGCGCTAGATCTAGGTAAATTACAAGGCCAAAGCCCCATCTAAGGGCTTGCTTGGACACCGTCCTTGTAGTGTGGAGCAGGAGTAGTGGGAAGAAATGCCCTTGCTGCCGGGGGTGGGGGTGGGGGGATGCAAGGGTGGGAGAGGGCTTTGTGGCGCGGAGGACCCAGGACATTTAAAATGCAGAAAATGACCTCCATATGCAGCTGTATTCAGGGAATTTTCAGTCCCCCATTATGAGATACCCCGTTGCCCAGAACCCAGGCACCTCTTGGAGATGCAGAATTAGAGTAAAGCGGTGTGAACGGGCTAGAAAGATGCCACTCATCGGCCAAGGGCGAGTGCGTGGCTCCACTGTCTGCAAGCGTCTGATCTGGGGAAGGGCTAAAACTGGGCATTATTCAATTTCGTCCTCATAACAATCCTTTGAGGCAGATATTAGCATTATCCCTACTTTACCTTTCACTGGTGGTGAATCTGAGGCCCAAGGAGGTTAGGCAAGGGGCTCAAGGTCACACCTGTACCTAAAGGGTGGGGGAGGTGACATGCCAGCCCAGAGAGAGAGAATCTTTTTTTTTCTTTTTCTTTTTTTAATGTTTATTTATTTTTGAGACAGAGAGAGACAGAGCATGAACGGGGGAGGGGCAGAGAGAGGGAGACACAGAATCGGAAACAGGCTCCAGGCTCTGAGCCATCGGCCCAGAGCCCGACGCGGGGCTCGAACTCACGGACCGCGAGATCGTGACCTGGCTGAAGTCGGACGCTTAACCGACTGCGCCACCCAGGCGCCCCATAATGTCTTATTATTTTTGAGAGAGACAGAGAGTCAGAGTGTGAGCAGGGCAGGGGCAGAGAGCAAGGAAGACATGGAATCCATAGCAGGCTCCAGGCTCTGAGCAGTCAGCACGGAGCCTGACGTGGGGCTTGAACTCATGAACCGCGAGATCATGACCTGAGCCGAAGTTGGACACCTAACCGTGAGCCACCCAGGCACCCCTGTCTTTTTTAAACTCTTGTTCAGAGCTCCGAGAGTGGAACTCGCACAGTGACAACAAAAATAAAATATTTCCTTATTATAAAGTGATCAAAGAACTGAAAAACAGTACAGTAAAATAATTTTCTTAACTGACGTTCTTTTGACCAACATTAAGATGGATTGTCTCTTTGGGGACATGATTCCGGTTTAATGATTGCAAATGTTTTGGGAGATGTTTTATGACTTCTGGTTTTATCGATTTCAAAGACTGTACGTCCATCTGCCCGTCCACGCATCCCCCACCCACCCAGCTGAGAGCAGAAGGGGCGAATGGGACGTTTACAGAGAGGGGCCAACCGCCTGGATTGGTAGGTAGCCTGAGGGGACTTGGTACTTTACGTTGTGCTTTTTCTGCTTGAAAAGCATATTGATCTCAATTTTCAAAACACAGCTCGGTTTGTAGCTGAAGAGGAGTAAGTTTTATAATGTTGCCGACGCTGTTGGTTGTCGTGGATTAGCCATGCTCTCTATGCTCTCTTCATCCCTATTAACCGGTTTCTTTATCCCGTTTTCTTACCCGCGCTATGGGCACCGCACCCACCTCAGAAGGTTGCTGTCAGAGTCCTGGATACTCATGCTAATGCTTACTCGCTAGCTCAGCCTAATTAAGATTTCTGTTAAGCTTGAGATAATTTGTAGCCAGTGTCTTCCAGATGAAAAACAGAGGCCTCTGTTGACACGTTTTGTTATTCTAAATTGGGACCATCCTGACTTTATACCCAAGAATTCATCTTTAGTTCAGTCATCACGTAAGCTGGTGTAATTCTCTAGGGGTGGCTGTCATTATTAATTTATATCTGACCTGGTTCTGAAAAAAAAATATTAAAGGCGGTGGAACCCTAATTTAGGACTTAGTGGTTCTTGCTTGGCCCATTAGTCTGGACCCGTGAAACCAAAATTGTATTGTTATTGTTATTTTTTTTAATGTTTATTTACTTTTTGAGAGAGAGACAGAGTGCGAGCAGGGAAGGCGCAGAGAGAGGGAGACACAGAATCCAAAGCAGGCTCCAGGCTCTGACCTGTCACCACAGAGCCTGATGCGGGGCTTGAACCCATAGACTGCGAGATCATGACCTGAGCTGAAGTCGGACGCCCAACCAACTGAGCCACCCAGGCATCCCCCCCGCCAAAAATTTTTTTTAAAGATTATTTAATAAGTTTAATCTCTACATTCAATGTGGGACTCAAACTCATGACCCTAAGATCAAGAGCTGGACACTCCACTGAGTGAGCCAGTGAGGTGACCCAGGACCTATGAAAATATTAGAACGATTCCCTAAGAAAGCAGACTAACAATTAATGACAACTTCAAACATCATGCTGAGTACTAGGGTTTCTTTTGACTCTCGGACATTGTGTCAACGCAGGTGATTACAACTAGTCTTCCCATCTTACAAATGGGGAAACAGAGACTCCGAGAGACCCATGACTTCTCTCAGTAGTTAGTAGTGTGGTCACAGGGTACCCACTCCCAACCCCTTGGCTACATCCTGTGTGTGTTTGTCAGTTTCCCGGTGGCTGTGCTACTGGGAGCATCTGTCGTGGGCACAGTAGGAAATGTGTGGAGCGTGTTGGAAAGCGTCTGGATTTTCATCTGGATTTGTGGATTTTGTAACAGGGTGTCTGCTGGATGGTGTGCTTGGGTAGAGCTGGCACTCTATCTCAGCGGATGGGTATTTCTATCAGAGAAGAATGGACTTGCCAAGTCAGTCTGGAACATCAGGAGTTGAAAGACATTGCAACTACGAAAAAAAAACATTATTAAAGATGACTCTTAAGATGTCAAGAGGGAAAAGAAAATGACTTCTTAGGTCAGAAAAGCGAAAGCTATCATGCTGGGCGAGCCACGAGCTGAGGGATAGCTTCTCAAGGGCGGCTTAAATGCATTAGATTAGTCTGCAGTGTGGATTAAGGGACTGCGGGGATTTAATAACTTGTGTATGAGAGAAGGGCCCTGCAAATGTTACACTGTCATAAAAATGTAACCCTTCTAATTGAATTTAGAAGCAATATTAAAATTATTCTTTTGGTGATGCTTCCTAGATGTATTAAATAAAATATCAAGAGTCACAGTTGATTAAGCTGAAACTTGAACATGTGAGAGTTGTTTACACATGAAATTCTGTTGCTGGGGGTTATTTTGATTTTTTTTTTCTGAAATGTACTAAGAAATTTCTCCTTTTACCTAATTTATGGTCACTCCACTGTTTCAGGGTGCCAGAAGATGCTCTCAGAGTCTTGGCAGTGTTTTGGAATAGAGTATATTATCTTAGTGTTGGGCTATGTATATAATGAACACTTTATATATAGTGATGGTGGGACTGCATGAGCTGAATTCTCTCTTAAGGGCAAAGGAAGGGATAGACTATTATTAACTTACATATGGTGCTTGGCATGCCTTTAAGGAAGTAATGGTGGAAAACACACCTTTTTTTCCTCCTGTGGCCATACGTAGTTTGCTAGCCTTATGTCTGCGCCCCAAGACTTAATGAGAAGATGACTTTGACCGGAGGTCGTTACCAGTGTGCCGCTGGGATACTGCTGTCCATGAACTTCGTGAACTTCCTGGATCCATAGACTCCAGAGAGCCTTGTAGAAATCATGAAGCATGAGTGGCAACTGTGAGCCAGGGGGTCTTCTCCTTTCCACCTGAGGACAATCAGATGGGGGCAAACACGAGTGTAGGGAGAGGCAGGGAGATAGCATTTTGAATCCAGACATGTAACGAGGACTATAGTTGACTGACAGGCTGTGCTTTAGGAGCAGGGAAGGTGGTGGCGATTCAGAGGCAGGAAACCCTCACCCTTCAGGCTCTCATCCAGAGTCCCCAAAGTTGTATGTTGTATATTAAAGAGTATTGTGGCATGTATTCCTAAATACCTACATAGAAAAAAACGTATACGAGCACAAGTTAGACCTCAGAATACACGAGTCACACCATTCAAGGTAGATTTCCCTTTCCCTCCACGAACAAGAGCCTCCCGCCTTTTCTGTTATTACTCACATTTAGAGAAATTTCTTTTATTTTGCAGAACTTTATGCCAAAGAAACCAGTGAGTGTTTTCCTGTGTCTGTCTGAGCTCAGTGGAAGGGTGTCCAAGGACTTAATCCAACTCCCATTGAATGATTGGCTTCTGGCAGAACTGTTAATTTGCAAACTCTTAAGAAAGAGGAAAGTGTACATTCTTCCAGCTGCTAAACTTTGGGCTTCATGGTGAATCATTGGGACAGACTTTCTCGGCCGAGTGGGAGAGCTGTTGTGGGGCCCCGGGTTTATTTAGACACCTGGCCAGAGCTCAGACACATGTGCTTGGTGACCCGCCTCTAGGGCTGACGTGCCTTCCCTTAGAAAACATCTTCATATGTCATTCCCTGTATAGGATCTATCACAGACTGATTGAGGGAATGAGTTAGGATCACTGACCAGAGAACACCTGCCATGTTTTTCTTCTGCCTGTTTCAGGGATGTCCGTAAAGGAGAAACCTTACTCGCTTGAAAGCTTCGGATTGCCAGGCAGCTCCGAGCAGTCGCTAGAGGCATTTTCTTCTTGCTGGGGTTTTTCTTTGCCTCTAGAATACTGAGCAGAAAGGAGGGAAAAGAAGAAAGATAAGCCCCTCTTTCAAAATACGTTCGAGTCGATCCCTATCAAAGAGAAGACCTGAGATTTCTCAACTCACAAATTAGGTGGGACTACTGCATCTGGGAATTAGGACTAGGCCCCATATGGAGTTATTTGGGAATTAATCACCAGTTGGCTGTTCCCAGACGTGGAGCACATCGGAATTCACCTCGTGTTGTTTGAAAGTTGGCAACCTGCTTGTTACATAACATGGAACGCAAGGCCTGCCAGCCGGGCCTCCACGTGCCCTGGGGGATTTGTGAGGCTTTATAACTCTTTGTTGAGTCAGCCAGGCCTGCCAGATAGATTCCAGGGGCCTGGGGTATGTTGGACACTGACCTCAGGCTTCGCAGTTTAACAGACGATATCTCTGCCTTTGGGATTTTGTCTTTAGCAACTGCCGTGAACACCAGAGAGAAGTAAATGAGGGACATGACATGGGCTCTTTTTTATTTTTTATTTTTTATTTTTTTTATTTTTGAAAATGTGTTAAAATACGCATAACAAAATATACCCCCTTAACTATTTTTAAAGGTACATTTCAGGACACGTGGGTGGCTCAGTCAGTTAAACGTCTGACTCTTGATTTAGGCACAGGTCATGATGATATCGTGGTCATGAGATTGAGTCCTCCATCAGGCTCCACGCTTAAAATTCTCTCTCTCTCCCCCCCCACCCCTCCCCTACTCGCATGCATGCACTCTCTCTCTCTCTCTCAAAAAAGTACATTTCAGTGGTATTAAGTACATCCATTTTGTTCTATTGCTAGTGCTACTATCTGTAGCATTAATAATTCTGTACCCATTGAACACTAACTCTCCATTTCCCCTCTCCCCAGCCCCCCAGCAGCCACCATACCCCTTTCTGTCTCTATGAATTGGACTATTCAAAGTACCATATGTAAGCGCAGTATTGGACCCTTGTGGCCGGCTTATTTCACTCAGCATGACATCTTCGAGGTTCATCCATGTTGGAGCCTGCGTCAGAATACCCTGCCTTTTCCAGGCCAAATAATATTCCATCGTATGGATATACCACATTTTGTTTATCCATTCATCTGTGCACAGGTAGATGGATTGCTTCCTCCTTTTGGCTGTTGTGAATTATGTCGCTGTGAACGTGGGCATACAGATATTTCTTTGGGTCCCTGCTTTCCATTCTTTTGGATATGCGCCCATAAATGGAATTGCCAGGTCATATGTAATGGACTCCTTAAAAAAAAGAAAAAAGACAAGAAAACAGAGAAAGACAGTATAATGACAGTGTGTGACTACCCTTAGAGGACAGGACTTGATTGCTTGCTCTGTTTCCTTCTCCCCTCACCTGTTGCCTACATGCCTCAGTGGTAATCAGCTTGGTGGGGGGAGCTGGCCTTGTTTGGACTGAGATTGCCGGTGTAGACCTTCTCAGTTTGACCCTACATCTGATTCCCCCGCTAAAGCACAGAGAGATGAACAAAGTAGATTGAAGTCATACAAATGACTCCTCCTGCCTCCTTTTCTTCCTCTTTTCTTTCCTTTTTCTTCTTTTGAGAACTCTGGTTATGGTGTCTGCACATCTGTTTTGGCCTAAACTCCAGTAAATCAGTGGTGCTGCCCGTTGGAGTCACCTGGTTTCGTGCTGACAACTCAACCCTACGTCCAGAGACTCTGAGTTCATTTGCTTTGAGGCCTGGCCTGGGCGTGGGGGTTGGAAGGCCTGCAGGCAAGTCTAATGTGCACCCAGGAAAATGACCACACGTAAATAAATGTTTTCTTCACCCCTCTCTTTATGTCTTCTTTCTGGTTCTTTCTTGTAAAAAAAGATTTTTTTAATCTTTATTTATTTTTGAGAGAGACGAAGTGAGACAAAGTGTGAACGGGAAAGGGGCAGGGAGAGAGGGAGACACAGAATCCAAAGCGGGCTCCAGGCTCTGAGCTGTCAGCACAGAGCCCGATAGGGGCTCAAACCCATGAACTGTGAGATCGTGACCCCAGCCGAAGTCGGACGCCCAGCCGACTGAGCCACCCAGGCGTCCCCTCTGATTATTTCTTTAGAACGTATCTACAGATTTGTAAATCTCAGCTCAAACTTGAAAGTCTTCTAATTGACTTTTTTGCTTGTTTAAACTCATGAGGCTGCATGATGTAATTTTGAATCCAAGAATGAGGAGACCTGGGTCATACTCGTGTATGTCATTATCTAGCCAGGGATGATGAATTACTTCACTTGTCAGAATCATAGCCTTTTCGGGGCGCCTGGGTGGCGCAGTCGGTTGAGCGTCCGACTTCAGCCAGGTCACGATCTCGCGGTCCGTGAGTTCGAGCCCCGCGTCAGGCTCTGGGCTGATGGCTCGGAGCCTGGAGCCTGTTTCCGATTCTGTGTCTCCCTCTCTCTCTGCCCCTCCCCCATTCATGCTCTGTCTCTCTCTGTCCCAAAAATAAATTAAAAAAAAAAAAAAAAAAAGTTAAAAAAAAAAAAAAAAAGAATCATAGCCTTTTCTTCTCCCCCCCTCCCCCCCCTTTTTTTTTTTTGGTCTTCAAAATTAGAATATGGATCAGCATCTGATCCATAAAGAATGAAATTAATGATTAAAAGAAGATATCCCCTCCAGCTGTAACATGCTCTGAATGAGCAGGGGGGGATTGATGTGGAACAAGGGAGGCTTGTAGTTCACGAATGTGAACTGTGTCATGTTCTAGTAATGAGTAGGAGGATGAAGAACTTCCCCATAGGGCGCTACTGGGAGATCTGGTGCCCCAGAAGCAGCCTTCAGGGCAGTTCTGATCAGTAAATAAAAGGATGCAAAATAAAGATCTTGCAGGATACGTAGTTAATAAAGCAAGAATGTGGTGCCAGGCAGATTGTTAGAGAGTGTTGGGGACGTTGTAAGTGATAGAGGGAACACAGCAGGACTTGGTCTAGTGGAACAGAGTGCCAGAGGTCCCTGTCCCCCTGAAAATTGTCACCTCCTTGCCTCTTGCCACGAGCTGTTTATCATATATCTTCTGAATCCTTTCAAAGCTTATACTGTACAGTTTGTTTCTCCCCTCCTCTGAGCCTATTCGAGGAATATGGATGGCCCAAGTTTTTATGTGTGTGTGTTGGGTTTTGTGTTGTTTTTTTTTTTCCCCCTTCTCCAGATTAACACAAGCTAATGCAGTTGGGATACGGTGCCAGAGATGTTAGTGTAGAAAAGCAGAGAATGCACTTCTGTCCTGGACACCTCCGGGCATGGCATTTTTCTTCCATGGTGACTTCTTAGGCCCATGGGAAAGTAAGAGGAGGTGGCCTCTTGGGGTGGGGGGGTGGCACCTTCTCTGGAGCCGCCCCATAGCGTGTGGCCATCAGGATGACGCAGAGAGGCGTGTGAATACAGCCGGCCGCTGCAGCTGATGCACTTGACTCTGGGCGGCATGTTCCCAGGAACCCGCAGGACACTGAGGACCGTGAGTGATGTAACCCAGATCTGCCAGATGTGGGAGCCAGCGTGAGTCACGCTGGACGATTCATTAAGAAACGTTTTCTGGGTCATCTGGGTGAGGAGTCCTGGCTCTTTTCCCTGCCATCTGGGGTTGGAGGCACACGTCCACACACCAGGAATTCCCAAGTTCACTAACATCTGTCTAAAATTACAGCCCGGTTCTCTGAGCTGACACGGTGCAGAGCCCAGACTCTCGGATGGCCCCTGCCTTGTAATTTGCTAAAGGATGTCATCACTTTGGGCAGTAGAAGGTGGGGGAAAGTCACTTGATAAAACCATACATGTGAGTTGCTATGAAGTTTCTGTATATTCGACTAAGATCAGAAGGGGGATGGGATGTTGTGAGAAGACAAAACTCTGTGGGCGTGTGGCCAACAAAATGCCAGGGGTCGTCTTTTTTGTTAGATGTGTGTAAGATACCTCATGGTGGGTGAACAAGTGTATTTCTTTTATTTATTTACGTATTTGTTATTTTTTTTAATGTGTATTTCTTTTTGAGAGAGAGAGAGACCCACAGAGTGCAATCAGGGGAGGGGCAGAGAGAGAGGGAGACACAGAATCCGAAGGCTCCAAGCTGTCAGCACAGGGCCCGACGTGGGGCTCAAACTTGTGAGCGCGAGATCATGACCTGAGCTGAAGTCGGACGCTTAACTGACTGAGCCACCCAGGCGCCCCAGAACAAGTGTATTTCTAAAGTGCTTTTTTTCTTTGAGAGAGAGAGTGTGTGTACACATGTGAGTGGGGGAGTGGGGCAGAGGGAGAGAGAGAGAATCCCAATCGGGCTCTATGCCCAGCGAGCGGAGCCCAACACGGGGCTCCATCCCATGACCCTGGGATCATGACCTGAGCCGAAATCAAGAGTCAGGGGCTCAACTGACTGCGCCCCCCAAGGTGCCCTAACAAATCTATCTCTAAAAAGTTGTAAGCTGACTTAAAAAAAAATTCCTCACAGATGTGTAGCATATAACCAGAAAAGTGCATGCATGCATTGCTGGCTAAAATTTCACACCCTGTAATGGGTTGACTGGTGGTCCCTGGAAGCCTGTGAATATGACCTTATTTGGAGGGAGGTCTTTGGAGATATAATTAGATAAGAGATCTTGAGATGGGATCGTCCTGGATTTCCCAGGTGGGCCCTAAATCCAATGGCAAATGTCCTTATAAGAGACAGGAGAGAAGACACAGACATGGAGGAGAAGGCCACATAAAGACAGAGGCAGAGAAGGGGGAGTTCCAGCCATAAGGAACAGCTGGGGCCACCAGTAGCTGGAAGAGCCGAGAAGTGGATTGTCCCCTCGAGCCTTCAGCGGGGAACTGGTCCTGCTGAGACCTTGAGTTCTGACTTCGGGCTTCCAGAACTGGGAGAGATACATTTCTATTGTGTTAAACATTCAAGTTTGTGGTAATTTGGTATGGGAACTAAAATAATAACCAACACCTAGATCAAGAAATAGAATGTTGCCAAAACCACAGAAACTCACCTTATGCCTCATCCTGAATTCACACCACCCCGGGGTAACCACTCTCCTGACTTCTAACATCAGAGATAGTTTTTATGTTCTTGGAACTTAATTAAATGGAATCACATAGTATGTAGTCTTCTCTATCAGGTTTCTTCCATTCAACACTGTATTTGTGTCTATGTTATTGTGTGTGTGATCATTGTTTTGGCCATACAGTGTTCTATGATGTGAATATGCCACTCTTTACTTATTCTTTTCCTTTTGGGGCCATTTGAGTAGCTTTCCTTTTAGGGCTGTTACAAATAGCGTTGTTATGGATTCTGTTATATGGGTTTTTTTGGTGAACACATGTGTTCATTTTTGTTGGTTATAGTCTCAAGAGTTGAAGTGTTGGGTCATAGGCTACTTATATGTTCAACTTTAGTAGATACTGCTAAACAGTTTTCGAATTAATTTTTAAAATGGCCAATCACATTCAGAATTCTTTTGTTAAATGGAGACTCCAACAATGAATTCAATAACCATTCTTTAATGGGATATTGTGCAAGAACCAAGTGTTGGACATAGGGTTTTCTAGGAGCGAGGCTCCCCTCCTTAGATCAGAACTCTGCATTCACAGTGAGGAATACCCCATGTCTCAGAAGAACCCATTACAGGTCTGGACAATTGTTAGAGCACCCCACTTTCTGGTGTGTCAGAGAAGCTGGGCTCCTGACTGTAAATTTTAAATACACCTCACCCATCAGTGGCCCAGCTGCTGGATCTCCATCTTGAAACTCAGAAATAAATTTGCCGTCTTATAAGACGTATATAAGACATTAATACTTCTTATAAGCCATATTAACTCCCCTTTCCAGCTTTTGAGTCTGTGTTCTATAACTTAGGAAGCAATCAAATGATATGAAGCAACCAGTAAACAAGTAAATCTGTACATGAAATAAAGAATACATCGTGTCTGGTCGTGACAAAAGCTGAGAAGACAGTCAAGTCAGATGTCGTGGTTGAGTTTGGAGGGAGTGTTCCCGAGCCTTTTTATTTTTTGGCCTGGGAACCTTTTTTTCACTTTGGGAAATGTTGCTTTTGCTGTGTAACTGGAGTTTTGTGAATTCTAATCTTTTCTTTCTGGTTTGTCATTAGTTTTACTCGTCCTAAGTATATTAAAAATAACTATCTTGGTTCTCTGCTATTTTAACTACGGTTAGGTTAGAAATATGGGCGTGTGTCGCTCAGTGGGATTCTTCTAGTGACCAATAACAAGGCATTTGGCTGAAGTTAGACTCAGAGCTGGTGGCCATTATCAGTGAGTTAACAGCTATAGCAAATGTTGTGCCCTCGCCTGTATCCCTTCATCCTCACCACTGCAGTGCACGCTGGCCCGACTTCTGACTTCCAGCAGCTGCATTTCTTTGCTTGAGGACTCTTCTGGCCTGTAGGCCACCTTGCTGCCCATGAACCAGTGCTTCCTGGGAGCAGCCTAAGTAATGACTGACAGGTGTATCAATACCCCAGCCCCCTCACCTGCCAGGGTGGGTAAATCTAAAGAATGTGTCTACATGGGTTTTGAGACTTCCCCAGTGGGATTAAGCCCAGTTGCCCAGAGTGGTAATTGGCTTGAAACATGCCATTTATTTCCTATTTCTTCTTCCCTATATCACTTCCCCATTCCCTTAAAATTGTTCGCATTTGAGTTCTTTTCTCAGCATATGCTTCTGAGGGAACCTACACTGAGCACGAGCCAATGTCAGAATCAAATCTATGATGTTGAATTTCCCTTCCGGTGATCTACTCGGAGAGATAGCCGGCCGCGTTGTTGAGCGGGTCAAGACAAGTGAAAAACGAGAAAACAGTCCGATGGCATAAGTCTACAGAATTCTTGCAACACGAGGGGAAAATCCACTCAGTTCGGGAATGAGATGGCACATTCTCAGTGGCTGTCTTGACCAATGAATTCGGCAACAGTACATTGCGTACTTGATAAATAATGCAAGTTAGCAGGTTGAAACTGCTTATTAGACAACAGAAATTCTGCATTAAGTAAGCCAGCATGATGTCTTAGGTGATTGATAGCTGCCCACTTCCCGTTTAGACATTTGATTGAACTGGCAAATCACATTTCTGATTTTATTTGTTTATATATATAAACACTCGACACTCGACATTTCTCTTGCTGGGCATCTTGTTATGCCAAAATAAGAAGGTAAAACGGGAAAAGGTTGATGCCCTCACTAATTCAGTCGACCTCCTAATTAGTCATACTTCCTTTCTTGAGAAGCAAAAATCTATCAAAAATTAAAATATAGAAAGTTTATTTTTCACTTCCCAGGAAACACTCACAGAAGGTAGGATGGTTTATGGATTTGGGCCACAAACTTAAACTTGTAAAGACAACCCTGATGGGGATAAAGGGTTTCTCAACCTGGAGCTTGTCGCGGAAGTATTGCCAGCCAGAGGGAATTCAGAATAATAGTACATCCATTTTGATGATAAAATCACATTTAAAAAACTCAGCCTATTTTCTAGTCTCCTTTCTAGTGGTTTTGAAAAGCCGTTGGCTATTTATTGTTTGTTGCCGTTCTTCAAATAATTGTAGTTCCCCCTTACCCTGGGCACGAGAGAAGGGTGCTCCTGGATGTCTGTCACAGGTGAGGCCACTGTGTGACTAGTTCTGGCCAATGGGTTGTATCAAGAACAACATAACTGCGACACTCCACATTTCCTTGCTGGTTGTGGAGTCTCCAGAGTTCTCGCTCTCCTTTTTGTGTGGTGACCACAAGGCTGGCGATGGTGACCGCTCTGTCAGCCTGGGTCTGGGACGATCAGGACACCCCATTGACTTGCAAGAGCAAGGAGTAAACTTGGGGCGGTTTTGAACCTTGGAGATCTTGGGGCTCTTTGTTGCCTCAGCAGAACTGGCCGATCCTGACTGATACAGCTCCTGCTGTAACAGATACGGGGACTCCCAGGGAGAGAACTTGAGCTGATTCCCCTTTGTTGTCACAGTGACCTTACTAGAGAGGTTTGTTTGTTGGTTTGTTTAGACTGAAGAGTCGAACCGGAATGTAAAAGGTCCTATGGAAATAAATGTCTTTGGGGCGCCTGGGGGGCTCAGTCCGTTGAGTGGCTGACTTGGGCTCAGGTTGGGATCTCGTGGTTCATGGGTTTGAGCCCCGCATTGGGCTCTCTGCTGTCAGCACAGGGCCTGCTTCAGATCCGGTCTTCCTCTCTCTGCCCCTTCCCCACTTGTTCTCCCTCCCTCCCTCTCAAAAATAAAAAAGTAAAAATAATTTTAAAAATTAAAAAAAAAAAAAAAAGAATGAAAGAAATGTCTTCGGGGGGCACCCTGATTGCCTCAGTTGGTTAAGTGACTTCGGTGGAGGTCATGATCTCACTGTTATGGGTTCGAGCCCCGCATCGGGCTCTCTACTGTCAGTACAGACTGATTGGAAGCCTCTGCCCTGCTCTCTCTCTGCTCCTCCCCTTCTGTCTGTCTCTCTCTCTCTCTCTCTCTCTCTCTCTCTCTCTCTCAATAATAAATATTTAAAAGAAAGAAAGAAAGAAAGAAAGAAAGAAAAGAAAGAAAGAAAGAAAGAAAGAAAGAAAGAAAGAAAGAAAGAAAGAAAGAAAGAAAAAGAAAAGAAAGAAAGGTCTTCAGATATGGGACAGTTTATAATTGACCATCTTTTATTTGATTTTGATTTTTTTCCCCTTTCCTTATGTTTAGGTTTTTGGAAATTCTGAAATACAAATGAATTTTTGGTGTTGCTGGGAGTTGAATTTCGAGAAGAAAATGTTGCAGGAATTTTAGCCAGCACTTTTGGAGCAGGGCCAAGCATAATACTTGTCCTTACAGGAAAAAATGCCGGAGAGCACAACTTGAATTGGGGGGGGAAAAAAAAGAACAAAATTTCAAAATACCACCCACCTCTCCAACAAACACTTTCATGAGGGAGACATTTCCCCTTGCCCTTTATTTTTCTTCTCCACTTCCTCCACCTATTTAACTACAGATTTTTGCATGTAGCAATTCCCCCATGTAAATTACGGGGAAAACATTTTCAGTTTTCTAACAACATTACCAAATGTGCAGCTTTTTAACTTGTTCCAAAAGGCATCCATGGCTCTCACCGAGTCCTGTAAACGTTACCGCTGGTCTCTGCAGAAACCAAGTGAGGTTGAGTCCGTTTGTGCAGGTTGTACCCCAAACTTGCATCCCAGTCTCCCCATGTTTACTGTGAAATTGTTGGGTCTGCTTCACATTCCTAAATTTGAATTTCCTTCTGCATGGGAAGCACTCACTGTTCCCCTCTGGTTGAGCCCTCCTGAGAGTATGAGGGGCGATTAGTTCTAGAAAACATGGTTGCAATTCTGTCAGGCCTCTGGAATGGTTTTAACCGGGACTCATGCATGGTTTCTGAAAGAGTCCATGTTACCACCGGTTAGGAAAATTATTTCTGTTTCGAATAGAGAAAATTAAGGGTGCTGATTTTTAACAGTCTTAATTCTGCCTTTCTCTGCAGAGCTCCCCACAGTAAAAAAATGTGCTATGTACCTTTTTTCAGAGCTTATGCTGTACATTTGCAAACATAAAGATTAAAACATAGGGGCACCTGGGTCGCTCAGTTGGTTAAGCGGCTGAGTTTGCTCAGGTCATGATCTCACGGTTCGTGGGTTCGAGCCCCACGTGGGGCTTTGTGCTGACAGCTCAGGACCTGGAGCCTGCTTCGGATTCTGTTTCCCTCTCTTTCTGCCCCTCCTCCACTTGTGCTCTGTCTCTGTCTCTGTCTGTCTGTCTGTCTCTGTCTCTCAAAAATAAAAAATAAACATAAAAAAAGATTAAAACATATAGTTTTTTTTTTAACATAACTGTCCACACATGACACATTATTATAAACTTGCTTTTTTGAAACTTCATTTATTTTTTATTTTTAAAAAATGTTTATTTTGAGAGAGAGACAGAGAGAGAGGGAGAGGGAGACGGAGAGGGAGAGAATCCCAAGCATGCTCTGCGCTGTTAGCCCAGAGCCCGACGTGAGGCTTGAACTCACCAACCGTGAGGCCACGACCTGAGTGGAAATCAAGAGTTAGTCACTTCACCGTCTAAGCCACCCGGGTGCCCCTTAGAACTTAATTTATAATTGGAGTCTCTCTGTGTGGCTACACGTACATCTCCCACACTCTTTTGAACAGCAGCTCATTACATAGATGAACAAAAAGGTATCTGTGCCCTCAATGATGGACATTTAGGAAGTTTGGGGTTTTGCTGTTACTACAAATGAGCTAAATCTCTGTCTCCACAAACCCATTTGTTTGCTCGTTCGTGTTGTCATGCATACGTGTATGTATTTCCCCCCAGGATGGATATCCTAAAGGGGAACTTCTAGACCAAAATGCCCACATCTTCATTTTTGGTAGAGCCTCTTGCCTTTTCAGAGCCAGACCGCTTTATAGCCCTACCCACGGTGAGCAGGGCAGATTCTCCGCACTTTCTCCAATGCTGCCATTTCGTATTTCGTATTTTAGTTTTCGCTAATCTTTTGGCTAAAAATATCGGGAGTGACTTAATTTGCATTTCCCTGATTCCTAATGAGGTTGACTAATCTTTTCTTTAGGTTGATAATCCATGTGTATATCCTCTTAGTAACTTGCTTCCAGATATCTTTTGCTCATTGTTTTTCTTAATCAGGTTGTTTATCCTTTTAATTGATTTTAGGAACTCTTTATATATTAGGACTGGTGATCTTCAGTAATAAGTTACAAATATTTTCTCCCAGACTATCGTTATTGCTTATGTGAGTATGTCTTTTATTGTAGAGGAATTTAAAATTGCTTCATAGGGGCGCCTGGGTGGCGCAGTCGGTTAAGCGTCCGACTTCAGCCAGGTCACGATCTCACGGTCCGTGAGTTCGAGCCCCGCATCAGGCTCTGGGCTGATGGCTCGGAGCCTGGAGCCTGTTTCCGATTCTGTGTCTCCCTCTCTCTCTGCCCCTCCCCCGTTCATGCTCTGTCCCTCTCTGTCCCAAAATAAATAAAAAACGTTGAAAAAAAAATTTTTTTAAAAATAAATAAATCAAAAAATAAAATTGCTTCATAGTCAATCCGTCAGTCTTTTTCTCTTTGGTTCCTAGATTTCATGTCTTGCTTTGAAACGCCTTCTACAAAAATATTCTCCTCTGCTCTTTTCATATAGTAAATTTAGAATCTGACTCTCTCTATATAAGAAGACAATTCCTCTCTAAGTTTCTCCACTTATTCCAGGTCTTTATTTATTTATTTATTTATTTTTCAGTGTTTATTTTATTTTGGAGAGAGAGCGAGAGAGAGAGAACATGAGCAGGGGAGGGGCAGAAAGAGAGAGGGAGAGAGAGAATCTCAAGCAGGCCCCACGCTGTTAGCACTAAGCCTGACTCGGGGCTTGATCCCATGAACCGTGAGATCATGACCTGAGCCAAACTCCAGAGCTGGATGCTTAACCGACTGAGCCACTTAGGCAACGCCCTCCCGCCCGCCCCCGCCCTGGTCTTTATTTTTAATGTTTTTCGATAAAATTTTATTTCTCTCTTCATATAGGCCTTGTACATTTTTGTCGTCGTTGTTAGATGGAGTCCTAGGCATTGTATGGTTTGGGTTGCTACTGTGAATGGGATCTTTTCCAGAAAAGTCTGAGCATTTGATTATTTTCCCAGCTTCGCTCAGCAAACCAGTGAGGACTATATATATTTTGCTGGTGTCTTGCCTTTGTCTTGTGAACTTAAATGGGATGGTGGCGCTGGAACAATCTCACTTTCTCTCTTTGCTTTGGTGGGCGGTACATGGCGCATGGTTGGGTTAGTGATGGTGGCAGTGGTGGGGGAATACCGCCCGCAGAACCTTAGCTTTGCGTGCCCAGTGACACGACTCGGCCGTGGCTCTCCTTGACTCTGTTTAACAGCACATGCTTCCAGCAGGAAACAGGGTTGCTCAGAAAAGATAACGTTGCGAACTTAATAAGGAATGTCTGGCAGTTTTATCTCTAAATATGAATCCTCTGTTGTTGTCTTTTTTTTTCCAGTTACTTCTATTTCCTTCTCTTTCACCATAATCACTGGCTCTCTATAGAGTTGCCAGATAAAATATAGAATGCCCAGTTAAATTTGAGTTTCAGATAAAGAATGAACAATTTTTTTTTAGTATAAGTGCCCCAATGGGACATACTTATACTAAAAAAAAATATATATTATTCATTGTTGATCTGAAATTCAGAGTTAACTGGGTGTCCTATATTTTTATTTGTTGAATCTGGCAACTCTGGCTTATCTAATACCAGAGACAAGATCTGTCCCCTCAAGGAACTTACCTTTCAGTGATGGAGAAAGACTTGGGGAACTCTCTCTCTTGTCCTTAGTGCTGTCAGAGGGATTTTCTGACAAGATGGCAAGCTCTCTTTATAAAGGTGAGCCTTCTCATACGTGGTCTGCCCCTGTCGGTACTGGCTAATTTCCCCACTAATAGCCACGTCCCCCCTTCAGACCAGTGTATCCTCCCGGCTTTCGTCTCTGCTTGTTTTTAAACTGCGGTAAAACACACACACACACACACACACACACACACACACAAAACTACATAGCATAAATTTACCCTCTCAACAGAGTTGCCCTGTTTTCTTATGTATCAATTACAGTTTTTCTGGAAACTACTTCCCTTTCATTTTTACAGGAACAAAAAATAACATGGTTTCATTCTCTAGTGCGATTACCAAGCTCTTGGTTCCGTGACATCCCCTTACTTCTTAGAGCCACTGTCATCTTGCCCCATCCCACCAGGCCCTGCCCCCTGCCTTTCTCTGCCATGGCTCAGCATTTTCTTGGATTGCTGTCTTTCTCTATTTTGTTCTCTTCCCTTATTTTGAAGCCTCTTGAACGCGTATTGCTCAGGGAACGTACACACAAGAAAAAGTATGAGAGAGTTAACCGTTCTGAATTCTAGCATGCCTGAGAATATCTTTTTCTTAAATGTTTATTTATTTTGAGAGAGAGGGAGGGAGAGAACATGGGCAGGGGAGGGGCAGAGAGAGAGAGAGAGAGAGAGAAGGAAAGAGAGAATCCCAAGCAGGCTCCATGCTGTCAGCACAGAGCCTGACACGGGGCTTGATCCTACAAACCTTGAACTCATGATCTAAGCCGAAACCAAGAGTCCGATGCTTAGCTGACGGAGCCACCCAGGTGCCCCCTGCCTGAAAATAACTCAATTTTTGTCTGCTGCTTTGCCCGTGCCTCAGTTGCCTCATCTGTATGACGAGAGTGATCATAATTGTACCTACCTCTTAGAGTTATTAGTGAGGATTGGATGTGTTAGCGTGTGAAAAGCTGTTAGACGATCTTTGGTACATAATAAATTTGTCCAGTAAATATTAGCTGTTAATGTTGTAATTGAAGTGCATTTAGATGCACCGTGGCATTCAGCACTCTGAAAACATTGTATGGGCTAACAGTAAAGCAGTCAGATGAAAGTTCGTGTGATTAAGTAAACAGTCCTATTTCCACAGTTGCCCCATAGGCTTATGAATTATTTCTTAGTGTTTTTCTTCCCTTCTTTCATAAAGTCGCAATCAGTGTTTTAGGATTTACTTGTACTTTTTTATTTTTTATTTTTTTTTAGGTCACTAGGCTCTTCTCAGCTCTCTGGGTTTTTAGTAAAGCACAGTCATTTCCAGGAAATGGATCTAAATTGTCATGCAAATTCAGCTTAGCCGTATGAAAGCAGTTTTGGAGAGGAAAACTTAGGCTATTAAAGATTTAAGGAATAGGTTGGCTCAAGTACAAAAGCCGAAAAACATAAAATCCTCGGTGTGGTCAATCTACAGTGGCTGCTTGGACCGCTGTGGTGGAGAGGATTCCAGGTGATGTCTGCCATGAGATAGTAGTTGCATCTGTCGTTCCTGGCTTCACCTTAATCCTTTCTCATGAAGAAAGATACAAGGCGTTAGTAAGAGGCTCTGAGAGGGAGAGGGGGTCTAGGCTTTGGTGCTCAGGGAAGGTATCCGGGGAAGCTTGAGTGAGCCTGCGAGGCTGATGTCAACCAGCCAAAGGGAAGGAGGTTGAGAGAACCCAAGCACAAAGGCTCCTCGGAGGAAGGGAGTAGTTCAGTGTATCCGAGGCACGAAACTTCAAAGGATGGGAGGGTACGTCCCTGAGCTGGAGGAGTAGGTGCCCAGCAGGTCAGGGCATCCCTCGTGGGCCGTGCTGAAGACTAGAGCTTTATTCCAAGAGGGATTGCCTTTTTTTTTTTTTTTTTTTAATAAGAGGTTTATTTTTTTTTAAATAATTTTTTAATGTTTATTTATTTTTGAGAGACAGAGAGACAGCACGAGCGGAGGAGGGACACAGAGAGAGAGAGAGAGAGAGAGAGAGAGGGAAACACAGAATCCAAAGCAGGCTCCAGGCTCTGAGCTGTCAGCACAGAGCCCGACGTGGGGCTTAAGCCCGTAGACTGCGAGATCACGACCTGAGCTGAAATTGGACGCTCAACGGACTGAGCCACCCAGGCGCCCCGAAGGGATTGTCTTGGGTAATGACAAAAACAGATCTTCAGTGAAATGGGAACCGAGGGACCAGAACGGATTCAGGCAAACGTCTTTAGGAGCTCTTATAGGGTCCAGTGGAATGTGGTTGTATCTTAGCCCAGGGTGACAGCTGTGGGGTGGACAGAAGTCAGTGGAGGGGAGAGGGAGAGGGAGAAATCAGTCTACAGGATGTGTCGGGGGGCAAGGCAGGAGGCATCAAGAATGCTGACTCCTAGACTTCCACCTGGAGACCTGGGTGAAGGGTGGTAGGAACTGGGAGAAATCCAACCACTTATTGAACCCCTCCCTCTCACATACGAATGTGCTACAGCTTAGCAAAGGTCAGGGACTCTGGTTCACAGAGCTGCCGGTGGAATCCTGGTGGCTGTGGCTCTGTCTTAAAGGGAAAAAGCAGGTCACGTTGCCCAGTCACCCGTCTCACACTCTGGGTAACTGCTCTGCAACCCTGGCATTCTCTCCAACCTTCCAGGAATCTGAGGAACATTCTTCCCTAAAGGAGTAAGACCACTTGACCACTCTGTTATTGAATAGAAGTTGTTTTCATTTTCTTTTGTATCTGCCTTGAAGTCTGGAGCAAGTGAAAACCTGACAACACTGTATCAGCGCAACACAGAAAAGCACCTCAGATCTTCCCATTTTCTCAGGTGGGCGCAAAACGGGTTTTTATCTAAAGCAGCTGAAAAGGCGCAGAGACAGTAATTGCTTTGCTATTCCAGGAACAGGTGGCCAAATGAGCAAAACTATCGAAGAGCACATTTTCAACCTGCTCAAAAGCTATAAGGAAATAGCCAAGATCTTTCTAGAACCCATTCCTCCCTGGGGCAAAAAGAAGACCTGGAAAATATATTTTAAACAAGCACACTCACGATGTTTGCAATTGGAATCATCTCTCTTTTTCCCTTGGTCAGTCTAACTAAAGGTGTGTCAACTTTGTTGTGTGACCAAAGCACCAGCTTTTGGTTTTGTTGATGGTTCCTGTTGTTTTTCTATTCTCCATTTCATTCATTTCGACTCTGATCTTTATTATTTCCTTCTTGCAGCTTGCTTTAGGTGTAGTTTGCTCTTCTTCCAGTGTCTTCAAGTAGAAGGTTAGGTTAGTGATTCGAGATGTTTCTTCTTTTTCACGAAATCTATTTACAGCTCTCGATTTCTCCTTACACCTGCTTTAGCTGCATCCCTGAAGCTTTGGTATGTTGTGTCTTAACTTTTATTCATCGAAAAGAAATTCCTAATTTCCTTTGTGGTTTCTTCTCTGAGTCATAGGCTGTTTAAGAGTGCGCCAGTTTTCTACATATTTGTGAATGTCTCCAATTTCTGACTTTATTCCATGTTGTCAGAGAACGTGCTTTGTATGAATTCAGTCCTTTCAAAATTATTGGAGTTTTGTTCTGTGGTCTAGCACATGGTCTATCCTGGAGACTGGTTCATGTGCGCTGTATTCTGCTGTGTTGGGTGGACCGGTCTATAGATATGTTAGGTCTGGTTGGCTTATAGTGTTGTTCACGCCTTCCGTTTCCATGTTGGTCTTCTGCCTAGCTGTTCTATCTGTTATTGAAATGGGGGGGTTGAGGTCTGTTTTTGCTTTATGTGTTTCAGGGCTCTGTTAGGGGCATACTATGTTTCTAGTTGTATCTTCGTGATAGATTGGCCCTTTCCCATCATGAAATGTCCTCTGTACCTTTGGTAACTTTTTTTGTTTTAAAATCTACTTTGTCGGATATTAGTATAGCTAATCCAACTTTCTTATGGTTATTGTTGGTATATTTTTTTCTGTCATTTTCAACCTATTTGTGACTTTGAAACTAAACTCTTCTATAGACAGCATATAGTTGGATCTTGTTTTTTTTGTTTGTTTGTTTTTGAGAGAGAGAGAGAGAGAGAGAGAGACTGCCTGCACGTGAGAGTGGAGAGTAGGGGAGGGACAGAGGGAGAGAGAATCTCAAGTAGTCTCCATGCTCTCGGCATGGTACCTGACACGGGGCCTGATCCCACAGCTATGAGATCGTGACTTGAGCCAAAATCAAGAGTTGGATGCTCAACTGATTGGGTCACCCAGGTACCCTGAATATATATATATATATATATATATATATATACTATACATGGATATATTATATATATGAATATATATTATATATATGAATATATATGAACAGATACATAATATATGAATATATGAATAGATATGAATAGATATATAATATATGAATAGATATGAGTAGATAGATATAATATATGAATATATATGAATTCATTATATATGAATATATATGAATCTATTCATATATGAATAGATATGAATCTATATTATATATAATAGTTATATATATGAATATATCTATATCTGTATAGATAGATAGGGGGAGGGACAGAGAGAGGGGGAGGGACAGAGAGAGGGGGAGACACAGATTCTGAAGCAGGCTCCAGGCTCTGAGCTATCAGCACAGAGCCCAATGCGGGGCTCAAACTCACAAACCGTGAGATCATGACCTGAGCCGAAGTTAGACGCTTAACTGACTGAGCCACCCAGGCGCCCCTATACTATTGCTTTTTAAATCAGTTGAGACAGAAAAGGAGAAGAAATACGCATTTATACTTTTTTTTTTAAATATTATCTCCCCCTATGGGGCACCTGAGTGGCTCAGTTGGTTAAGGGTCTGATTTCAGCTCAGGTCATGATTTCAACAGTTTGGAGATCAAACTCCTCATCAGGTTCTCTGCTGTCAGCACAGACCCTGCTTTGGATTCTCTGTTTCCCTCTGTCTCTGCCCCTCCCTGCTCATGCTCTCTGTCTCAAAAATAAAAAAAACATAATATATATATTTATAATATATATTAATAAAATATATTAATGAAATATAATATAATTTATATATACATATGTGATTTATACATACATACATAATATACGTATATTGTCTCCCACCTATTTTGTTTTTAAAATATGCCTGTGTGGCTCAGTTGACTGAGCGTCTAACTCTTGATTTCGACACAGGTCATGATCCCAGGGTTGTGGGATCAAGCCCCATCTTGGACTCTGCACTGAGCGTGGAGCCTGCTTAGGATCCACTCTCTTTTTCCTTCTGCCTCTCTCCTCTGCTCATGCATGCACGCTCTGTCTGTCTGTCTCTCTCAAATAAAAAATAAAATAAAATAAAACACAGAAACCCCACAAAACAGTGCACAATCACAACCACAAAGGGAATTCTCTTCAGCCCTTCTGTTTCTTCCCCAACTCTAGAATGTGAGTGCTGTCCTACGGGACCGTTCGCTTTTAAACATAGGCGTCACCAGGCCACCCTTGGTTGCTCACCTGTCTGGATGTTTGATTTCCCCCAAAAGAGACAACAATGGTTAGGTTTCAGCCGGTGCATCATACCCTGACTTCCAGGCACAAGACCAGAAGACAGAACTGTGCTGAATTATAGTAAAAACAGGCTTGTATTAACCATCACTAGGCTAGAGCTTGAAAGTCAAAGCAAAGGAGAGAATTTTAATTGCCTTGATCATTTTGGCAAGATGATGTTTTATTTCTCTCCTGTGACTGTAAATTCTGTTTTTTGTTGTGCTTTTGTTTAATCTTGTTCTAATTATAAAAGTGCTGCATGCTCATTGAGACTTATTTAGGAAATTCAGAAGAAAGTAGAAATTCCATAACCTGGAGATTACTATTCTTAATATTTTAGAGTCTTTTCTCTCTCTCTGAACGTGTATGTTTGTATGTGCTTACAGTATTTAAATGGCATCCGAATTTGGATTTAGGTTGCCTTAAGCCTACGAGTTATAAAATAGGCCTGTTCCCATCTGCTTGCCTTGTCTGTGAATACAGCTTTGTCTTTGTCACCTAAGATTTAGTATGTAGTGCTCCCATCATTATTTTCTATTTTTTAATTGCGTGTAACTATAGTTTCGATGTCTACTCTGACCAGAAAGCTTATTGAAAAGTTCTTTTAAATTTCCAAGTGTTGGGGTTTGATTTAGACTTAGATATTTTTTTAGTGGAGTATTTTGTGACGTTGAGTCCTGTGTAGTTTCTTCTTGGAATTTATTTGGGTTTTTATGGTGGTTTATGACATGACTAATTTTTGTAAGCGTTGCGTGAACACATAAAAATAAAATATGGCCGATATTATCATGAATTAAAGGCACTTCTTTTTGTTTGTTGTCTGCTAAATCTTTGATCATCCTTTTATTATGACCATTTCTGTCTCATTTTGTTTTAGTTCTGCCTCTTGTAAGCAAAAAGTCACTGGGCCTTATTTTATAATCCCACATGAAAGTTATTTCCTTTTAATACGGAAGTGTAACTTACATTTATCATTATAGCTAATGGTACGGTCTTGTTTCATCTCATTTTATCTGTATTTTTATATCTTTTCTTTTAACAACTGCTGTTTTCTGTATGTACTGTGTCTTCTCTAGCAGTTTGCAAATTCATGTCCTGTTTTTAATTCTGGTGGTTACTTTTATGTGAGCATTCCTCAACCTTTCCGTTTTTGGATTGTCAAGGTCAAGGTAATCAGTACTTAGAGCAGTACTTTTTTTTTTTTTTTTTTTTAATATTTTTATTTATGTTTTGAGAGACGGAAGGAGACAGAGTGCGAGTGGGGAAGGGGCAGAGAGAGAGGGAGACCCAGGATCTGAAGCAGGCTCCAGGCTCCGAGCTGTCAGCACAGAGCCCGACGCGGGCTCGAACCCATGAGCCGTGAGATCATGACCTGAGCTGAAGTCGGACGCTTAACCGACCGAGCCACCCAGGCGCCCTCAGAGCCGTATTTATTATCTCTCCTCCATGTCCCCTTTCATGAACTTGCATGTCACTTCCACCTAAAATAATATGTGGAACTCAGAACGCTCTTAATACGTTTTGCATTGTACATTACGTTTAAGTTTTTAGTTTTTTTACTTTTTTTTTTTTCTTTCTTAAATTTTTTATCTTTATTTTTTATTTTTGAGAGACAGAGTGCGAGCGATGGAGGGGCCAGAGAGGGAGAGGGAACACAGGATCTGAAGGAAGCTCCAGGCTCTGAGCTGTCAGCACAGAGCCCGATGCAGGGCTGGAACTCACGAGCCGCAAGTTCATGACCTGGGCCGAAGTCGGATGCTCAAACCGATTGAGCCACCCAGGTGCCCGTAGTTTTTTTTACTTTACTTTACTTTTTATTTTTTTTACATTTAAGTTTTTAAAATGTCACAATATTATATCATATTTGCAATGATTATTTAGACATCACTGTTTTGCCGGTTTCAATGTACATCGTTAGATCTTCCAGACCTTGAGCTCTTAATTTTTATAGTTATTAGACATCTAGAAGAGATCTTCAAGTTGGTTTTTTTGGGGGAACACCTGTCAGGGCTGTGTGTGAGCCCTTTCACGCAAATGGCGGCTAGGTCATATGTAAAATTTTGGAGTCATTCTCTTTTACTCCCAAAGTTCATGTGCTGAAGTTTTTTATTTTATTTTATTTTTTATTTTTTATTATTATTTATTTATTGATTTATTGATTTATTGATTTATTGATTTATTTATTTTGGCCTTCGGGCCAGCAACGTCCGCCTCTGCATCTTTACCTACATAGCCTTGGAGCTTGCTGTCATGGCTTTAGGCTGCGTCTTTTGTCCAGTGGTTGGTCCCCTGTAGTAAGTCCATCCTTAGACCCTTTCCTGCCCTCATGGACGTGGAGATCGTGACCTTCGATCTCAGTCCCATTCTTTTCTTTTCCACTCTCTCTCCTTCCTCCCTCAAATCATTATGCTTGGCTGATAAAACTGTGCATCGGGTGGATATTAATTAGTGATACGGAAAGTTCACTTTCTTGTGGGCAAGTACATAAATCATATTAAACTGGCTTTTACCAACTGAAAAAATTTCAATATATTTTAATGTGAAGAGAAAACACTGAAGGAAGGAGATTCAGGAAAAGGTGACATGGGCTTTTACACAAATGTTCAGATTAGATGACACTAAAAATCTGTAGAAGGTTTCTGAACATAACCGTCTCCTTATAGATTTAAGACATTCTTTGTTTTTTCCTTTTTCTTTAAGGTTTTATTTAAATTCTAGTTAGTTAACATACGGTGCAATATTAGCTTCAGAAGTAGAATTTTTTTTTTAAGTTTATTTATTTATTTTGAGTGAGAGAGAGCACAAGTGGGGGAGGAACAGAGAGAGAGAGAGAGAGAGAGAGAGAGAGAGAGAGAGAGAGAGAATCCCGAGCAGGCTCTGCACTGTCAGCACAGAGTCTGATGCTGGGCTCAAACTCACGAACCGTGAGATCATGACCCGAGCTGAAATCAAAGATGGACGCTTAACCACCTGAGCCACCCAGGCGCCCCAGGAGTAAAAGTGACTCATCACTTACTCGTACCGCACCCAGTGCTCATCACAACGAATGCCCACTTTAATACCCGTCACCCATTTAGCCCATCCCCAGCCCACCTCCCTCCACCAACCCTCAGTTGATTCTCTATAGCTCAGAGTGTCCATTCTTTGTTTCTTTCCAAATCACTGCCTTCATCGTGGATTTGTCTTTGCAGAAGATGGAATGATCCCCATAGGCTGGAGGAAGCAGTAGTTTCATTTGATTTCATTGGGCTTACAAATTCTGCAAATATGTGTTACCACACAAGCAGAAAACAGTTTTTTCCCCATTTAAAAAATTTTCTGTTAATTGAATGATAAAGTCAATTGAGAACAGGATCTAGCTATTGATAATGCTTTGTCCTGATCATAACCATTCAATTCAACAAACATCTTCTGAATACTTACCAGGTGAAATGTACTGGGGGAGGCAGAAATTTTTGAAATTCTCATTCAGTAATTGGGGACTGATTAAATTATGCCCACACAAGGGGAGCGAATGCAACCATTAATAAGTTTTGAAGACTAAGGATACGAAAAATGCTGATAATATATGTTAAAAAAAGCACTTTACAAAGTGATCTATTCAGTATAATTTCCAATTTATCTACAACGTTTTTGAAACCTAAAAAGAAGGGGCACCTGGGTGGCTCAGTCGGTTGAGCAGCCGGCTTCGGCTCAGGTCACGATCTTGCGGTCCGTGAGTTCGAGCCCCGCGTCGGGCTCTGTGCTGACAGCTCAGAGCCTGGAGCCTGTTTCGGGTTCTATGTCTCCCTCTCTCTGACCCTCCCCCGTTCATGCTCTGTCTCTCTCTGTCTCAAAAATAATTTAGCGTTAAAAAAAAAAAAAAAAAAGAATATGTACCTAAACGTTAATGTTATTTCTGGATGAGTAAAAAAACCTCAAACTTTTTCCATATTCTAATTTCTCTATGATGAAAAAAGTTCATTTTGTAACCAGATGATCGTATGATTTCGTTGTTTTGTTGTTTTTAAAGTTTTTATTTAAAAAAAATTTTTTTGGGGGGGCACCTGGGTGGCTCAGTCGGTTAAGCGTCCGACTTCAGCTCAGGTCATGATCTCGTGGTCCGTGAGTTCGAGCCCTGCATCGGGCTCTGTGCTGACGGCTCGGAGCCTGGAGCCTGTTTCCGATTCTGTGTCTCCCTCTCTCTCTGCCCCTCCCCCGTTCATGCTCTGTCCCTCTCTGTCCCAAAATAAATAAAAAACGTTGAAAAAAAAATTTTTTTAAAAATAAATAAATCAAAAAATAAAATTGCTTCATAGTCAATCCGTCAGTCTTTTTCTCTTTGGTTCCTAGATTTCATGTCTTGCTTTGAAACGCCTTCTACAAAAATATTCTCCTCTGCTCTTTTCATATAGTAAATTTAGAATCTGACTCTCTCTATATAAGAAGACAATTCCTCTCTAAGTTTCTCCACTTATTCCAGGTCTTTATTTATTTATTTATTTATTTTTCAGTGTTTATTTTATTTTGGAGAGAGAGCGAGAGAGAGAGAACATGAGCAGGGGAGGGGCAGAAAGAGAGAGGGAGAGAGAGAATCTCAAGCAGGCCCCACGCTGTTAGCACTAAGCCTGACTCGGGGCTTGATCCCATGAACCGTGAGATCATGACCTGAGCCAAACTCCAGAGCTGGATGCTTAACCGACTGAGCCACTTAGGCAACGCCCTCCCGCCCGCCCCCGCCCTGGTCTTTATTTTTAATGTTTTTCGATAAAATTTTATTTCTCTCTTCATATAGGCCTTGTACATTTTTGTCGTCGTTGTTAGATGGAGTCCTAGGCATTGTATGGTTTGGGTTGCTACTGTGAATGGGATCTTTTCCAGAAAAGTCTGAGCATTTGATTATTTTCCCAGCTTCGCTCAGCAAACCAGTGAGGACTATATATATTTTGCTGGTGTCTTGCCTTTGTCTTGTGAACTTAAATGGGATGGTGGCGCTGGAACAATCTCACTTTCTCTCTTTGCTTTGGTGGGCGGTACATGGCGCATGGTTGGGTTAGTGATGGCGGCAGTGGTGGGGGAATACCGCCCGCAGAACCTTAGCTTTGCGTGCCCAGTGACACGACTCGGCCGTGGCTCTCCTTGACTCTGTTTAACAGCACATGCTTCCAGCAGGAAACAGGGTTGCTCAGAAAAGATAACGTTGCGAACTTAATAAGGAATGTCTGGCAGTTTTATCTCTAAATATGAATCCTCTGTTGTTGTCTTTTTTTTTCCAGTTACTTCTATTTCCTTCTCTTTCACCATAATCACTGGCTCTCTATAGAGTTGCCAGATAAAATATAGAATGCCCAGTTAAATTTGAGTTTCAGATAAAGAATGAACAATTTTTTTTTAGTATAAGTGCCCCAATGGGACATACTTATACTAAAAAAAAATATATATTATTCATTGTTGATCTGAAATTCAGAGTTAACTGGGTGTCCTATATTTTTATTTGTTGAATCTGGCAACTCTGGCTTATCTAATACCAGAGACAAGATCTGTCCCCTCAAGGAACTTACCTTTCAGTGATGGAGAAAGACTTGGGGAACTCTCTCTCTTGTCCTTAGTGCTGTCAGAGGGATTTTCTGACAAGATGGCAAGCTCTCTTTATAAAGGTGAGCCTTCTCATACGTGGTCTGCCCCTGTCGGTACTGGCTAATTTCCCCACTAATAGCCACGTCCCCCCTTCAGACCAGTGTATCCTCCCGGCTTTCGTCTCTGCTTGTTTTTAAACTGCGGTAAAACACACACACACACACACACACACACACACACACACACACACACACAAAACTACATAGCATAAATTTACCCTCTCAACAGAGTTGCCCTGTTTTCTTATGTATCAATTACAGTTTTTCTGGAAACTACTTCCCTTTCATTTTTACAGGAACAAAAAATAACATGGTTTCATTCTCTAGTGCGATTACCAAGCTCTTGGTTCCGTGACATCCCCTTACTTCTTAGAGCCACTGTCATCTTGCCCCATCCCACCAGGCCCTGCCCCCTGCCTTTCTCTGCCATGGCTCAGCATTTTCTTGGATTGCTGTCTTTCTCTATTTTGTTCTCTTCCCTTATTTTGAAGCCTCTTGAACGCGTATTGCTCAGGGAACGTACACACAAGAAAAAGTATGAGAGAGTTAACCGTTCTGAATTCTAGCATGCCTGAGAATATCTTTTTCTTAAATGTTTATTTATTTTGAGAGAGAGGGAGGGAGAGAACATGGGCAGGGGAGGGGCAGAGAGAGAGAGAGAGAGAGAGAAGGAAAGAGAGAATCCCAAGCAGGCTCCATGCTGTCAGCACAGAGCCTGACACGGGGCTTGATCCTACAAACCTTGAACTCATGATCTAAGCCGAAACCAAGAGTCCGATGCTTAGCTGACGGAGCCACCCAGGTGCCCCCTGCCTGAAAATAACTCAATTTTTGTCTGCTGCTTTGCCCGTGCCTCAGTTGCCTCATCTGTATGACGAGAGTGATCATAATTGTACCTACCTCTTAGAGTTATTAGTGAGGATTGGATGTGTTAGCGTGTGAAAAGCTGTTAGACGATCTTTGGTACATAATAAATTTGTCCAGTAAATATTAGCTGTTAATGTTGTAATTGAAGTGCATTTAGATGCACCGTGGCATTCAGCACTCTGAAAACATTGTATGGGCTAACAGTAAAGCAGTCAGATGAAAGTTCGTGTGATTAAGTAAACAGTCCTATTTCCACAGTTGCCCCATAGGCTTATGAATTATTTCTTAGTGTTTTTCTTCCCTTCTTTCATAAAGTCGCAATCAGTGTTTTAGGATTTACTTGTACTTTTTTATTTTTTATTTTTTTTTAGGTCACTAGGCTCTTCTCAGCTCTCTGGGTTTTTAGTAAAGCACAGTCATTTCCAGGAAATGGATCTAAATTGTCATGCAAATTCAGCTTAGCCGTATGAAAGCAGTTTTGGAGAGGAAAACTTAGGCTATTAAAGATTTAAGGAATAGGTTGGCTCAAGTACAAAAGCCGAAAAACATAAAATCCTCGGTGTGGTCAATCTACAGTGGCTGCTTGGACCGCTGTGGTGGAGAGGATTCCAGGTGATGTCTGCCATGAGATAGTAGTTGCATCTGTCGTTCCTGGCTTCACCTTAATCCTTTCTCATGAAGAAAGATACAAGGCGTTAGTAAGAGGCTCTGAGAGGGAGAGGGGGTCTAGGCTTTGGTGCTCAGGGAAGGTATCCGGGGAAGCTTGAGTGAGCCTGCGAGGCTGATGTCAACCAGCCAAAGGGAAGGAGGTTGAGAGAACCCAAGCACAAAGGCTCCTCGGAGGAAGGGAGTAGTTCAGTGTATCCGAGGCACGAAACTTCAAAGGATGGGAGGGTACGTCCCTGAGCTGGAGGAGTAGGTGCCCAGCAGGTCAGGGCATCCCTCGTGGGCCGTGCTGAAGACTAGAGCTTTATTCCAAGAGGGATTGCCTTTTTTTTTTTTTTTTTTTAATAAGAGGTTTATTTTTTTTTAAATAATTTTTTAATGTTTATTTATTTTTGAGAGACAGAGAGACAGCACGAGCGGAGGAGGGACACAGAGAGAGAGAGAGAGAGAGAGAGAGAGGGAAACACAGAATCCGAAGCAGGCTCCAGGCTCTGAGCTGTCAGCACAGAGCCCGACGTGGGGCTTAAGCCCGTAGACTGCGAGATCACGACCTGAGCTGAAATTGGACGCTCAACGGACTGAGCCACCCAGGCGCCCCGAAGGGATTGTCTTGGGTAATGACAAAAACAGATCTTCAGTGAAATGGGAACCGAGGGACCAGAACGGATTCAGGCAAACGTCTTTAGGAGCTCTTATAGGGTCCAGTGGAATGTGGTTGTATCTTAGCCCAGGGTGACAGCTGTGGGGTGGACAGAAGTCAGTGGAGGGGAGAGGGAGAGGGAGAAATCAGTCTACAGGATGTGTCGGGGGGCAAGGCAGGAGGCATCAAGAATGCTGACTCCTAGACTTCCACCTGGAGACCTGGGTGAAGGGTGGTAGGAACTGGGAGAAATCCAACCACTTATTGAACCCCTCCCTCTCACATACGAATGTGCTACAGCTTAGCAAAGGTCAGGGACTCTGGTTCACAGAGCTGCCGGTGGAATCCTGGTGGCTGTGGCTCTGTCTTAAAGGGAAAAAGCAGGTCACGTTGCCCAGTCACCCGTCTCACACTCTGGGTAACTGCTCTGCAACCCTGGCATTCTCTCCAACCTTCCAGGAATCTGAGGAACATTCTTCCCTAAAGGAGTAAGACCACTTGACCACTCTGTTATTGAATAGAAGTTGTTTTCATTTTCTTTTGTATCTGCCTTGAAGTCTGGAGCAAGTGAAAACCTGACAACACTGTATCAACGCAACACAGAAAAGCACCTCAGATCTTCCCATTTTCTCAGGTGGGCGCAAAACGGGTTTTTATCTAAAGCAGCTGAAAAGGCGCAGAGACAGTAATTGCTTTGCTATTCCAGGAACAGGTGGCCAAATGAGCAAAACTATCGAAGAGCACATTTTCAACCTGCTCAAAAGCTATAAGGAAATAGCCAAGATCTTTCTAGAACCCATTCCTCCCTGGGGCAAAAAGAAGACCTGGAAAATATATTTTAAACAAGCACACTCACGATGTTTGCAATTGGAATCATCTCTCTTTTTCCCTTGGTCAGTCTAACTAAAGGTGTGTCAACTTTGTTGTGTGACCAAAGCACCAGCTTTTGGTTTTGTTGATGGTTCCTGTTGTTTTTCTATTCTCCATTTCATTCATTTCGACTCTGATCTTTATTATTTCCTTCTTGCAGCTTGCTTTAGGTGTAGTTTGCTCTTCTTCCAGTGTCTTCAAGTAGAAGGTTAGGTTAGTGATTCGAGATCTTTCTTCTTTTTCACGAAATCTATTTACAGCTCTCGATTTCTCCTTACACCTGCTTTAGCTGCATCCCTGAAGCTTTGGTATGTTGTGTCTTAACTTTTATTCATCGAAAAGAAATTCCTAATTTCCTTTGTGGTTTCTTCTCTGAGTCATAGGCTGTTTAAGAGTGCGCCAGTTTTCTACATATTTGTGAATGTCTCCAATTTCTGACTTTATTCCATGTTGTCAGAGAACGTGCTTTGTATGAATTCAGTCCTTTCAAAATTATTGGAGTTTTGTTCTGTGGTCTAGCACATGGTCTATCCTGGAGACTGGTTCATGTGCGCTGTATTCTGCTGTGTTGGGTGGACCGGTCTATAGATATGTTAGGTCTGGTTGGCTTATAGTGTTGTTCACGCCTTCCGTTTCCATGTTGGTCTTCTGCCTAGCTGTTCTATCTGTTATTGAAATGGGGGGGTTGAGGTCTGTTTTTGCTTTATGTGTTTCAGGGCTCTGTTAGGGGCATACTATGTTTCTAGTTGTATCTTCGTGATAGATTGGCCCTTTCCCATCATGAAATGTCCTCTGTACCTTTGGTAACTTTTTTTGTTTTAAAATCTACTTTGTCGGATATTAGTATAGCTAATCCAACTTTCTTATGGTTATTGTTGGTATATTTTTTTCTGTCATTTTCAACCTATTTGTGACTTTGAAACTAAACTCTTCTATAGACAGCATATAGTTGGATCTTGTTTTTTTTGTTTGTTTGTTTTTGAGAGAGAGAGAGAGAGAGAGAGAGACTGCCTGCACGTGAGAGTGGAGAGTAGGGGAGGGACAGAGGGAGAGAGAATCTCAAGTAGTCTCCATGCTCTCGGCATGGTACCTGACACGGGGCCTGATCCCACAGCTATGAGATCGTGACTTGAGCCAAAATCAAGAGTTGGATGCTCAACTGATTGGGTCACCCAGGTACCCTGAATATATATATATATATATATATATATATACTATACATGGATATATTATATATATGAATATATATTATATATATGAATATATATGAACAGATACATAATATATGAATATATGAATAGATATGAATAGATATATAATATATGAATAGATATGAGTAGATAGATATAATATATGAATATATATGAATTCATTATATATGAATATATATGAATCTATTCATATATGAATAGATATGAATCTATATTATATATAATAGTTATATATATGAATATATCTATATCTGTATAGATAGATAGGGGGAGGGACAGAGAGAGGGGGAGGGACAGAGAGAGGGGGAGACACAGATTCTGAAGCAGGCTCCAGGCTCTGAGCTATCAGCACAGAGCCCAATGCGGGGCTCAAACTCACAAACCGTGAGATCATGACCTGAGCCGAAGTTAGACGCTTAACTGACTGAGCCACCCAGGCGCCCCTATACTATTGCTTTTTAAATCAGTTGAGACAGAAAAGGAGAAGAAATACGCATTTATACTTTTTTTTTTAAATATTATCTCCCCCTATGGGGCACCTGAGTGGCTCAGTTGGTTAAGGGTCTGATTTCAGCTCAGGTCATGATTTCAACAGTTTGGAGATCAAACTCCTCATCAGGTTCTCTGCTGTCAGCACAGACCCTGCTTTGGATTCTCTGTTTCCCTCTGTCTCTGCCCCTCCCTGCTCATGCTCTCTGTCTCAAAAATAAAAAAAACATAATATATATATTTATAATATATATTAATAAAATATATTAATGAAATATAATATAATTTATATATACATATGTGATTTATACATACATACATAATATACGTATATTGTCTCCCACCTATTTTGTTTTTAAAATATGCCTGTGTGGCTCAGTTGACTGAGCGTCTAACTCTTGATTTCGACACAGGTCATGATCCCAGGGTTGTGGGATCAAGCCCCATCTTGGACTCTGCACTGAGCGTGGAGCCTGCTTAGGATCCACTCTCTTTTTCCTTCTGCCTCTCTCCTCTGCTCATGCATGCACGCTCTGTCTGTCTGTCTCTCTCAAATAAAAAATAAAATAAAATAAAACACAGAAACCCCACAAAACAGTGCACAATCACAACCACAAAGGGAATTCTCTTCAGCCCTTCTGTTTCTTCCCCAACTCTAGAATGTGAGTGCTGTCCTACGGGACCGTTCGCTTTTAAACATAGGCGTCACCAGGCCACCCTTGGTTGCTCACCTGTCTGGATGTTTGATTTCCCCCAAAAGAGACAACAATGGTTAGGTTTCAGCCGGTGCATCATACCCTGACTTCCAGGCACAAGACCAGAAGACAGAACTGTGCTGAATTATAGTAAAAACAGGCTTGTATTAACCATCACTAGGCTAGAGCTTGAAAGTCAAAGCAAAGGAGAGAATTTTAATTGCCTTGATCATTTTGGCAAGATGATGTTTTATTTCTCTCCTGTGACTGTAAATTCTGTTTTTTGTTGTGCTTTTGTTTAATCTTGTTCTAATTATAAAAGTGCTGCATGCTCATTGAGACTTATTTAGGAAATTCAGAAGAAAGTAGAAATTCCATAACCTGGAGATTACTATTCTTAATATTTTAGAGTCTTTTCTCTCTCTCTGAACGTGTATGTTTGTATGTGCTTACAGTATTTAAATGGCATCCGAATTTGGATTTAGGTTGCCTTAAGCCTACGAGTTATAAAATAGGCCTGTTCCCATCTGCTTGCCTTGTCTGTGAATACAGCTTTGTCTTTGTCACCTAAGATTTAGTATGTAGTGCTCCCATCATTATTTTCTATTTTTTAATTGCGTGTAACTATAGTTTCGATGTCTACTCTGACCAGAAAGCTTATTGAAAAGTTCTTTTAAATTTCCAAGTGTTGGGGTTTGATTTAGACTTAGATATTTTTTTAGTGGAGTATTTTGTGACGTTGAGTCCTGTGTAGTTTCTTCTTGGAATTTATTTGGGTTTTTATGGTGGTTTATGACATGACTAATTTTTGTAAGCGTTGCGTGAACACATAAAAATAAAATATGGCCGATATTATCATGAATTAAAGGCACTTCTTTTTGTTTGTTGTCTGCTAAATCTTTGATCATCCTTTTATTATGACCATTTCTGTCTCATTTTGTTTTAGTTCTGCCTCTTGTAAGCAAAAAGTCACTGGGCCTTATTTTATAATCCCACATGAAAGTTATTTCCTTTTAATACGGAAGTGTAACTTACATTTATCATTATAGCTAATGGTACGGTCTTGTTTCATCTCATTTTATCTGTATTTTTATATCTTTTCTTTTAACAACTGCTGTTTTCTGTATGTACTGTGTCTTCTCTAGCAGTTTGCAAATTCATGTCCTGTTTTTAATTCTGGTGGTTACTTTTATGTGAGCATTCCTCAACCTTTCCGTTTTTGGATTGTCAAGGTCAAGGTAATCAGTACTTAGAGCAGTACTTTTTTTTTTTTTTTTTTTTAATATTTTTATTTATGTTTTGAGAGACGGAAGGAGACAGAGTGCGAGTGGGGAAGGGGCAGAGAGAGAGGGAGACCCAGGATCTGAAGCAGGCTCCAGGCTCCGAGCTGTCAGCACAGAGCCCGACGCGGGCTCGAACCCATGAGCCGTGAGATCATGACCTGAGCTGAAGTCGGACGCTTAACCGACCGAGCCACCCAGGCGCCCTCAGAGCCGTATTTATTATCTCTCCTCCATGTCCCCTTTCATGAACTTGCATGTCACTTCCACCTAAAATAATATGTGGAACTCAGAACGCTCTTAATACGTTTTGCATTGTACATTACGTTTAAGTTTTTAGTTTTTTTACTTTTTTTTTTTTCTTTCTTAAATTTTTTATCTTTATTTTTTATTTTTGAGAGACAGAGTGCGAGCGATGGAGGGGCCAGAGAGGGAGAGGGAACACAGGATCTGAAGGAAGCTCCAGGCTCTGAGCTGTCAGCACAGAGCCCGATGCAGGGCTGGAACTCACGAGCCGCAAGTTCATGACCTGGGCCGAAGTCGGATGCTCAAACCGATTGAGCCACCCAGGTGCCCGTAGTTTTTTTTACTTTACTTTACTTTTTATTTTTTTTACATTTAAGTTTTTAAAATGTCACAATATTATATCATATTTGCAATGATTATTTAGACATCACTGTTTTGCCGGTTTCAATGTACATCGTTAGATCTTCCAGACCTTGAGCTCTTAATTTTTATAGTTATTAGACATCTAGAAGAGATCTTCAAGTTGGTTTTTTTGGGGGAACACCTGTCAGGGCTGTGTGTGAGCCCTTTCACGCAAATGGCGGCTAGGTCATATGTAAAATTTTGGAGTCATTCTCTTTTACTCCCAAAGTTCATGTGCTGAAGTTTTTTATTTTATTTTATTTTTTATTTTTTATTATTATTTATTTATTGATTTATTGATTTATTGATTTATTGATTTATTGATTTATTTATTTTGGCCTTCGGGCCAGCAACGTCCGCCTCTGCATCTTTACCTACATAGCCTTGGAGCTTGCTGTCATGGCTTTAGGCTGCGTCTTTTGTCCAGTGGTTGGTCCCCTGTAGTAAGTCCATCCTTAGACCCTTTCCTGCCCTCATGGACGTGGAGATCGTGACCTTCGATCTCAGTCCCATTCTTTTCTTTTCCACTCTCTCTCCTTCCTCCCTCAAATCATTATGCTTGGCTGATAAAACTGTGCATCGGGTGGATATTAATTAGTGATACGGAAAGTTCACTTTCTTGTGGGCAAGTACATAAATCATATTAAACTGGCTTTTACCAACTGAAAAAATTTCAATATATTTTAATGTGAAGAGAAAACACTGAAGGAAGGAGATTCAGGAAAAGGTGACATGGGCTTTTACACAAATGTTCAGATTAGATGACACTAAAAATCTGTAGAAGGTTTCTGAACATAACCGTCTCCTTATAGATTTAAGACATTCTTTGTTTTTTCCTTTTTCTTTAAGGTTTTATTTAAATTCTAGTTAGTTAACATACGGTGCAATATTAGCTTCAGAAGTAGAATTTTTTTTTTAAGTTTATTTATTTATTTTGAGTGAGAGAGAGCACAAGTGGGGGAGGAACAGAGAGAGAGAGAGAGAGAGAGAGAGAGAGAGAGAGAGAGAATCCCGAGCAGGCTCTGCACTGTCAGCACAGAGTCTGATGCTGGGCTCAAACTCACGAACCGTGAGATCATGACCCGAGCTGAAATCAAAGATGGACGCTTAACCACCTGAGCCACCCAGGCGCCCCAGGAGTAAAAGTGACTCATCACTTACTCGTACCGCACCCAGTGCTCATCACAACGAATGCCCACTTTAATACCCGTCACCCATTTAGCCCATCCCCAGCCCACCTCCCTCCACCAACCCTCAGTTGATTCTCTATAGCTCAGAGTGTCCATTCTTTGTTTCTTTCCAAATCACTGCCTTCATCGTGGATTTGTCTTTGCAGAAGATGGAATGATCCCCATAGGCTGGAGGAAGCAGTAGTTTCATTTGATTTCATTGGGCTTACAAATTCTGCAAATATGTGTTACCACACAAGCAGAAAACAGTTTTTTCCCCATTTAAAAAATTTTCTGTTAATTGAATGATAAAGTCAATTGAGAACAGGATCTAGCTATTGATAATGCTTTGTCCTGATCATAACCATTCAATTCAACAAACATCTTCTGAATACTTACCAGGTGAAATGTACTGGGGGAGGCAGAAATTTTTGAAATTCTCATTCAGTAATTGGGGACTGATTAAATTATGCCCACACAAGGGGAGCGAATGCAACCATTAATAAGTTTTGAAGACTAAGGATACGAAAAATGCTGATAATATATGTTAAAAAAAGCACTTTACAAAGTGATCTATTCAGTATAATTTCCAATTTATCTACAACGTTTTTGAAACCTAAAAAGAAGGGGCACCTGGGTGGCTCAGTCGGTTGAGCAGCCGGCTTCGGCTCAGGTCACGATCTTGCGGTCCGTGAGTTCGAGCCCCGCGTCGGGCTCTGTGCTGACAGCTCAGAGCCTGGAGCCTGTTTCGGGTTCTATGTCTCCCTCTCTCTGACCCTCCCCCGTTCATGCTCTGTCTCTCTCTGTCTCAAAAATAATTTAGCGTTAAAAAAAAAAAAAAAAAAGAATATGTACCTAAACGTTAATGTTATTTCTGGATGAGTAAAAAAACCTCAAACTTTTTCCATATTCTAATTTCTCTATGATGAAAAAAGTTCATTTTGTAACCAGATGATCGTATGATTTCGTTGTTTTGTTGTTTTTAAAGTTTTTATTTAAAAAAAATTTTTTTGGGGGGGCACCTGGGTGGCTCAGTCGGTTAAGCGTCCGACTTCAGCTCAGGTCATGATCTCGTGGTCCGTGAGTTCGAGCCCTGCATCGGGCTCTGTGCTGACAGCTCGGAGCCTGGAGCCTGTTTCCGATTCTGTGTCTCCCTCTCTCTCTGCCCCTCCCCCGTTCATGCTCTGTCCCTCTCTGTCCCAAAATAAATAAAAAACGTTGAAAAAAAAATTTTTTTAAAAATAAATAAATCAAAAAATAAAATTGCTTCATAGTCAATCCGTCAGTCTTTTTCTCTTTGGTTCCTAGATTTCATGTCTTGCTTTGAAACGCCTTCTACAAAAATATTCTCCTCTGCTCTTTTCATATAGTAAATTTAGAATCTGACTCTCTCTATATAAGAAGACAATTCCTCTCTAAGTTTCTCCACTTATTCCAGGTCTTTATTTATTTATTTATTTATTTTTCAGTGTTTATTTTATTTTGGAGAGAGAGCGAGAGAGAGAGAACATGAGCAGGGGAGGGGCAGAAAGAGAGAGGGAGAGAGAGAATCTCAAGCAGGCCCCACGCTGTTAGCACTAAGCCTGACTCGGGGCTTGATCCCATGAACCGTGAGATCATGACCTGAGCCAAACTCCAGAGCTGGATGCTTAACCGACTGAGCCACTTAGGCAACGCCCTCCCGCCCGCCCCCGCCCTGGTCTTTATTTTTAATGTTTTTCGATAAAATTTTATTTCTCTCTTCATATAGGCCTTGTACATTTTTGTCGTCGTTGTTAGATGGAGTCCTAGGCATTGTATGGTTTGGGTTGCTACTGTGAATGGGATCTTTTCCAGAAAAGTCTGAGCATTTGATTATTTTCCCAGCTTCGCTCAGCAAACCAGTGAGGACTATATATATTTTGCTGGTGTCTTGCCTTTGTCTTGTGAACTTAAATGGGATGGTGGCGCTGGAACAATCTCACTTTCTCTCTTTGCTTTGGTGGGCGGTACATGGCGCATGGTTGGGTTAGTGATGGCGGCAGTGGTGGGGGAATACCGCCCGCAGAACCTTAGCTTTGCGTGCCCAGTGACACGACTCGGCCGTGGCTCTCCTTGACTCTGTTTAACAGCACATGCTTCCAGCAGGAAACAGGGTTGCTCAGAAAAGATAACGTTGCGAACTTAATAAGGAATGTCTGGCAGTTTTATCTCTAAATATGAATCCTCTGTTGTTGTCTTTTTTTTTCCAGTTACTTCTATTTCCTTCTCTTTCACCATAATCACTGGCTCTCTATAGAGTTGCCAGATAAAATATAGAATGCCCAGTTAAATTTGAGTTTCAGATAAAGAATGAACAATTTTTTTTTAGTATAAGTGCCCCAATGGGACATACTTATACTAAAAAAATATATATATTATTCATTGTTGATCTGAAATTCAGAGTTAACTGGGTGTCCTATATTTTTATTTGTTGAATCTGGCAACTCTGGCTTATCTAATACCAGAGACAAGATCTGTCCCCTCAAGGAACTTACCTTTCAGTGATGGAGAAAGACTTGGGGAACTCTCTCTCTTGTCCTTAGTGCTGTCAGAGGGATTTTCTGACAAGATGGCAAGCTCTCTTTATAAAGGTGAGCCTTCTCATACGTGGTCTGCCCCTGTCGGTACTGGCTAATTTCCCCACTAATAGCCACGTCCCCCCTTCAGACCAGTGTATCCTCCCGGCTTTCGTCTCTGCTTGTTTTTAAACTGCGGTAAAACACACACACACACACACACACACACACACACACACACACACAAAACTACATAGCATAAATTTACCCTCTCAACAGAGTTGCCCTGTTTTCTTATGTATCAATTACAGTTTTTCTGGAAACTACTTCCCTTTCATTTTTACAGGAACAAAAAATAACATGGTTTCATTCTCTAGTGCGATTACCAAGCTCTTGGTTCCGTGACATCCCCTTACTTCTTAGAGCCACTGTCATCTTGCCCCATCCCACCAGGCCCTGCCCCCTGCCTTTCTCTGCCATGGCTCAGCATTTTCTTGGATTGCTGTCTTTCTCTATTTTGTTCTCTTCCCTTATTTTGAAGCCTCTTGAACGCGTATTGCTCAGGGAACGTACACACAAGAAAAAGTATGAGAGAGTTAACCGTTCTGAATTCTAGCATGCCTGAGAATATCTTTTTCTTAAATGTTTATTTATTTTGAGAGAGAGGGAGGGAGAGAACATGGGCAGGGGAGGGGCAGAGAGAGAGAGAGAGAGAGAGAAGGAAAGAGAGAATCCCAAGCAGGCTCCATGCTGTCAGCACAGAGCCTGACACGGGGCTTGATCCTACAAACCTTGAACTCATGATCTAAGCCGAAACCAAGAGTCCGATGCTTAGCTGACGGAGCCACCCAGGTGCCCCCTGCCTGAAAATAACTCAATTTTTGTCTGCTGCTTTGCCCGTGCCTCAGTTGCCTCATCTGTATGACGAGAGTGATCATAATTGTACCTACCTCTTAGAGTTATTAGTGAGGATTGGATGTGTTAGCGTGTGAAAAGCTGTTAGACGATCTTTGGTACATAATAAATTTGTCCAGTAAATATTAGCTGTTAATGTTGTAATTGAAGTGCATTTAGATGCACCGTGGCATTCAGCACTCTGAAAACATTGTATGGGCTAACAGTAAAGCAGTCAGATGAAAGTTCGTGTGATTAAGTAAACAGTCCTATTTCCACAGTTGCCCCATAGGCTTATGAATTATTTCTTAGTGTTTTTCTTCCCTTCTTTCATAAAGTCGCAATCAGTGTTTTAGGATTTACTTGTACTTTTTTATTTTTTATTTTTTTTTAGGTCACTAGGCTCTTCTCAGCTCTCTGGGTTTTTAGTAAAGCACAGTCATTTCCAGGAAATGGATCTAAATTGTCATGCAAATTCAGCTTAGCCGTATGAAAGCAGTTTTGGAGAGGAAAACTTAGGCTATTAAAGATTTAAGGAATAGGTTGGCTCAAGTACAAAAGCCGAAAAACATAAAATCCTCGGTGTGGTCAATCTACAGTGGCTGCTTGGACCGCTGTGGTGGAGAGGATTCCAGGTGATGTCTGCCATGAGATAGTAGTTGCATCTGTCGTTCCTGGCTTCACCTTAATCCTTTCTCATGAAGAAAGATACAAGGCGTTAGTAAGAGGCTCTGAGAGGGAGAGGGGGTCTAGGCTTTGGTGCTCAGGGAAGGTATCCGGGGAAGCTTGAGTGAGCCTGCGAGGCTGATGTCAACCAGCCAAAGGGAAGGAGGTTGAGAGAACCCAAGCACAAAGGCTCCTCGGAGGAAGGGAGTAGTTCAGTGTATCCGAGGCACGAAACTTCAAAGGATGGGAGGGTACGTCCCTGAGCTGGAGGAGTAGGTGCCCAGCAGGTCAGGGCATCCCTCGTGGGCCGTGCTGAAGACTAGAGCTTTATTCCAAGAGGGATTGCCTTTTTTTTTTTTTTTTTTTAATAAGAGGTTTATTTTTTTTTAAATAATTTTTTAATGTTTATTTATTTTTGAGAGACAGAGAGACAGCACGAGCGGAGGAGGGACACAGAGAGAGAGAGAGAGAGAGAGAGAGAGGGAAACACAGAATCCGAAGCAGGCTCCAGGCTCTGAGCTGTCAGCACAGAGCCCGACGTGGGGCTTAAGCCCGTAGACTGCGAGATCACGACCTGAGCTGAAATTGGACGCTCAACGGACTGAGCCACCCAGGCGCCCCGAAGGGATTGTCTTGGGTAATGACAAAAACAGATCTTCAGTGAAATGGGAACCGAGGGACCAGAACGGATTCAGGCAAACGTCTTTAGGAGCTCTTATAGGGTCCAGTGGAATGTGGTTGTATCTTAGCCCAGGGTGACAGCTGTGGGGTGGACAGAAGTCAGTGGAGGGGAGAGGGAGAGGGAGAAATCAGTCTACAGGATGTGTCGGGGGGCAAGGCAGGAGGCATCAAGAATGCTGACTCCTAGACTTCCACCTGGAGACCTGGGTGAAGGGTGGTAGGAACTGGGAGAAATCCAACCACTTATTGAACCCCTCCCTCTCACATACGAATGTGCTACAGCTTAGCAAAGGTCAGGGACTCTGGTTCACAGAGCTGCCGGTGGAATCCTGGTGGCTGTGGCTCTGTCTTAAAGGGAAAAAGCAGGTCACGTTGCCCAGTCACCCGTCTCACACTCTGGGTAACTGCTCTGCAACCCTGGCATTCTCTCCAACCTTCCAGGAATCTGAGGAACATTCTTCCCTAAAGGAGTAAGACCACTTGACCACTCTGTTATTGAATAGAAGTTGTTTTCATTTTCTTTTGTATCTGCCTTGAAGTCTGGAGCAAGTGAAAACCTGACAACACTGTATCAACGCAACACAGAAAAGCACCTCAGATCTTCCCATTTTCTCAGGTGGGCGCAAAACGGGTTTTTATCTAAAGCAGCTGAAAAGGCGCAGAGACAGTAATTGCTTTGCTATTCCAGGAACAGGTGGCCAAATGAGCAAAACTATCGAAGAGCACATTTTCAACCTGCTCAAAAGCTATAAGGAAATAGCCAAGATCTTTCTAGAACCCATTCCTCCCTGGGGCAAAAAGAAGACCTGGAAAATATATTTTAAACAAGCACACTCACGATGTTTGCAATTGGAATCATCTCTCTTTTTCCCTTGGTCAGTCTAACTAAAGGTGTGTCAACTTTGTTGTGTGACCAAAGCACCAGCTTTTGGTTTTGTTGATGGTTCCTGTTGTTTTTCTATTCTCCATTTCATTCATTTCGACTCTGATCTTTATTATTTCCTTCTTGCAGCTTGCTTTAGGTGTAGTTTGCTCTTCTTCCAGTGTCTTCAAGTAGAAGGTTAGGTTAGTGATTCGAGATGTTTCTTCTTTTTCACGAAATCTATTTACAGCTCTCGATTTCTCCTTACACCTGCTTTAGCTGCATCCCTGAAGCTTTGGTATGTTGTGTCTTAACTTTTATTCATCGAAAAGAAATTCCTAATTTCCTTTGTGGTTTCTTCTCTGAGTCATAGGCTGTTTAAGAGTGCGCCAGTTTTCTACATATTTGTGAATGTCTCCAATTTCTGACTTTATTCCATGTTGTCAGAGAACGTGCTTTGTATGAATTCAGTCCTTTCAAAATTATTGGAGTTTTGTTCTGTGGTCTAGCACATGGTCTATCCTGGAGACTGGTTCATGTGCGCTGTATTCTGCTGTGTTGGGTGGACCGGTCTATAGATATGTTAGGTCTGGTTGGCTTATAGTGTTGTTCACGCCTTCCGTTTCCATGTTGGTCTTCTGCCTAGCTGTTCTATCTGTTATTGAAATGGGGGGGTTGAGGTCTGTTTTTGCTTTATGTGTTTCAGGGCTCTGTTAGGGGCATACTATGTTTCTAGTTGTATCTTCGTGATAGATTGGCCCTTTCCCATCATGAAATGTCCTCTGTACCTTTGGTAACTTTTTTTGTTTTAAAATCTACTTTGTCGGATATTAGTATAGCTAATCCAACTTTCTTATGGTTATTGTTGGTATATTTTTTTCTGTCATTTTCAACCTATTTGTGACTTTGAAACTAAACTCTTCTATAGACAGCATATAGTTGGATCTTGTTTTTTTTGTTTGTTTGTTTTTGAGAGAGAGAGAGAGAGAGAGAGAGACTGCCTGCACGTGAGAGTGGAGAGTAGGGGAGGGACAGAGGGAGAGAGAATCTCAAGTAGTCTCCATGCTCTCGGCATGGTACCTGACACGGGGCCTGATCCCACAGCTATGAGATCGTGACTTGAGCCAAAATCAAGAGTTGGATGCTCAACTGATTGGGTCACCCAGGTACCCTGAATATATATATATATATATATATATATATATACTATACATGGATATATTATATATATGAATATATATTATATATATGAATATATATGAACAGATACATAATATATGAATATATGAATAGATATGAATAGATATATAATATATGAATAGATATGAGTAGATAGATATAATATATGAATATATATGAATTCATTATATATGAATATATATGAATCTATTCATATATGAATAGATATGAATCTATATTATATATAATAGTTATATATATGAATATATCTATATCTGTATAGATAGATAGGGGGAGGGACAGAGAGAGGGGGAGGGACAGAGAGAGGGGGAGACACAGATTCTGAAGCAGGCTCCAGGCTCTGAGCTATCAGCACAGAGCCCAATGCGGGGCTCAAACTCACAAACCGTGAGATCATGACCTGAGCCGAAGTTAGACGCTTAACTGACTGAGCCACCCAGGCGCCCCTATACTATTGCTTTTTAAATCAGTTGAGACAGAAAAGGAGAAGAAATACGCATTTATACTTTTTTTTTTAAATATTATCTCCCCCTATGGGGCACCTGAGTGGCTCAGTTGGTTAAGGGTCTGATTTCAGCTCAGGTCATGATTTCAACAGTTTGGAGATCAAACTCCTCATCAGGTTCTCTGCTGTCAGCACAGACCCTGCTTTGGATTCTCTGTTTCCCTCTGTCTCTGCCCCTCCCTGCTCATGCTCTCTGTCTCAAAAATAAAAAAAACATAATATATATATTTATAATATATATTAATAAAATATATTAATGAAATATAATATAATTTATATATACATATGTGATTTATACATACATACATAATATACGTATATTGTCTCCCACCTATTTTGTTTTTAAAATATGCCTGTGTGGCTCAGTTGACTGAGCGTCTAACTCTTGATTTCGACACAGGTCATGATCCCAGGGTTGTGGGATCAAGCCCCATCTTGGACTCTGCACTGAGCGTGGAGCCTGCTTAGGATCCACTCTCTTTTTCCTTCTGCCTCTCTCCTCTGCTCATGCATGCACGCTCTGTCTGTCTGTCTCTCTCAAATAAAAAATAAAATAAAATAAAACACAGAAACCCCACAAAACAGTGCACAATCACAACCACAAAGGGAATTCTCTTCAGCCCTTCTGTTTCTTCCCCAACTCTAGAATGTGAGTGCTGTCCTACGGGACCGTTCGCTTTTAAACATAGGCGTCACCAGGCCACCCTTGGTTGCTCACCTGTCTGGATGTTTGATTTCCCCCAAAAGAGACAACAATGGTTAGGTTTCAGCCGGTGCATCATACCCTGACTTCCAGGCACAAGACCAGAAGACAGAACTGTGCTGAATTATAGTAAAAACAGGCTTGTATTAACCATCACTAGGCTAGAGCTTGAAAGTCAAAGCAAAGGAGAGAATTTTAATTGCCTTGATCATTTTGGCAAGATGATGTTTTATTTCTCTCCTGTGACTGTAAATTCTGTTTTTTGTTGTGCTTTTGTTTAATCTTGTTCTAATTATAAAAGTGCTGCATGCTCATTGAGACTTATTTAGGAAATTCAGAAGAAAGTAGAAATTCCATAACCTGGAGATTACTATTCTTAATATTTTAGAGTCTTTTCTCTCTCTCTGAACGTGTATGTTTGTATGTGCTTACAGTATTTAAATGGCATCCGAATTTGGATTTAGGTTGCCTTAAGCCTACGAGTTATAAAATAGGCCTGTTCCCATCTGCTTGCCTTGTCTGTGAATACAGCTTTGTCTTTGTCACCTAAGATTTAGTATGTAGTGCTCCCATCATTATTTTCTATTTTTTAATTGCGTGTAACTATAGTTTCGATGTCTACTCTGACCAGAAAGCTTATTGAAAAGTTCTTTTAAATTTCCAAGTGTTGGGGTTTGATTTAGACTTAGATATTTTTTTAGTGGAGTATTTTGTGACGTTGAGTCCTGTGTAGTTTCTTCTTGGAATTTATTTGGGTTTTTATGGTGGTTTATGACATGACTAATTTTTGTAAGCGTTGCGTGAACACATAAAAATAAAATATGGCCGATATTATCATGAATTAAAGGCACTTCTTTTTGTTTGTTGTCTGCTAAATCTTTGATCATCCTTTTATTATGACCATTTCTGTCTCATTTTGTTTTAGTTCTGCCTCTTGTAAGCAAAAAGTCACTGGGCCTTATTTTATAATCCCACATGAAAGTTATTTCCTTTTAATACGGAAGTGTAACTTACATTTATCATTATAGCTAATGGTACGGTCTTGTTTCATCTCATTTTATCTGTATTTTTATATCTTTTCTTTTAACAACTGCTGTTTTCTGTATGTACTGTGTCTTCTCTAGCAGTTTGCAAATTCATGTCCTGTTTTTAATTCTGGTGGTTACTTTTATGTGAGCATTCCTCAACCTTTCCGTTTTTGGATTGTCAAGGTCAAGGTAATCAGTACTTAGAGCAGTACTTTTTTTTTTTTTTTTTTTTAATATTTTTATTTATGTTTTGAGAGACGGAAGGAGACAGAGTGCGAGTGGGGAAGGGGCAGAGAGAGAGGGAGACCCAGGATCTGAAGCAGGCTCCAGGCTCCGAGCTGTCAGCACAGAGCCCGACGCGGGCTCGAACCCATGAGCCGTGAGATCATGACCTGAGCTGAAGTCGGACGCTTAACCGACCGAGCCACCCAGGCGCCCTCAGAGCCGTATTTATTATCTCTCCTCCATGTCCCCTTTCATGAACTTGCATGTCACTTCCACCTAAAATAATATGTGGAACTCAGAACGCTCTTAATACGTTTTGCATTGTACATTACGTTTAAGTTTTTAGTTTTTTTACTTTTTTTTTTTTCTTTCTTAAATTTTTTATCTTTATTTTTTATTTTTGAGAGACAGAGTGCGAGCGATGGAGGGGCCAGAGAGGGAGAGGGAACACAGGATCTGAAGGAAGCTCCAGGCTCTGAGCTGTCAGCACAGAGCCCGATGCAGGGCTGGAACTCACGAGCCGCAAGTTCATGACCTGGGCCGAAGTCGGATGCTCAAACCGATTGAGCCACCCAGGTGCCCGTAGTTTTTTTTACTTTACTTTACTTTTTATTTTTTTTACATTTAAGTTTTTAAAATGTCACAATATTATATCATATTTGCAATGATTATTTAGACATCACTGTTTTGCCGGTTTCAATGTACATCGTTAGATCTTCCAGACCTTGAGCTCTTAATTTTTATAGTTATTAGACATCTAGAAGAGATCTTCAAGTTGGTTTTTTTGGGGGAACACCTGTCAGGGCTGTGTGTGAGCCCTTTCACGCAAATGGCGGCTAGGTCATATGTAAAATTTTGGAGTCATTCTCTTTTACTCCCAAAGTTCATGTGCTGAAGTTTTTTATTTTATTTTATTTTTTATTTTTTATTATTATTTATTTATTGATTTATTGATTTATTGATTTATTGATTTATTGATTTATTTATTTTGGCCTTCGGGCCAGCAACGTCCGCCTCTGCATCTTTACCTACATAGCCTTGGAGCTTGCTGTCATGGCTTTAGGCTGCGTCTTTTGTCCAGTGGTTGGTCCCCTGTAGTAAGTCCATCCTTAGACCCTTTCCTGCCCTCATGGACGTGGAGATCGTGACCTTCGATCTCAGTCCCATTCTTTTCTTTTCCACTCTCTCTCCTTCCTCCCTCAAATCATTATGCTTGGCTGATAAAACTGTGCATCGGGTGGATATTAATTAGTGATACGGAAAGTTCACTTTCTTGTGGGCAAGTACATAAATCATATTAAACTGGCTTTTACCAACTGAAAAAATTTCAATATATTTTAATGTGAAGAGAAAACACTGAAGGAAGGAGATTCAGGAAAAGGTGACATGGGCTTTTACACAAATGTTCAGATTAGATGACACTAAAAATCTGTAGAAGGTTTCTGAACATAACCGTCTCCTTATAGATTTAAGACATTCTTTGTTTTTTCCTTTTTCTTTAAGGTTTTATTTAAATTCTAGTTAGTTAACATACGGTGCAATATTAGCTTCAGAAGTAGAATTTTTTTTTTAAGTTTATTTATTTATTTTGAGTGAGAGAGAGCACAAGTGGGGGAGGAACAGAGAGAGAGAGAGAGAGAGAGAGAGAGAGAGAGAGAGAGAATCCCGAGCAGGCTCTGCACTGTCAGCACAGAGTCTGATGCTGGGCTCAAACTCACGAACCGTGAGATCATGACCCGAGCTGAAATCAAAGATGGACGCTTAACCACCTGAGCCACCCAGGCGCCCCAGGAGTAAAAGTGACTCATCACTTACTCGTACCGCACCCAGTGCTCATCACAACGAATGCCCACTTTAATACCCGTCACCCATTTAGCCCATCCCCAGCCCACCTCCCTCCACCAACCCTCAGTTGATTCTCTATAGCTCAGAGTGTCCATTCTTTGTTTCTTTCCAAATCACTGCCTTCATCGTGGATTTGTCTTTGCAGAAGATGGAATGATCCCCATAGGCTGGAGGAAGCAGTAGTTTCATTTGATTTCATTGGGCTTACAAATTCTGCAAATATGTGTTACCACACAAGCAGAAAACAGTTTTTTCCCCATTTAAAAAATTTTCTGTTAATTGAATGATAAAGTCAATTGAGAACAGGATCTAGCTATTGATAATGCTTTGTCCTGATCATAACCATTCAATTCAACAAACATCTTCTGAATACTTACCAGGTGAAATGTACTGGGGGAGGCAGAAATTTTTGAAATTCTCATTCAGTAATTGGGGACTGATTAAATTATGCCCACACAAGGGGAGCGAATGCAACCATTAATAAGTTTTGAAGACTAAGGATACGAAAAATGCTGATAATATATGTTAAAAAAAGCACTTTACAAAGTGATCTATTCAGTATAATTTCCAATTTATCTACAACGTTTTTGAAACCTAAAAAGAAGGGGCACCTGGGTGGCTCAGTCGGTTGAGCAGCCGGCTTCGGCTCAGGTCACGATCTTGCGGTCCGTGAGTTCGAGCCCCGCGTCGGGCTCTGTGCTGACAGCTCAGAGCCTGGAGCCTGTTTCGGGTTCTATGTCTCCCTCTCTCTGACCCTCCCCCGTTCATGCTCTGTCTCTCTCTGTCTCAAAAATAATTTAGCGTTAAAAAAAAAAAAAAAAAAGAATATGTACCTAAACGTTAATGTTATTTCTGGATGAGTAAAAAAACCTCAAACTTTTTCCATATTCTAATTTCTCTATGATGAAAAAAGTTCATTTTGTAACCAGATGATCGTATGATTTCGTTGTTTTGTTGTTTTTAAAGTTTTTATTTAAAAAAAATTTTTTTGGGGGGGCACCTGGGTGGCTCAGTCGGTTAAGCGTCCGACTTCAGCTCAGGTCATGATCTCGTGGTCCGTGAGTTCGAGCCCTGCATCGGGCTCTGTGCTGACAGCTCGGAGCCTGGAGCCTGTTTCCGATTCTGTGTCTCCCTCTCTCTCTGCCCCTCCCCCGTTCATGCTCTGTCCCTCTCTGTCCCAAAATAAATAAAAAACGTTGAAAAAAAAATTTTTTTAAAAATAAATAAATCAAAAAATAAAATTGCTTCATAGTCAATCCGTCAGTCTTTTTCTCTTTGGTTCCTAGATTTCATGTCTTGCTTTGAAACGCCTTCTACAAAAATATTCTCCTCTGCTCTTTTCATATAGTAAATTTAGAATCTGACTCTCTCTATATAAGAAGACAATTCCTCTCTAAGTTTCTCCACTTATTCCAGGTCTTTATTTATTTATTTATTTATTTTTCAGTGTTTATTTTATTTTGGAGAGAGAGCGAGAGAGAGAGAACATGAGCAGGGGAGGGGCAGAAAGAGAGAGGGAGAGAGAGAATCTCAAGCAGGCCCCACGCTGTTAGCACTAAGCCTGACTCGGGGCTTGATCCCATGAACCGTGAGATCATGACCTGAGCCAAACTCCAGAGCTGGATGCTTAACCGACTGAGCCACTTAGGCAACGCCCTCCCGCCCGCCCCCGCCCTGGTCTTTATTTTTAATGTTTTTCGATAAAATTTTATTTCTCTCTTCATATAGGCCTTGTACATTTTTGTCGTCGTTGTTAGATGGAGTCCTAGGCATTGTATGGTTTGGGTTGCTACTGTGAATGGGATCTTTTCCAGAAAAGTCTGAGCATTTGATTATTTTCCCAGCTTCGCTCAGCAAACCAGTGAGGACTATATATATTTTGCTGGTGTCTTGCCTTTGTCTTGTGAACTTAAATGGGATGGTGGCGCTGGAACAATCTCACTTTCTCTCTTTGCTTTGGTGGGCGGTACATGGCGCATGGTTGGGTTAGTGATGGCGGCAGTGGTGGGGGAATACCGCCCGCAGAACCTTAGCTTTGCGTGCCCAGTGACACGACTCGGCCGTGGCTCTCCTTGACTCTGTTTAACAGCACATGCTTCCAGCAGGAAACAGGGTTGCTCAGAAAAGATAACGTTGCGAACTTAATAAGGAATGTCTGGCAGTTTTATCTCTAAATATGAATCCTCTGTTGTTGTCTTTTTTTTTCCAGTTACTTCTATTTCCTTCTCTTTCACCATAATCACTGGCTCTCTATAGAGTTGCCAGATAAAATATAGAATGCCCAGTTAAATTTGAGTTTCAGATAAAGAATGAACAATTTTTTTTTAGTATAAGTGCCCCAATGGGACATACTTATACTAAAAAAAAATATATATTATTCATTGTTGATCTGAAATTCAGAGTTAACTGGGTGTCCTATATTTTTATTTGTTGAATCTGGCAACTCTGGCTTATCTAATACCAGAGACAAGATCTGTCCCCTCAAGGAACTTACCTTTCAGTGATGGAGAAAGACTTGGGGAACTCTCTCTCTTGTCCTTAGTGCTGTCAGAGGGATTTTCTGACAAGATGGCAAGCTCTCTTTATAAAGGTGAGCCTTCTCATACGTGGTCTGCCCCTGTCGGTACTGGCTAATTTCCCCACTAATAGCCACGTCCCCCCTTCAGACCAGTGTATCCTCCCGGCTTTCGTCTCTGCTTGTTTTTAAACTGCGGTAAAACACACACACACACACACACACACACACACACACACACACACACACACACAAAACTACATAGCATAAATTTACCCTCTCAACAGAGTTGCCCTGTTTTCTTATGTATCAATTACAGTTTTTCTGGAAACTACTTCCCTTTCATTTTTACAGGAACAAAAAATAACATGGTTTCATTCTCTAGTGCGATTACCAAGCTCTTGGTTCCGTGACATCCCCTTACTTCTTAGAGCCACTGTCATCTTGCCCCATCCCACCAGGCCCTGCCCCCTGCCTTTCTCTGCCATGGCTCAGCATTTTCTTGGATTGCTGTCTTTCTCTATTTTGTTCTCTTCCCTTATTTTGAAGCCTCTTGAACGCGTATTGCTCAGGGAACGTACACACAAGAAAAAGTATGAGAGAGTTAACCGTTCTGAATTCTAGCATGCCTGAGAATATCTTTTTCTTAAATGTTTATTTATTTTGAGAGAGAGGGAGGGAGAGAACATGGGCAGGGGAGGGGCAGAGAGAGAGAGAGAGAGAGAGAAGGAAAGAGAGAATCCCAAGCAGGCTCCATGCTGTCAGCACAGAGCCTGACACGGGGCTTGATCCTACAAACCTTGAACTCATGATCTAAGCCGAAACCAAGAGTCCGATGCTTAGCTGACGGAGCCACCCAGGTGCCCCCTGCCTGAAAATAACTCAATTTTTGTCTGCTGCTTTGCCCGTGCCTCAGTTGCCTCATCTGTATGACGAGAGTGATCATAATTGTACCTACCTCTTAGAGTTATTAGTGAGGATTGGATGTGTTAGCGTGTGAAAAGCTGTTAGACGATCTTTGGTACATAATAAATTTGTCCAGTAAATATTAGCTGTTAATGTTGTAATTGAAGTGCATTTAGATGCACCGTGGCATTCAGCACTCTGAAAACATTGTATGGGCTAACAGTAAAGCAGTCAGATGAAAGTTCGTGTGATTAAGTAAACAGTCCTATTTCCACAGTTGCCCCATAGGCTTATGAATTATTTCTTAGTGTTTTTCTTCCCTTCTTTCATAAAGTCGCAATCAGTGTTTTAGGATTTACTTGTACTTTTTTATTTTTTATTTTTTTTTAGGTCACTAGGCTCTTCTCAGCTCTCTGGGTTTTTAGTAAAGCACAGTCATTTCCAGGAAATGGATCTAAATTGTCATGCAAATTCAGCTTAGCCGTATGAAAGCAGTTTTGGAGAGGAAAACTTAGGCTATTAAAGATTTAAGGAATAGGTTGGCTCAAGTACAAAAGCCGAAAAACATAAAATCCTCGGTGTGGTCAATCTACAGTGGCTGCTTGGACCGCTGTGGTGGAGAGGATTCCAGGTGATGTCTGCCATGAGATAGTAGTTGCATCTGTCGTTCCTGGCTTCACCTTAATCCTTTCTCATGAAGAAAGATACAAGGCGTTAGTAAGAGGCTCTGAGAGGGAGAGGGGGTCTAGGCTTTGGTGCTCAGGGAAGGTATCCGGGGAAGCTTGAGTGAGCCTGCGAGGCTGATGTCAACCAGCCAAAGGGAAGGAGGTTGAGAGAACCCAAGCACAAAGGCTCCTCGGAGGAAGGGAGTAGTTCAGTGTATCCGAGGCACGAAACTTCAAAGGATGGGAGGGTACGTCCCTGAGCTGGAGGAGTAGGTGCCCAGCAGGTCAGGGCATCCCTCGTGGGCCGTGCTGAAGACTAGAGCTTTATTCCAAGAGGGATTGCCTTTTTTTTTTTTTTTTTTTAATAAGAGGTTTATTTTTTTTTAAATAATTTTTTAATGTTTATTTATTTTTGAGAGACAGAGAGACAGCACGAGCGGAGGAGGGACACAGAGAGAGAGAGAGAGAGAGAGAGAGAGGGAAACACAGAATCCGAAGCAGGCTCCAGGCTCTGAGCTGTCAGCACAGAGCCCGACGTGGGGCTTAAGCCCGTAGACTGCGAGATCACGACCTGAGCTGAAATTGGACGCTCAACGGACTGAGCCACCCAGGCGCCCCGAAGGGATTGTCTTGGGTAATGACAAAAACAGATCTTCAGTGAAATGGGAACCGAGGGACCAGAACGGATTCAGGCAAACGTCTTTAGGAGCTCTTATAGGGTCCAGTGGAATGTGGTTGTATCTTAGCCCAGGGTGACAGCTGTGGGGTGGACAGAAGTCAGTGGAGGGGAGAGGGAGAGGGAGAAATCAGTCTACAGGATGTGTCGGGGGGCAAGGCAGGAGGCATCAAGAATGCTGACTCCTAGACTTCCACCTGGAGACCTGGGTGAAGGGTGGTAGGAACTGGGAGAAATCCAACCACTTATTGAACCCCTCCCTCTCACATACGAATGTGCTACAGCTTAGCAAAGGTCAGGGACTCTGGTTCACAGAGCTGCCGGTGGAATCCTGGTGGCTGTGGCTCTGTCTTAAAGGGAAAAAGCAGGTCACGTTGCCCAGTCACCCGTCTCACACTCTGGGTAACTGCTCTGCAACCCTGGCATTCTCTCCAACCTTCCAGGAATCTGAGGAACATTCTTCCCTAAAGGAGTAAGACCACTTGACCACTCTGTTATTGAATAGAAGTTGTTTTCATTTTCTTTTGTATCTGCCTTGAAGTCTGGAGCAAGTGAAAACCTGACAACACTGTATCAGCGCAACACAGAAAAGCACCTCAGATCTTCCCATTTTCTCAGGTGGGCGCAAAACGGGTTTTTATCTAAAGCAGCTGAAAAGGCGCAGAGACAGTAATTGCTTTGCTATTCCAGGAACAGGTGGCCAAATGAGCAAAACTATCGAAGAGCACATTTTCAACCTGCTCAAAAGCTATAAGGAAATAGCCAAGATCTTTCTAGAACCCATTCCTCCCTGGGGCAAAAAGAAGACCTGGAAAATATATTTTAAACAAGCACACTCACGATGTTTGCAATTGGAATCATCTCTCTTTTTCCCTTGGTCAGTCTAACTAAAGGTGTGTCAACTTTGTTGTGTGACCAAAGCACCAGCTTTTGGTTTTGTTGATGGTTCCTGTTGTTTTTCTATTCTCCATTTCATTCATTTCGACTCTGATCTTTATTATTTCCTTCTTGCAGCTTGCTTTAGGTGTAGTTTGCTCTTCTTCCAGTGTCTTCAAGTAGAAGGTTAGGTTAGTGATTCGAGATCTTTCTTCTTTTTCACGAAATCTATTTACAGCTCTCGATTTCTCCTTACACCTGCTTTAGCTGCATCCCTGAAGCTTTGGTATGTTGTGTCTTAACTTTTATTCATCGAAAAGAAATTCCTAATTTCCTTTGTGGTTTCTTCTCTGAGTCATAGGCTGTTTAAGAGTGCGCCAGTTTTCTACATATTTGTGAATGTCTCCAATTTCTGACTTTATTCCATGTTGTCAGAGAACGTGCTTTGTATGAATTCAGTCCTTTCAAAATTATTGGAGTTTTGTTCTGTGGTCTAGCACATGGTCTATCCTGGAGACTGGTTCATGTGCGCTGTATTCTGCTGTGTTGGGTGGACCGGTCTATAGATATGTTAGGTCTGGTTGGCTTATAGTGTTGTTCACGCCTTCCGTTTCCATGTTGGTCTTCTGCCTAGCTGTTCTATCTGTTATTGAAATGGGGGGGTTGAGGTCTGTTTTTGCTTTATGTGTTTCAGGGCTCTGTTAGGGGCATACTATGTTTCTAGTTGTATCTTCGTGATAGATTGGCCCTTTCCCATCATGAAATGTCCTCTGTACCTTTGGTAACTTTTTTTGTTTTAAAATCTACTTTGTCGGATATTAGTATAGCTAATCCAACTTTCTTATGGTTATTGTTGGTATATTTTTTTCTGTCATTTTCAACCTATTTGTGACTTTGAAACTAAACTCTTCTATAGACAGCATATAGTTGGATCTTGTTTTTTTTGTTTGTTTGTTTTTGAGAGAGAGAGAGAGAGAGAGAGAGACTGCCTGCACGTGAGAGTGGAGAGTAGGGGAGGGACAGAGGGAGAGAGAATCTCAAGTAGTCTCCATGCTCTCGGCATGGTACCTGACACGGGGCCTGATCCCACAGCTATGAGATCGTGACTTGAGCCAAAATCAAGAGTTGGATGCTCAACTGATTGGGTCACCCAGGTACCCTGAATATATATATATATATATATATATATATATATACTATACATGGATATATTATATATATGAATATATATTATATATATGAATATATATGAACAGATACATAATATATGAATATATGAATAGATATGAATAGATATATAATATATGAATAGATATGAGTAGATAGATATAATATATGAATATATATGAATTCATTATATATGAATATATATGAATCTATTCATATATGAATAGATATGAATCTATATTATATATAATAGTTATATATATGAATATATCTATATCTGTATAGATAGATAGGGGGAGGGACAGAGAGAGGGGGAGGGACAGAGAGAGGGGGAGACACAGATTCTGAAGCAGGCTCCAGGCTCTGAGCTATCAGCACAGAGCCCAATGCGGGGCTCAAACTCACAAACCGTGAGATCATGACCTGAGCCGAAGTTAGACGCTTAACTGACTGAGCCACCCAGGCGCCCCTATACTATTGCTTTTTAAATCAGTTGAGACAGAAAAGGAGAAGAAATACGCATTTATACTTTTTTTTTTAAATATTATCTCCCCCTATGGGGCACCTGAGTGGCTCAGTTGGTTAAGGGTCTGATTTCAGCTCAGGTCATGATTTCAACAGTTTGGAGATCAAACTCCTCATCAGGTTCTCTGCTGTCAGCACAGACCCTGCTTTGGATTCTCTGTTTCCCTCTGTCTCTGCCCCTCCCTGCTCATGCTCTCTGTCTCAAAAATAAAAAAAACATAATATATATATTTATAATATATATTAATAAAATATATTAATGAAATATAATATAATTTATATATACATATGTGATTTATACATACATACATAATATACGTATATTGTCTCCCACCTATTTTGTTTTTAAAATATGCCTGTGTGGCTCAGTTGACTGAGCGTCTAACTCTTGATTTCGACACAGGTCATGATCCCAGGGTTGTGGGATCAAGCCCCATCTTGGACTCTGCACTGAGCGTGGAGCCTGCTTAGGATCCACTCTCTTTTTCCTTCTGCCTCTCTCCTCTGCTCATGCATGCACGCTCTGTCTGTCTGTCTCTCTCAAATAAAAAATAAAATAAAATAAAACACAGAAACCCCACAAAACAGTGCACAATCACAACCACAAAGGGAATTCTCTTCAGCCCTTCTGTTTCTTCCCCAACTCTAGAATGTGAGTGCTGTCCTACGGGACCGTTCGCTTTTAAACATAGGCGTCACCAGGCCACCCTTGGTTGCTCACCTGTCTGGATGTTTGATTTCCCCCAAAAGAGACAACAATGGTTAGGTTTCAGCCGGTGCATCATACCCTGACTTCCAGGCACAAGACCAGAAGACAGAACTGTGCTGAATTATAGTAAAAACAGGCTTGTATTAACCATCACTAGGCTAGAGCTTGAAAGTCAAAGCAAAGGAGAGAATTTTAATTGCCTTGATCATTTTGGCAAGATGATGTTTTATTTCTCTCCTGTGACTGTAAATTCTGTTTTTTGTTGTGCTTTTGTTTAATCTTGTTCTAATTATAAAAGTGCTGCATGCTCATTGAGACTTATTTAGGAAATTCAGAAGAAAGTAGAAATTCCATAACCTGGAGATTACTATTCTTAATATTTTAGAGTCTTTTCTCTCTCTCTGAACGTGTATGTTTGTATGTGCTTACAGTATTTAAATGGCATCCGAATTTGGATTTAGGTTGCCTTAAGCCTACGAGTTATAAAATAGGCCTGTTCCCATCTGCTTGCCTTGTCTGTGAATACAGCTTTGTCTTTGTCACCTAAGATTTAGTATGTAGTGCTCCCATCATTATTTTCTATTTTTTAATTGCGTGTAACTATAGTTTCGATGTCTACTCTGACCAGAAAGCTTATTGAAAAGTTCTTTTAAATTTCCAAGTGTTGGGGTTTGATTTAGACTTAGATATTTTTTTAGTGGAGTATTTTGTGACGTTGAGTCCTGTGTAGTTTCTTCTTGGAATTTATTTGGGTTTTTATGGTGGTTTATGACATGACTAATTTTTGTAAGCGTTGCGTGAACACATAAAAATAAAATATGGCCGATATTATCATGAATTAAAGGCACTTCTTTTTGTTTGTTGTCTGCTAAATCTTTGATCATCCTTTTATTATGACCATTTCTGTCTCATTTTGTTTTAGTTCTGCCTCTTGTAAGCAAAAAGTCACTGGGCCTTATTTTATAATCCCACATGAAAGTTATTTCCTTTTAATACGGAAGTGTAACTTACATTTATCATTATAGCTAATGGTACGGTCTTGTTTCATCTCATTTTATCTGTATTTTTATATCTTTTCTTTTAACAACTGCTGTTTTCTGTATGTACTGTGTCTTCTCTAGCAGTTTGCAAATTCATGTCCTGTTTTTAATTCTGGTGGTTACTTTTATGTGAGCATTCCTCAACCTTTCCGTTTTTGGATTGTCAAGGTCAAGGTAATCAGTACTTAGAGCAGTACTTTTTTTTTTTTTTTTTTTTAATATTTTTATTTATGTTTTGAGAGACGGAAGGAGACAGAGTGCGAGTGGGGAAGGGGCAGAGAGAGAGGGAGACCCAGGATCTGAAGCAGGCTCCAGGCTCCGAGCTGTCAGCACAGAGCCCGACGCGGGCTCGAACCCATGAGCCGTGAGATCATGACCTGAGCTGAAGTCGGACGCTTAACCGACCGAGCCACCCAGGCGCCCTCAGAGCCGTATTTATTATCTCTCCTCCATGTCCCCTTTCATGAACTTGCATGTCACTTCCACCTAAAATAATATGTGGAACTCAGAACGCTCTTAATACGTTTTGCATTGTACATTACGTTTAAGTTTTTAGTTTTTTTACTTTTTTTTTTTTCTTTCTTAAATTTTTTATCTTTATTTTTTATTTTTGAGAGACAGAGTGCGAGCGATGGAGGGGCCAGAGAGGGAGAGGGAACACAGGATCTGAAGGAAGCTCCAGGCTCTGAGCTGTCAGCACAGAGCCCGATGCAGGGCTGGAACTCACGAGCCGCAAGTTCATGACCTGGGCCGAAGTCGGATGCTCAAACCGATTGAGCCACCCAGGTGCCCGTAGTTTTTTTTACTTTACTTTACTTTTTATTTTTTTTACATTTAAGTTTTTAAAATGTCACAATATTATATCATATTTGCAATGATTATTTAGACATCACTGTTTTGCCGGTTTCAATGTACATCGTTAGATCTTCCAGACCTTGAGCTCTTAATTTTTATAGTTATTAGACATCTAGAAGAGATCTTCAAGTTGGTTTTTTTGGGGGAACACCTGTCAGGGCTGTGTGTGAGCCCTTTCACGCAAATGGCGGCTAGGTCATATGTAAAATTTTGGAGTCATTCTCTTTTACTCCCAAAGTTCATGTGCTGAAGTTTTTTATTTTATTTTATTTTTTATTTTTTATTATTATTTATTTATTGATTTATTGATTTATTGATTTATTGATTTATTGATTTATTGATTTTGGCCTTCGGGCCAGCAACGTCCGCCTCTGCATCTTTACCTACATAGCCTTGGAGCTTGCTGTCATGGCTTTAGGCTGCGTCTTTTGTCCAGTGGTTGGTCCCCTGTAGTAAGTCCATCCTTAGACCCTTTCCTGCCCTCATGGACGTGGAGATCGTGACCTTCGATCTCAGTCCCATTCTTTTCTTTTCCACTCTCTCTCCTTCCTCCCTCAAATCATTATGCTTGGCTGATAAAACTGTGCATCGGGTGGATATTAATTAGTGATACGGAAAGTTCACTTTCTTGTGGGCAAGTACATAAATCATATTAAACTGGCTTTTACCAACTGAAAAAATTTCAATATATTTTAATGTGAAGAGAAAACACTGAAGGAAGGAGATTCAGGAAAAGGTGACATGGGCTTTTACACAAATGTTCAGATTAGATGACACTAAAAATCTGTAGAAGGTTTCTGAACATAACCGTCTCCTTATAGATTTAAGACATTCTTTGTTTTTTCCTTTTTCTTTAAGGTTTTATTTAAATTCTAGTTAGTTAACATACGGTGCAATATTAGCTTCAGAAGTAGAATTTTTTTTTTAAGTTTATTTATTTATTTTGAGTGAGAGAGAGCACAAGTGGGGGAGGAACAGAGAGAGAGAGAGAGAGAGAGAGAGAGAGAGAGAGAGAGAGAGAATCCCGAGCAGGCTCTGCACTGTCAGCACAGAGTCTGATGCTGGGCTCAAACTCACGAACCGTGAGATCATGACCCGAGCTGAAATCAAAGATGGACGCTTAACCACCTGAGCCACCCAGGCGCCCCAGGAGTAAAAGTGACTCATCACTTACTCGTACCGCACCCAGTGCTCATCACAACGAATGCCCACTTTAATACCCGTCACCCATTTAGCCCATCCCCAGCCCACCTCCCTCCACCAACCCTCAGTTGATTCTCTATAGCTCAGAGTGTCCATTCTTTGTTTCTTTCCAAATCACTGCCTTCATCGTGGATTTGTCTTTGCAGAAGATGGAATGATCCCCATAGGCTGGAGGAAGCAGTAGTTTCATTTGATTTCATTGGGCTTACAAATTCTGCAAATATGTTACCACACAAGCAGAAAACAGTTTTTTCCCCATTTAAAAAATTTTCTGTTAATTGAATGATAAAGTCAATTGAGAACAGGATCTAGCTATTGATAATGCTTTGTCCTGATCATAACCATTCAATTCAACAAACATCTTCTGAATACTTACCAGGTGAAATGTACTGGGGGAGGCAGAAATTTTTGAAATTCTCATTCAGTAATTGGGGACTGATTAAATTATGCCCACACAAGGGGAGCGAATGCAACCATTAATAAGTTTTGAAGACTAAGGATACGAAAAATGCTGATAATATATGTTAAAAAAAGCACTTTACAAAGTGATCTATTCAGTATAATTTCCAATTTATCTACAACGTTTTTGAAACCTAAAAAGAAGGGGCACCTGGGTGGCTCAGTCGGTTGAGCAGCCGGCTTCGGCTCAGGTCACGATCTTGCGGTCCGTGAGTTCGAGCCCCGCGTCGGGCTCTGTGCTGACAGCTCAGAGCCTGGAGCCTGTTTCGGGTTCTATGTCTCCCTCTCTCTGACCCTCCCCCGTTCATGCTCTGTCTCTCTCTGTCTCAAAAATAATTTAGCGTTAAAAAAAAAAAAAAAAAAGAATATGTACCTAAACGTTAATGTTATTTCTGGATGAGTAAAAAAACCTCAAACTTTTTCCATATTCTAATTTCTCTATGATGAAAAAAGTTCATTTTGTAACCAGATGATCGTATGATTTCGTTGTTTTGTTGTTTTTAAAGTTTTTATTTAAAAAAAATTTTTTTGGGGGGGCACCTGGGTGGCTCAGTCGGTTAAGCGTCCGACTTCAGCTCAGGTCATGATCTCGTGGTCCGTGAGTTCGAGCCCTGCATCGGGCTCTGTGCTGACAGCTCGGAGCCTGGAGCCTGTTTCCGATTCTGTGTCTCCCTCTCTCTCTGCCCCTCCCCCGTTCATGCTCTGTCCCTCTCTGTCCCAAAATAAATAAAAAACGTTGAAAAAAAAATTTTTTTAAAAATAAATAAATCAAAAAATAAAATTGCTTCATAGTCAATCCGTCAGTCTTTTTCTCTTTGGTTCCTAGATTTCATGTCTTGCTTTGAAACGCCTTCTACAAAAATATTCTCCTCTGCTCTTTTCATATAGTAAATTTAGAATCTGACTCTCTCTATATAAGAAGACAATTCCTCTCTAAGTTTCTCCACTTATTCCAGGTCTTTATTTATTTATTTATTTATTTATTTTTCAGTGTTTATTTTATTTTGGAGAGAGAGCGAGAGAGAGAGAACATGAGCAGGGGAGGGGCAGAAAGAGAGAGGGAGAGAGAGAATCTCAAGCAGGCCCCACGCTGTTAGCACTAAGCCTGACTCGGGGCTTGATCCCATGAACCGTGAGATCATGACCTGAGCCAAACTCCAGAGCTGGATGCTTAACCGACTGAGCCACTTAGGCAACGCCCTCCCGCCCGCCCCCGCCCTGGTCTTTATTTTTAATGTTTTTCGATAAAATTTTATTTCTCTCTTCATATAGGCCTTGTACATTTTTGTCGTCGTTGTTAGATGGAGTCCTAGGCATTGTATGGTTTGGGTTGCTACTGTGAATGGGATCTTTTCCAGAAAAGTCTGAGCATTTGATTATTTTCCCAGCTTCGCTCAGCAAACCAGTGAGGACTATATATATTTTGCTGGTGTCTTGCCTTTGTCTTGTGAACTTAAATGGGATGGTGGCGCTGGAACAATCTCACTTTCTCTCTTTGCTTTGGTGGGCGGTACATGGCGCATGGTTGGGTTAGTGATGGCGGCAGTGGTGGGGGAATACCGCCCGCAGAACCTTAGCTTTGCGTGCCCAGTGACACGACTCGGCCGTGGCTCTCCTTGACTCTGTTTAACAGCACATGCTTCCAGCAGGAAACAGGGTTGCTCAGAAAAGATAACGTTGCGAACTTAATAAGGAATGTCTGGCAGTTTTATCTCTAAATATGAATCCTCTGTTGTTGTCTTTTTTTTTCCAGTTACTTCTATTTCCTTCTCTTTCACCATAATCACTGGCTCTCTATAGAGTTGCCAGATAAAATATAGAATGCCCAGTTAAATTTGAGTTTCAGATAAAGAATGAACAATTTTTTTTTAGTATAAGTGCCCCAATGGGACATACTTATACTAAAAAAAAATATATATTATTCATTGTTGATCTGAAATTCAGAGTTAACTGGGTGTCCTATATTTTTATTTGTTGAATCTGGCAACTCTGGCTTATCTAATACCAGAGACAAGATCTGTCCCCTCAAGGAACTTACCTTTCAGTGATGGAGAAAGACTTGGGGAACTCTCTCTCTTGTCCTTAGTGCTGTCAGAGGGATTTTCTGACAAGATGGCAAGCTCTCTTTATAAAGGTGAGCCTTCTCATACGTGGTCTGCCCCTGTCGGTACTGGCTAATTTCCCCACTAATAGCCACGTCCCCCCTTCAGACCAGTGTATCCTCCCGGCTTTCGTCTCTGCTTGTTTTTAAACTGCGGTAAAACACACACACACACACACACACACACACACACACACACACACACACACAAAACTACATAGCATAAATTTACCCTCTCAACAGAGTTGCCCTGTTTTCTTATGTATCAATTACAGTTTTTCTGGAAACTACTTCCCTTTCATTTTTACAGGAACAAAAAATAACATGGTTTCATTCTCTAGTGCGATTACCAAGCTCTTGGTTCCGTGACATCCCCTTACTTCTTAGAGCCACTGTCATCTTGCCCCATCCCACCAGGCCCTGCCCCCTGCCTTTCTCTGCCATGGCTCAGCATTTTCTTGGATTGCTGTCTTTCTCTATTTTGTTCTCTTCCCTTATTTTGAAGCCTCTTGAACGCGTATTGCTCAGGGAACGTACACACAAGAAAAAGCATGAGAGAGTTAACCGTTCTGAATTCTAGCATGCCTGAGAATATCTTTTTCTTAAATGTTTATTTATTTTGAGAGAGAGGGAGGGAGAGAACATGGGCAGGGGAGGGGCAGAGAGAGAGAGAGAGAGAGAGAAGGAAAGAGAGAATCCCAAGCAGGCTCCATGCTGTCAGCACAGAGCCTGACACGGGGCTTGATCCTACAAACCTTGAACTCATGATCTAAGCCGAAACCAAGAGTCCGATGCTTAGCTGACGGAGCCACCCAGGTGCCCCCTGCCTGAAAATAACTCAATTTTTGTCTGCTGCTTTGCCCGTGCCTCAGTTGCCTCATCTGTATGACGAGAGTGATCATAATTGTACCTACCTCTTAGAGTTATTAGTGAGGATTGGATGTGTTAGCGTGTGAAAAGCTGTTAGACGATCTTTGGTACATAATAAATTTGTCCAGTAAATATTAGCTGTTAATGTTGTAATTGAAGTGCATTTAGATGCACCGTGGCATTCAGCACTCTGAAAACATTGTATGGGCTAACAGTAAAGCAGTCAGATGAAAGTTCGTGTGATTAAGTAAACAGTCCTATTTCCACAGTTGCCCCATAGGCTTATGAATTATTTCTTAGTGTTTTTCTTCCCTTCTTTCATAAAGTCGCAATCAGTGTTTTAGGATTTACTTGTACTTTTTTATTTTTTATTTTTTTTTAGGTCACTAGGCTCTTCTCAGCTCTCTGGGTTTTTAGTAAAGCACAGTCATTTCCAGGAAATGGATCTAAATTGTCATGCAAATTCAGCTTAGCCGTATGAAAGCAGTTTTGGAGAGGAAAACTTAGGCTATTAAAGATTTAAGGAATAGGTTGGCTCAAGTACAAAAGCCGAAAAACATAAAATCCTCGGTGTGGTCAATCTACAGTGGCTGCTTGGACCGCTGTGGTGGAGAGGATTCCAGGTGATGTCTGCCATGAGATAGTAGTTGCATCTGTCGTTCCTGGCTTCACCTTAATCCTTTCTCATGAAGAAAGATACAAGGCGTTAGTAAGAGGCTCTGAGAGGGAGAGGGGGTCTAGGCTTTGGTGCTCAGGGAAGGTATCCGGGGAAGCTTGAGTGAGCCTGCGAGGCTGATGTCAACCAGCCAAAGGGAAGGAGGTTGAGAGAACCCAAGCACAAAGGCTCCTCGGAGGAAGGGAGTAGTTCAGTGTATCCGAGGCACGAAACTTCAAAGGATGGGAGGGTACGTCCCTGAGCTGGAGGAGTAGGTGCCCAGCAGGTCAGGGCATCCCTCGTGGGCCGTGCTGAAGACTAGAGCTTTATTCCAAGAGGGATTGCCTTTTTTTTTTTTTTTTTTTTAATAAGAGGTTTATTTTTTTTTAAATAATTTTTTAATGTTTATTTATTTTTGAGAGACAGAGAGACAGCACGAGCGGAGGAGGGACACAGAGAGAGAGAGAGAGAGAGAGAGAGAGGGAAACACAGAATCCGAAGCAGGCTCCAGGCTCTGAGCTGTCAGCACAGAGCCCGACGTGGGGCTTAAGCCCGTAGACTGCGAGATCACGACCTGAGCTGAAATTGGACGCTCAACGGACTGAGCCACCCAGGCGCCCCGAAGGGATTGTCTTGGGTAATGACAAAAACAGATCTTCAGTGAAATGGGAACCGAGGGACCAGAACGGATTCAGGCACACGTCTTTAGGAGCTCTTATAGGGTCCAGTGGAATGTGGTTGTATCTTAGCCCAGGGTGACAGCTGTGGGGTGGACAGAAGTCAGTGGAGGGGAGAGGGAGAGGGAGAAATCAGTCTACAGGATGTGTCGGGGGGCAAGGCAGGAGGCATCAAGAATGCTGACTCCTAGACTTCCACCTGGAGACCTGGGTGAAGGGTGGTAGGAACTGGGAGAAATCCAACCACTTATTGAACCCCTCCCTCTCACATACGAATGTGCTACAGCTTAGCAAAGGTCAGGGACTCTGGTTCACAGAGCTGCCGGTGGAATCCTGGTGGCTGTGGCTCTGTCTTAAAGGGAAAAAGCAGGTCACGTTGCCCAGTCACCCGTCTCACACTCTGGGTAACTGCTCTGCAACCCTGGCATTCTCTCCAACCTTCCAGGAATCTGAGGAACATTCTTCCCTAAAGGAGTAAGACCACTTGACCACTCTGTTATTGAATAGAAGTTGTTTTCATTTTCTTTTGTATCTGCCTTGAAGTCTGGAGCAAGTGAAAACCTGACAACACTGTATCAACGCAACACAGAAAAGCACCTCAGATCTTCCCATTTTCTCAGGTGGGCGCAAAACGGGTTTTTATCTAAAGCAGCTGAAAAGGCGCAGAGACAGTAATTGCTTTGCTATTCCAGGAACAGGTGGCCAAATGAGCAAAACTATCGAAGAGCACATTTTCAACCTGCTCAAAAGCTATAAGGAAATAGCCAAGATCTTTCTAGAACCCATTCCTCCCTGGGGCAAAAAGAAGACCTGGAAAATATATTTTAAACAAGCACACTCACGATGTTTGCAATTGGAATCATCTCTCTTTTTCCCTTGGTCAGTCTAACTAAAGGTGTGTCAACTTTGTTGTGTGACCAAAGCACCAGCTTTTGGTTTTGTTGATGGTTCCTGTTGTTTTTCTATTCTCCATTTCATTCATTTCGACTCTGATCTTTATTATTTCCTTCTTGCAGCTTGCTTTAGGTGTAGTTTGCTCTTCTTCCAGTGTCTTCAAGTAGAAGGTTAGGTTAGTGATTCGAGATCTTTCTTCTTTTTCACGAAATCTATTTACAGCTCTCGATTTCTCCTTACACCTGCTTTAGCTGCATCCCTGAAGCTTTGGTATGTTGTGTCTTAACTTTTATTCATCGAAAAGAAATTCCTAATTTCCTTTGTGGTTTCTTCTCTGAGTCATAGGCTGTTTAAGAGTGCGCCAGTTTTCTACATATTTGTGAATGTCTCCAATTTCTGACTTTATTCCATGTTGTCAGAGAACGTGCTTTGTATGAATTCAGTCCTTTCAAAATTATTGGAGTTTTGTTCTGTGGTCTAGCACATGGTCTATCCTGGAGACTGGTTCATGTGCGCTGTATTCTGCTGTGTTGGGTGGACCGGTCTATAGATATGTTAGGTCTGGTTGGCTTATAGTGTTGTTCACGCCTTCCGTTTCCATGTTGGTCTTCTGCCTAGCTGTTCTATCTGTTATTGAAATGGGGGGGTTGAGGTCTGTTTTTGCTTTATGTGTTTCAGGGCTCTGTTAGGGGCATACTATGTTTCTAGTTGTATCTTCGTGATAGATTGGCCCTTTCCCATCATGAAATGTCCTCTGTACCTTTGGTAACTTTTTTTGTTTTAAAATCTACTTTGTCGGATATTAGTATAGCTAATCCAACTTTCTTATGGTTATTGTTGGTATATTTTTTTCTGTCATTTTCAACCTATTTGTGACTTTGAAACTAAACTCTTCTATAGACAGCATATAGTTGGATCTTGTTTTTTTTGTTTGTTTGTTTTTGAGAGAGAGAGAGAGAGAGAGAGAGAGACTGCCTGCACGTGAGAGTGGAGAGTAGGGGAGGGACAGAGGGAGAGAGAATCTCAAGTAGTCTCCATGCTCTCGGCATGGTACCTGACACGGGGCCTGATCCCACAGCTATGAGATCGTGACTTGAGCCAAAATCAAGAGTTGGATGCTCAACTGATTGGGTCACCCAGGTACCCTGAATATATATATATATATATATATATATATATATACTATACATGGATATATTATATATATGAATATATATTATATATATGAATATATATGAACAGATACATAATATATGAATATATGAATAGATATGAATAGATATATAATATATGAATAGATATGAGTAGATAGATATAATATATGAATATATATGAATTCATTATATATGAATATATATGAATCTATTCATATATGAATAGATATGAATCTATATTATATATAATAGTTATATATATGAATATATCTATATCTGTATAGATAGATAGGGGGAGGGACAGAGAGAGGGGGAGGGACAGAGAGAGGGGGAGACACAGATTCTGAAGCAGGCTCCAGGCTCTGAGCTATCAGCACAGAGCCCAATGCGGGGCTCAAACTCACAAACCGTGAGATCATGACCTGAGCCGAAGTTAGACGCTTAACTGACTGAGCCACCCAGGCGCCCCTATACTATTGCTTTTTAAATCAGTTGAGACAGAAAAGGAGAAGAAATACGCATTTATACTTTTTTTTTTAAATATTATCTCCCCCTATGGGGCACCTGAGTGGCTCAGTTGGTTAAGGGTCTGATTTCAGCTCAGGTCATGATTTCAACAGTTTGGAGATCAAACTCCTCATCAGGTTCTCTGCTGTCAGCACAGACCCTGCTTTGGATTCTCTGTTTCCCTCTGTCTCTGCCCCTCCCTGCTCATGCTCTCTGTCTCAAAAATAAAAAAAACATAATATATATATTTATAATATATATTAATAAAATATATTAATGAAATATAATATAATTTATATATACATATGTGATTTATACATACATACATAATATACGTATATTGTCTCCCACCTATTTTGTTTTTAAAATATGCCTGTGTGGCTCAGTTGACTGAGCGTCTAACTCTTGATTTCGACACAGGTCATGATCCCAGGGTTGTGGGATCAAGCCCCATCTTGGACTCTGCACTGAGCGTGGAGCCTGCTTAGGATCCACTCTCTTTTTCCTTCTGCCTCTCTCCTCTGCTCATGCATGCACGCTCTGTCTGTCTGTCTCTCTCAAATAAAAAATAAAATAAAATAAAACACAGAAACCCCACAAAACAGTGCACAATCACAACCACAAAGGGAATTCTCTTCAGCCCTTCTGTTTCTTCCCCAACTCTAGAATGTGAGTGCTGTCCTACGGGACCGTTCGCTTTTAAACATAGGCGTCACCAGGCCACCCTTGGTTGCTCACCTGTCTGGATGTTTGATTTCCCCCAAAAGAGACAACAATGGTTAGGTTTCAGCCGGTGCATCATACCCTGACTTCCAGGCACAAGACCAGAAGACAGAACTGTGCTGAATTATAGTAAAAACAGGCTTGTATTAACCATCACTAGGCTAGAGCTTGAAAGTCAAAGCAAAGGAGAGAATTTTAATTGCCTTGATCATTTTGGCAAGATGATGTTTTATTTCTCTCCTGTGACTGTAAATTCTGTTTTTTGTTGTGCTTTTGTTTAATCTTGTTCTAATTATAAAAGTGCTGCATGCTCATTGAGACTTATTTAGGAAATTCAGAAGAAAGTAGAAATTCCATAACCTGGAGATTACTATTCTTAATATTTTAGAGTCTTTTCTCTCTCTCTGAACGTGTATGTTTGTATGTGCTTACAGTATTTAAATGGCATCCGAATTTGGATTTAGGTTGCCTTAAGCCTACGAGTTATAAAATAGGCCTGTTCCCATCTGCTTGCCTTGTCTGTGAATACAGCTTTGTCTTTGTCACCTAAGATTTAGTATGTAGTGCTCCCATCATTATTTTCTATTTTTTAATTGCGTGTAACTATAGTTTCGATGTCTACTCTGACCAGAAAGCTTATTGAAAAGTTCTTTTAAATTTCCAAGTGTTGGGGTTTGATTTAGACTTAGATATTTTTTTAGTGGAGTATTTTGTGACGTTGAGTCCTGTGTAGTTTCTTCTTGGAATTTATTTGGGTTTTTATGGTGGTTTATGACATGACTAATTTTTGTAAGCGTTGCGTGAACACATAAAAATAAAATATGGCCGATATTATCATGAATTAAAGGCACTTCTTTTTGTTTGTTGTCTGCTAAATCTTTGATCATCCTTTTATTATGACCATTTCTGTCTCATTTTGTTTTAGTTCTGCCTCTTGTAAGCAAAAAGTCACTGGGCCTTATTTTATAATCCCACATGAAAGTTATTTCCTTTTAATACGGAAGTGTAACTTACATTTATCATTATAGCTAATGGTACGGTCTTGTTTCATCTCATTTTATCTGTATTTTTATATCTTTTCTTTTAACAACTGCTGTTTTCTGTATGTACTGTGTCTTCTCTAGCAGTTTGCAAATTCATGTCCTGTTTTTAATTCTGGTGGTTACTTTTATGTGAGCATTCCTCAACCTTTCCGTTTTTGGATTGTCAAGGTCAAGGTAATCAGTACTTAGAGCAGTACTTTTTTTTTTTTTTTTTTTTAATATTTTTATTTATGTTTTGAGAGACGGAAGGAGACAGAGTGCGAGTGGGGAAGGGGCAGAGAGAGAGGGAGACCCAGGATCTGAAGCAGGCTCCAGGCTCCGAGCTGTCAGCACAGAGCCCGACGCGGGCTCGAACCCATGAGCCGTGAGATCATGACCTGAGCTGAAGTCGGACGCTTAACCGACCGAGCCACCCAGGCGCCCTCAGAGCCGTATTTATTATCTCTCCTCCATGTCCCCTTTCATGAACTTGCATGTCACTTCCACCTAAAATAATATGTGGAACTCAGAACGCTCTTAATACGTTTTGCATTGTACATTACGTTTAAGTTTTTAGTTTTTTTACTTTTTTTTTTTTCTTTCTTAAATTTTTTATCTTTATTTTTTATTTTTGAGAGACAGAGTGCGAGCGATGGAGGGGCCAGAGAGGGAGAGGGAACACAGGATCTGAAGGAAGCTCCAGGCTCTGAGCTGTCAGCACAGAGCCCGATGCAGGGCTGGAACTCACGAGCCGCAAGTTCATGACCTGGGCCGAAGTCGGATGCTCAAACCGATTGAGCCACCCAGGTGCCCGTAGTTTTTTTTACTTTACTTTACTTTTTATTTTTTTTACATTTAAGTTTTTAAAATGTCACAATATTATATCATATTTGCAATGATTATTTAGACATCACTGTTTTGCCGGTTTCAATGTACATCGTTAGATCTTCCAGACCTTGAGCTCTTAATTTTTATAGTTATTAGACATCTAGAAGAGATCTTCAAGTTGGTTTTTTTGGGGGAACACCTGTCAGGGCTGTGTGTGAGCCCTTTCACGCAAATGGCGGCTAGGTCATATGTAAAATTTTGGAGTCATTCTCTTTTACTCCCAAAGTTCATGTGCTGAAGTTTTTTATTTTATTTTATTTTTTATTTTTTATTATTATTTATTTATTGATTTATTGATTTATTGATTTATTGATTTATTGATTTATTTATTTTGGCCTTCGGGCCAGCAACGTCCGCCTCTGCATCTTTACCTACATAGCCTTGGAGCTTGCTGTCATGGCTTTAGGCTGCGTCTTTTGTCCAGTGGTTGGTCCCCTGTAGTAAGTCCATCCTTAGACCCTTTCCTGCCCTCATGGACGTGGAGATCGTGACCTTCGATCTCAGTCCCATTCTTTTCTTTTCCACTCTCTCTCCTTCCTCCCTCAAATCATTATGCTTGGCTGATAAAACTGTGCATCGGGTGGATATTAATTAGTGATACGGAAAGTTCACTTTCTTGTGGGCAAGTACATAAATCATATTAAACTGGCTTTTACCAACTGAAAAAATTTCAATATATTTTAATGTGAAGAGAAAACACTGAAGGAAGGAGATTCAGGAAAAGGTGACATGGGCTTTTACACAAATGTTCAGATTAGATGACACTAAAAATCTGTAGAAGGTTTCTGAACATAACCGTCTCCTTATAGATTTAAGACATTCTTTGTTTTTTCCTTTTTCTTTAAGGTTTTATTTAAATTCTAGTTAGTTAACATACGGTGCAATATTAGCTTCAGAAGTAGAATTTTTTTTTTAAGTTTATTTATTTATTTTGAGTGAGAGAGAGCACAAGTGGGGGAGGAACAGAGAGAGAGAGAGAGAGAGAGAGAGAGAGAGAGAGAGAGAGAATCCCGAGCAGGCTCTGCACTGTCAGCACAGAGTCTGATGCTGGGCTCAAACTCACGAACCGTGAGATCATGACCCGAGCTGAAATCAAAGATGGACGCTTAACCACCTGAGCCACCCAGGCGCCCCAGGAGTAAAAGTGACTCATCACTTACTCGTACCGCACCCAGTGCTCATCACAACGAATGCCCACTTTAATACCCGTCACCCATTTAGCCCATCCCCAGCCCACCTCCCTCCACCAACCCTCAGTTGATTCTCTATAGCTCAGAGTGTCCATTCTTTGTTTCTTTCCAAATCACTGCCTTCATCGTGGATTTGTCTTTGCAGAAGATGGAATGATCCCCATAGGCTGGAGGAAGCAGTAGTTTCATTTGATTTCATTGGGCTTACAAATTCTGCAAATATGTGTTACCACACAAGCAGAAAACAGTTTTTTCCCCATTTAAAAAATTTTCTGTTAATTGAATGATAAAGTCAATTGAGAACAGGATCTAGCTATTGATAATGCTTTGTCCTGATCATAACCATTCAATTCAACAAACATCTTCTGAATACTTACCAGGTGAAATGTACTGGGGGAGGCAGAAATTTTTGAAATTCTCATTCAGTAATTGGGGACTGATTAAATTATGCCCACACAAGGGGAGCGAATGCAACCATTAATAAGTTTTGAAGACTAAGGATACGAAAAATGCTGATAATATATGTTAAAAAAAGCACTTTACAAAGTGATCTATTCAGTATAATTTCCAATTTATCTACAACGTTTTTGAAACCTAAAAAGAAGGGGCACCTGGGTGGCTCAGTCGGTTGAGCAGCCGGCTTCGGCTCAGGTCACGATCTTGCGGTCCGTGAGTTCGAGCCCCGCGTCGGGCTCTGTGCTGACAGCTCAGAGCCTGGAGCCTGTTTCGGGTTCTATGTCTCCCTCTCTCTGACCCTCCCCCGTTCATGCTCTGTCTCTCTCTGTCTCAAAAATAATTTAGCGTTAAAAAAAAAAAAAAAAAAGAATATGTACCTAAACGTTAATGTTATTTCTGGATGAGTAAAAAAACCTCAAACTTTTTCCATATTCTAATTTCTCTATGATGAAAAAAGTTCATTTTGTAACCAGATGATCGTATGATTTCGTTGTTTTGTTGTTTTTAAAGTTTTTATTTAAAAAAAATTTTTTTGGGGGGGCACCTGGGTGGCTCAGTCGGTTAAGCGTCCGACTTCAGCTCAGGTCATGATCTCGTGGTCCGTGAGTTCGAGCCCTGCATCGGGCTCTGTGCTGACAGCTCGGAGCCTGGAGCCTGTTTCCGATTCTGTGTCTCCCTCTCTCTCTGCCCCTCCCCCGTTCATGCTCTGTCCCTCTCTGTCTCAAAAATAAATAAAACATTAAAAAAAAATTTTTAAAAAAAATTTTTTTTAAATTTTGAGCGAAAGAGAGTGAGGGAAGGGGGGGGGAGCGGGGAGGAGAGAAAATCCCAAGCAAGCTCAGCACTGTTGGTACAGAGTCCAATGTGGGGCTCAAACTCATGAACCTACGAGATCACGACCTGAGCCGAGATCAAGTGTCAGAGGCTTAACCGACTGAGCCACCCACGTGTCCCTTGTTGTTTTTAAAGGATGTATGCCTGCTGTATAGGATTATGGGAAATGGGCACATTTATCCCCACTCCAGGGATCGATTCGGATCTCTCAGAAAAGGTGGGATTGCATGTGGTCTTTGAAGGGAGACCATAAGCCAATATTCAGAAAGAACAACACATACACCAAGAGAAAGACGCTGGTTAGGAACACGTGCACACATGTGCATCACAGATGAACCGAGCGGCTGGACCAGGTGGGGTGAGTCGGGAGAGCATCAGGGTGAGCTGGGGAGAGCACTGGAAACTTCAGTAAGAGGTTCGGATTTTGCTCTGAACACTGGACAAAATCATTAAAGGTTTTAGATTTGGGGCAAGAGACTCAGATGAGGAGTAGATCTGTGTTTTAGACAGATGGTTCTGGAAAGGAGTGACGAGTAGGGCAAAGGGAAGGCTGGGAAACACTTAGAAGGTATGCTCCTGGTGTCTTCTGTTTTTTCTGGCTGATCCTGAATTTTTCAGACATCTTCCCGAATTTTTCTTGCTTCCTCTCTCCCTTAATTGTTGCGTCCTCCTGAGTACTGTGTACTGTCCCCATGATTCCCCCGCTATACCCACCTTCAGAATGCTGTTGGTTTCAGTCCCGAGCTCCAGCCCGGATCTCTTTCCTTGGCTCAAAGGCTCCAAACCAGTATGTGTTTAATTATGTCCAGTTCACCTTCACCTGCTGACTCCCCAGCCTCCCAGAAATGTCTTTCTTCCCAAGTCTGCTTCTCTCTCTCCTCTATCTAGACCCTGGGCATAGTCTCCATTTCCCCATCCTACCCGTTCCTGAAGACTGAAACTTGGCATGTCCTCACAAAAGACGCAGAAGGACAAATATTGTGTGATTCTACTTAAAAAAGATCCCTAGAATAGTCGAATTCATAGAGACAGAAATTAGAACAGTGGTTGCCAGGGGCTGGGAAGGGAGGGAATGGGGAGTGAGATTTTAATGGGGACAGAGTTTCTGTTTGGGGATGATAAAAAAGGTTGGTGATGGTTGCACAATATTGTAACAGTAATTAGTGCCACTGAATGGTACACTAAAAAATGGTTAAAATGGTCAATTTTATGTTGTGTATATATTACCACAATTAAAAATTTTTTTTAAATAATAAAGCCTGTTTGGCCTGGTTTGAATTAGTTTCTCCCGGTCTTATTTGACAATGGAAGCCTGTATCAAAAGAAAAAGTGTTCTAAAGTGTAACATATATTCGCATCATTTAGATGTTGAAGGAACACGCTTTGGGCAACGTTCCCACATTTTTGGGAACAGAGAAGAGGAATTAAGTTCCTCATTGCCTCACACCCTGTTGGAACTCAATGCATTTCCTTCAGAAATGTTATTAGAAATGGTGATTAGGCTTTTCCTTAGGGCAATTACGGGTCAGCTAGTTTCTGTGCCGACCTAATATCGTTATTTCTATGGGAGAGGGTATTTGGAGCTTTAGCCTGAAAAGGAAATTCTAGAACACTGTTCACTCACATTGGAGAGAGTTTTATTTCGACAGGTCTAAGTGCACAGTCTGCTCGCTTTATATTTTGAAGGATAGGCGGTTCCACCTGTTTTGGGGGTAACTTCCAGTTTCTGGTCACTGTCACCAGTCTGGAGGTGTTGAAACTCAGGTTTGAGCACAGGGAATTGTGTGAGTGAGAGAGGTACCGAAATGGGCAGCTTGGGGCGTTGCATTTCTTCCTCCATTCGCCTCTGTCTCAGGACCCAGACCCATCTGGGTCTGAGGCAGGAAGTACTTTAGAGGCTCCGCCCACTTGAAGGCTTCATGTCTTAAACCCACCTGCCGATCTGAGAATCAGAGCCACACTCAGGTTCCGTTGGCGACCGTGTTGCTCGCTTTCAGGACCACCCTGACCTGGCCTTGTCACTGACTCCTATATCCTGAGATGTTCAGAATTGACATGCTCACCCTCTTCTTTCTGAGCCCCCTTCCTGCCCTGCTTAGATGCCTGACCTTTTGCTTTGGTTGCCTTTCTGAATTTGTTTCGGGAATCCATATAATGCCCCAAGACTGCACATCTCAAGAGGGTGCCCTTGTGCAGTGCACAACCTATGTGGCTGACCATGTCCTAAAGACTCCCAGGTCTTTGTCTATCTACCCTCCTCCCCAGGAACTGGAATCCTGCCCTGAAATTTCAGCATAGGGCCACGTTTCTAATGTCAGCTTATTTCTTTACTTGGAATGTACGTGCTTCTTGTGAAAACTTCCAACCTTATAGAAGTACATTTCCCACAGTCCTCTCTTAGGTAATTGTGATTAAAAATTGGCTATATATATATATATATATATATATTCTTTTAGGTTTTTTTTTCCCCCTCCCTGTTCAGGTACTAGTAGGCATGTCTGTACTTTTTTCTCATGTGTGTGCACTTGACTGAAACTCTTCCTATTCCTACTATTTTGCAGCTTACTTTTTTTTTCCCACTTAACTATGCATCTGGGACATCTTTCCATTTTGGCAAGTAGAGATCTCTTTCATGATTTAATGTCTGTATTGTATTTCATTATTTGGATGTACCTTGATTTATCTAAGCGGTCCCACTGATGGACAACTGGAGTTTTTCCAGCTTTCTTTCTACTGCATATCATGTAGCCGTGAAGAATCTTAAGCATATAAATCTTTGCACAATTGCATAAGAGCTTCTCTGGAAGAAATTCCTAGGTAGAGTGGCTAGGTCAAACAGTATAAACATCTTAAATTTTAATTGCCGGATCATCTTCCTAACCACCTTGCTCCCCCCAGCAGTGTGGTTCAGGATTTGTTCCCTCCACCTCACCAACACTGGGTAGCCTTTTAAAGCTTTACTAATCTGATAGGTGTTGAGTTTGCATTAAACAATTTTTTTTTTCACTTGTTCCCTCATGGCTAAACTGAGGCGATACCGGTGACCCAAGGTTAAAAGTTTTACGTTTTTCACTTGTTTATGGGCCCGTTTTATTTCATTAGGTTCCCGCCCAGACCTCTACTGACTATACACTTTTATTCTATATTTCAGTCCGTTCTCTCCTTCAGACCACTCCCTGCCTCAAAGCTGCAGAGCGATGCCCAGCCCAGGACTTGCAGTGGGAAAGACTCGGGTCACCCCCTAGCTCCACAGATGGTGTGACCTTTGACACTTTCCTTAACTTCTCTGTGTGCCCCGCCCCCGCCCCATGTCCTCATTTGAAAACTGAGATGCTAATTTGTCTTTCAGGATTAAATGGGGTAATTTTTATGTAAAGCACTTAGCCCTTGCCTCTTCCTGTGTAAATGTTCAGGAAATACTAATCACTGTTATTATTGTTCTAATAAGTTGTGCCCTTTGTTTTCTAACTTAAGCTTTCTGACCAGTAGCAATATTGAGATGGCGAAGGATTTACGGTGCTCAGATATTTACGGTGTTTTATATCTTCCTCTTCCCCTTTCCCATAACCGCCCTGAGCCTCAAGCACTAATGAAGTTGCTTGCCTCTAAATGTCACCCTTGGCAGCATGATTCTGACCAAGCACCTCCGTTCTTTCTTTTTATCGTAACTGAGTTACATGTAATTGGATGTTAAAACCATATGGCTAAAGGTAGCTGCTTACGAATTTTTTATGTTTATTCAGAGGGTTGTGAGGTTTGTGATTTAAAAAAAATTTTTTTAATGTTTATTTATTTTTGAGAGAGAGAGACACACACATACACGCGCGCACACACACACACACACACACACACACACACACACAGAGCGCGATTGGGGGAGGGACAGAGAGAGAGGGAGACACAGAATCCAAAGCAGGCTCCAGGCTCCGAGCTGTCAGCACAGAGCCCAACGCGGAGCTCGAACCCACTGAGGGCAAGATCATGACCTGAGCAGGAGTCAGTTGCTTAACCAATTGAGCCACCCAGGCGCCCCTGTGTTTTGTTTTGTTTCGTTTTGTGTTTTTTTTTTAATTTTTTTTTTTAACGTTTATTTACTTTTGAGACAGACAGAGACAGAACATGAACAGGGGAGGGGCAGAGAGAGAGAGGGAGACACAGAATCTGAAACAGGCTTCAGGCTCTGAGCTGTCAGCACAGAGCCTGACGCGGGGCTCGAACCCACGGACCGTGAGATCATGACCTGAGCTGAAGTCGGACGCTCAACTGACCAAGCCACCCAGGCGCCCCTGTTTCGTTTTGTTTTAATCTAAGCCAACATTTAGAAGTTAGGCCATTAATATAAAAATCGAGATTTCTAGGGGCGCCTGGGTGGCTCAGTCGGTTGAGCGCCGACTTCGGCTCAGGTCATGATCTCGCGGTCCATGAGTTCGAGCCCCGCATCGGGCCCCTGTGCTGACAGCTCAGAGCCCGGAGCCTGTTTCAATTCTGTGTCTCCCTCTCTCTGACCCTCCCCCATTCATGCTCTGTCTCTCTCTGTCTCAAAAATAAATAAACGTTAAAAAAAAAAAATCTAGATTTCTAGCTTTTCTGGAGAAATAGTTTGGAGATGTTGGCAAGCATCCACGAGAGCTGGGTTGCTGCTACCTTCTGTAGACAGGGCATGGGTTCTCCAGGTTTCCAGGCCATGCCGTTTTCTGTCCTCTCCAACCCGTGCAGCTGGGTATCGTTGGTAATTCATCACCACAAGGCCCTGTTGTTTTCGAAACCATAGAGGAATATTTCTTGGTACCCATGTACCAAGGTAAAAATATTAAAACAAGCATATTTCTATGTATAGGCGAGTGATATTCCCAAGTGTTTAATTTGCTGAGGAATTATGTCGTTTTAGCCATGGGTTTCATTCACTGACCCCACCCCACCTGCCAAGGCAATGAACATGTGATTCATGTATGAATCAGTTCTAACAGCCTGCCCCTACAGGGCTTTCTTTCTCACTTTCTCTCCTCCTGTTACCCCAATAGTTCTCAGTCTTAAACTGGACGTTTTTTAAAAATACTCAGGCCTGGGTGTTGGGGTGTTTTACCCTCTGCCTCACTGCTTTCCTAAAGAGCGGAAGAACCTCCTTGGAGGGGTCAAGAGAGGAACGTCTATTGGACTTCTGTCTAGGAGCGTCATCTGTCTTCCTTGGCGTATACTGTCTCTTGGGAACTCCAGGATTCCCCTCAGAACTGCGGGTTGTAAGTTCTGGGATTCTTGGACTCTGAGGTTGCCCTGCCTGGAAGGGCCGATGGGCGAATGAGACTGGCCATGCCCTAGTTCTCATAAAGGAGAGGAGCACTTCCATTCTTTTCTTTCCTGTGTTCTCTTCTTTGTTTGTTTGTTTGTTTGTTTATTTTTTAGTATTTATTTATTTTTGAGAGAGACAGAGACAGAATGCGAGTGGGTTAGGGGCAGAGAGAGAGGGAGACACAGAATCCGAAGCAGGCTCCAGGCTCTGAGCGGTCAGCACAGAGCCCGATGCGGGGCTTTGGACCCACGAGCTATGAGATCATGACCCGAGCCGAAGCCGGACACTCAACCGACTGAGCCATCCAGGCGCCCCTTTCCTGTGTTCTTTTCTCTGGATCCATCCTTTGGTCTCAGAGTAACAACACAGGGCCGGGCTCTGACCGTGGACTTGGGGATGGTGCATCCGTGCCGCGGGTGTGGCTGTAGGCCCTGGCACAGCTCTCCCTGGGCAACAAGAACCTACCAGCTCCAGGTGGTGGAGGCCCATTCACCGGGGCTTGGGATCCACATGGGGGTTGAGGCCAAAGCTTCACCCAGTGGGTATCCGTACTCACTCAACTGGAGCTGCCTCTTGACCCGTTTCCCCCCAAATGTGGTCTAGTTGGGGACCTGGGTGCCACCATCAATCCCGAGTATCCTGGTACTGACCCCTCGCGCCTCCCTGCCAGCACGTACAGAACGAAATACTCCACCTGTGCTCCCAGACAGCCTGTCCTTCCTTTTAGAGTGTTTATATTTTACCATCATTTTTTGTTTACATGTCTGTTTCCCTTACTGGAATCTAAGCTCCCCGATTGCCTGTTACCATATTAATGTCCTCGGTACCCAGGACATAACTGATGTTCCATAAATATTTCCTAAGGGATTTAGGTCTTAAAAATTTTATTGACTTTTGCTATATGAAAAACTTCTCTGGGTGCCGTGGGAATATAAGAAGGTCAAAATGCAGTTTGTATTCTGAAGGAGTTCATTATCCAGTTAATAACCTTCATTTATACATTCAGTTATTCAACATTTCTTTCTTTCTTTCTTTCTTTCTTTCTTTCTTTCTTTCTTGCTTTCTTGCTTTCTTGCTTTCTTGCTTTCTTGCTTTCTTGCTTTCTTGCTTTCTTGCTTTCTTGCTTTCTTTTTTTTTCCTAAGTAATCTCTACACCCAGTGTGGGGCTTGACCTCACAACCCTGAGATCAAGAGTCGGGTGCTGCATTGACCGAGCCGGCCAGGCGCCCCCAGTTCTGCACCATTTCTAAGGTCTGGCTAGCTTGGCCCTGGGGATGTAAAGTTACCGAGGTGTGTAGCCTAGTGTCAAATGGCTTCCAGTCTAGTAGGGGAGACAGATATAAAACACACACGCCATAATGTGAAAGTGCAATGATACAATTTCTAGTAACGGTTACATATATAGAGTAAAACATAAGTAGCTCAAAACCATAAGGGAAGAACTATCACAAAGCAGTGCACGGCTTAGGTGGTTGTTAGGGGGAAATAAAGCTCAACTTTCCTATCGGAGACCAAGGGCCACTTAGAAGTGTCTGCTGGGAATGGGGCTCCACTGTGAAATCAGTGATCCATGGCATGTGGCAGTACAGCAAAGGCCCTGAGATAGCCTGCATTAAAAAACCCATCCAGGGGCCCCGGTGGCTCGGCCGGTTAAGCGTCCAACTCTTGGTCTCAGCTCAGGTCATGGTCTTGAGGTTCGTGAGTTCGAGCCCCGCGTGGGGCTCTGTACGAATGGTGCGGGAGCCTGTGTGGAATTCTGTCTCTGCTCTCTGCTCCTCCCCTGCTTGTGCTCTGTCTCTCTCTGTCTCTCAAAATAAATAAATAAACTAAAAAAAAAAAAAAATTAAAAAAAAAAAAAACCATCCAACTGTGTTTGACTTAGTGTTTCCCACACTCACTTGAAACAGTCACTCACTTGACTGTGGAGCTCTTTTTCCCTCACCATTTTAACATCCTTTGGAACTGTCATTCCTTCAAATCATTGAGGGAAATGCCAATGTAGGTACCATCTGTAATTAGACAGTTGGTGGGTCTTCACGTTTTGGGGGCGCATGGACCTTTTTAGAATTAATGGTGGGGGGGAGGATTGTACACCATCTATGCGTTCCTTGAAGCCTGTCCAAGACCGCTGTCCATGGTCAGGGACGGAAAAGAAGGGCGCAGATCCCAGTAAGAGGGATGCCTGTGGACCAGGACAAAAGAGGCTGGAAAAGATGGTCCTGGATCAATGCCAGTCACTTTGGAAGGGGGTGGGGAGAGGTTGTGCAGGGAGAGGGGGCCACAGCGGAGTCGGGGAGGCCAACTGCGTAAAGGCTGAAATGCCTGGCACAGAACAGCAGTCCTTAATGACCAACTGACTATGAAGGTCAAGGGAGAGCCGAGGCCAAAGATGACTTTACCGACAGAGACTAGCGTTCTAGTAGGATTATTTACAGAAAACAGCAACTTCTTGCGGCTGAAACTTCATTCAACATGTCAAAACCGATGTCGGTGTCGTGTTGAAATGCCCCACCTGGCCTTTATTAACTAGTGCCGAATCTCCCCAAGTGAAAATTCACTGTAAGAACCGAATTCGCCATCTAACTGGGCATCCTACCTTGAACAGTTAAAAATCAGATTGGTCTGACTTCTAATTTTAGAAGGAATCAGGCTGACCTTCATTGCGCTGTTGCTAACTGGAGCCCGTTACCTGGGTGACTAGATTTACAATATGTCAGTATGCAAATACCATCTGCCCAAGAGGAGGAAGGAAGAAAGGCCTTCCTCCTCTGGGGGGTTGTCAGCAGTTCTGGAACTGTCTTCCTCTGGGAATGGGGCGGAGGGCAGAGAAAGAAGAGAAAGGAAAACCAGGGACGACGTGATTTTTCCAGGAGTTTGTGGTTTGCCTTGTGGACAGTCCTATAAGGCACATTATTAGGGGGCGATCTATAGGTGGGGTTGAGATTTTTTTACCTTGCTTCTGGAGGAGTGAGCAGAAAGGGTCATTGATACTACACACCCAGTGTGTCCCCAAACCCTCTGATTCAGATCCATTGCAATAGCTTAATGAAGTCTTTGAATAGATGATTCCGTCCTCCACAGCGCATTTAGGAATCTAATTTCCAATGGATAGGAGCGTATGAGCTAGATAGGGAACCCGCTGCCTTTCTTGGGCGCGCTCTCATGAAGGGTGAACTAGAAGGGGATAGTCCATTTCATTTTCCTGCACGATGGGTTGACTGGGTGAGCCGAAGGGATTTTCTCCCATAGAATCTCTATATTCAGCCCTCGTCCTGTGTGTTGTTCCAGGCTGGGGTTTAGAATCCCATTTGGAAACATTCAAATCCGAAGGCAGGCAACTTCTCTTCCTTTTCGCGAAATAACTGTCACATCAGCCGTCGGCTCCAGAAATGTCTTCCACCCACGCATTTTGTGCGTCCAAATTAGATGGACTCATTAATTTAAATTTTTACTTTAAAATCTCGGGGATTTCTGTGAGTGGGTATGCTTCTTTTAATTGCCGTGTGTCACGATGTGTGTAGGAGGAAGGCTTTCCAGGACGAGGGCTGAGAACCTTAGGCTCCTGGCTTCTAATTTTGTCCCCGCTGCTAACTCCCCCTGTGACCTCTTCTCTCCTTGCTCTCTTCGGTACTGCTGTCTCCCACCTCTTTAAAAAACTCTTCCTAGGGGCGCCTGGGTGGCGCAGTCGGTTAAGCGTCCGACTTCAGCCAGGTCACGATCTCACGGTCCGTGAGTTCGAGCCCCGCGTCGGGCTCTGGGCTGATGGCTCGGAGCCTGGAGCCTGTTTCCGATTCTGTGTCTCCCTCTCTCTCTGCCCCTCCCCCGTTCATGCTCTGTCTCTCTCTGTCCCAAAAACTAAATAAAAAACGTTGAAAAAAAAAAAATTTTAAAAAACTCTTCCTAATATCAACCTGAAACTGTCAGCAGCACGGGAGGGTGAGGAAACTCACGTTCCTTACAGGGTACTTTTTCCAGCCTTATAAATAAATAACCTTTTATCTGGATGCCACACAAGTGGCCGAGGAGATTATGCCAGAGACAGGGGACAGTGAATCCTGGAGCCGGACTCCCTGGGTTCAAATCCCAACTCAACTGCTTCATAGCTTTGGGCAAGTTGTGCAGCCTGTCTGTGCACCAGTTTCCTTATCTGTAAAATGGGGATAAAAATACTTAACCTACCTTGGGGCGCCTGGCTGGTTTAGAAGAGCATGCAACTCTTGATCTCGGGGTTGTGAGTTCAAGCCCCATGTTGGGTGTAGAGATTACTTTGTTTGTTTGTTTGTTTGTTTGTTTGTTTGTTTTGAGAGAGAGGGAGAGAGAGAGAGCAAGCCAAGCGGGGGGCAGAGAAAGCGGGAGAGAGAAATCCCAAGCAGGCTCCACACTTGTAGCGCAGAGCCCGATGCAGGGCTCGAACTCACAAACTGTGAGATCATGACCTGAGCCGAAAGCAAGAGTCGGACGCTTACCTGACTGAGCCACCCCGGCACCTGGGTGTAGGGATTACTTAAACATAAAAATCTTCAAAACAAAACAAAACACAAAACACTTACCTAGCTCAAAGGGTTGTTAAGGATTGAAGACGTATAAACAGTTTAGAACCCTGCTGACCTAGAGAAGTTAGAACAGGGTGGTGGCTTTTATTTTTGTTATTATTTTATATTTTTATTATTTTATTTTATTATTGTTACTTTTTATTATTATTATTATTATTTCTGTTGTGCATCGACAGGGCTCCTGGGAAGAAGTGACATTTTGCTGTGGGCAAGGAAGTGTGTAGGATTTGCTTGTAGGCTGTGACCTCCCCCCCTCTTCTTGCCAAGCTAGTGCCATCTAGGCACAGGTGAAGCCTTTTTTCCCCATGAGACGCCTCCTGGGTAACCGCAGACCCCGCTGCTCTGCTCCATTCCTAACTCCTTCTCCACTTCCCGTCTGTGCCACATAATCAGTAGATTTGGATGTGCTACTGAAGCTTCTAATAGTCTGTTGTGTCCAGTTTAGCTCTCCGTTGGTAATGAAAAGAGGCCATGTGGCTGGATAGTTGCCCATGGTATTTGTCCATTGGATGTGCCCACGTGTAAAATAACGGTGACGGAAGCAAAGAAAACCTTACCCTTCCGTAGCTTACTCTTGGCTTTCGAAGTCACTTGTTTGACTTTTCTTGTTTCTACAAGTAACTTAACACCTGTCACCCAAAAAGTAAGGATGACACGTTATCGGCAGGGATGTAAAATGGGGCGGCTGCTACAGAGAACAGTTTGACGGTTCCTCAACAGGTTAAACACAGAGTTGCCATGTGGCCCAGCCGTTCCACCCCTAGGTGTCTACCCAAGAGAACTGAAGACGTGTGACCTACGTCCACACAAAGGCTGGTACACATTATGTTTATAGCAGCATTATTTATACTAACCCAAAAGTAGAAACAACCCAGATGTCTATCAGCTGAGGAATGAACAAAATGTGGTGTTTCCATGCAATGGAACATTATTTGGTTTAAAAAAAAAAAGGAAGGAAGGAAATACTGATACATACTACGACATGGATGAATCTTAAAAACACGATTCTAGGGGCCCCTGGGGGGGCTTAGTCGTTTGAGCTTCTGACTTTGGCTCGGGTCATGGTCTCGCAGTTCGTGAGTTCAAGCCCCACATCAGGCTCTCTGCTCTCCGCAGCGGAGCCCGTTTCAGAAACTGTCCCTGTCTCTCTTTGTCCCTCCGCTGCTTTCACTCTCCGTCTCTGTCTCTCTCTCAAAAATAAATAAACATTAAAAAAATATTCTAAATTAAAGAAGTAGTCACAAAAGGCCACATGTTGAATGATACCATCGGTATAAAATATCCAGAGTAGGCATATCCCTAGAGACAGAACATACGTTGGTGGTTGATAGGAGCTGGGAGGAGGGAAGGGTGGGGTGTGACTGAAAATGTTCCGGAACTAGATAGCGGTGATAGTTGTACAGCCCTGTGAATGTACTAAAAACCACTGAATTGTGTACTCAAAAAAAAAAAAAGAAAAAAAAAAAAGGTATGAGAAGATCTGTATAATCTATTGCCGAGTTTCAAGTCATTTCCAGGGTTACTTTTTCAAGAGTAGCTGTCACCTGAAATAGAATAAGAAGTGACTTACTTAATTTGCAAGAAAAAAAAAAAAAGAAAAATTAAAATTACCAAGAATGGCTTTTCACCCCAAACCTTTGAATATAAACCATACACATGTGTTATAAGTCAGTTCTCAGGACTCAAACAGTTACTTGTACACCAATGTTTGTAACAGCGTTACTCACAATAATAGCCAAAGGGTGGAAACAACCCAAATATCCATCAGCAGATGTATGGATAAACAAAATGTGGTCTATCCATGCCATGGACTATTAGCCTTAAAAAACAATGAAATTCTGGCACTCGCTACAACATGGATGAACCTTGAAGACATTATGCCCAAGTGAAAGAAGCCGGACACAAAAGGACACACACATGTTGTGTGATTCCACTCATACGAGGTACCTAGAATAGCCAAGTCCATACATAGAGACAGACAGGAGATTAGAGGTCATGGGGGTGGGGGGAGGAGTTGGGAGGGATTGGAAGTTGTTGTCCGATGAGTATGGAGTTTCTTCTTGAGATGATGAAAAAGTCTGGGAATGGGTGGTGGTCGTGGTCGAACAACATCGTGAATGTACTTAACAGCACTGAATTGTACATTTAAAACTAGTTAAAACGATGGGGCGCCTGGGTGGCTCAGTCGGCTAAGCGTCCGACTTCGGCTCAGGTCATGATCTTACAGTTTGTGAGTTCGAGTCCCGTGTCGGGCTCTGTGCTGACAGTTTGGAGCCTGGAGCCTGCTTTGGATTGATTCTGTGTCTCCCTCTCTCTCTGCCCCTCCCCCACTTGTGCTCCGTTTCTCAAAAATGAATAAATGTAAAAAAAATTTTTTTTAAACTGAAAACGGTCGATTTTGGTAATGTATATTTTACCACAGTAAAAAAAAGGGGGGGGGGGTAAGGATCCTATGAAGACCAACACTTCCTGCTCATTTTGTTTGTCACATTCTCTTTGCTGTCAACCCTTTGAAACTGGATACATTCTCTTTCATCCTGGCGTTGCCTTGGGGACTTGTTGGGGGGGGGGCGGGGGTGCCGGAACAAGGATACAGAGAGTCAGAAGGGCCACCGGTTGGCCTCAAAGTTGCTGGTTGATAAACTACCTCTCCAGGTCATAAGTCCAGAATGCAAGAGGAGCTCAGAAGATAGATTTCTTAACGTAGTAATTTCTGAAATTGTACCCGATTTCCTCTGTCTTGCCTATTTCATTCAGTGTCTCAGGAGAGCAGGATTTGACTGCCATTTGCCTTTCTCTATCAGTTATCTGCTTCTTTTAAGCAAGGACGAAACACCCTCAGGCTGCCATTGCCATTAACGAATAGTGCCTTCCCTGCAGCCAGCCAAGTACCCTACAAATGCCGGCTGCCTCTGGGCTACAGGTACCATGAGTGTGCAGCCTGGGGCCTCTCTTCCAAAGCGAGGTGAAGAAAGGTATTGGAACTTTCCAAACTTAGATCCCCGGTTACAACCTGGTCGTAACTCTCCGCATTGCTAGACAGTTCGCAGAGGCAGCTAGCACTTAAGCAAACAAAGGAGTTCGGTGACCTTCAAATGTTATTCTAGGCATGAAGTGGCTTGAATAACTCTTTCAACACAGCGAGAACTCCCATTGTTCAATTGTATATGAAGCAGCAAGTGCTCTTCTTTGCATTCAATTGCGCTTCTGTTCTCAGAAGGTCTCAAAGACACTAAAACTAATTGCTCTCATTCCTGCAAGTCTATTTCAACTTTTAGCCAGTACAACAGCTTCCCTGGATGCTACTGGTCATTTTCCTAAAAGATGGATAGGTGCCACAATAGGTTTCGCAAACAGGAAAGACCCTAATTCTGGAAAGACCCCGTGGCTTGCATAGTAGACGGACCGCTCTCCCTTTGATTATGGGGCCAAAGTTAAGGAGAGGAGCACTGGCAAGGGGGAAGCAAGGAGAAGGTGCAGGATTCATTTCCCAGGACAGTTCTGTCTCAGTCTTTCCCCTTTAGGGCCTTGTGATTGGCTGTGGGTTTATGTTCAGTAGTAAACACAAGTGCCTTGATCGCTTTCCAGAGGTCAGACCCGTCCCCAGACCTCTCCACTTATCTGAGTTGCAGTTGGTTTCTCAGCAAACGGTCTGATAGCTGAGATGGAAGCTTCCGCTTCTTGCAGCTCAAAGCCTTCTGTCTTCACGGCAGAGCTCGTGTGGAAACCCTCCTCTTCGCCAGAGACGAGGTCTGTCTTGTTCCAGTGCCTCCGGGGCCTGGCACACACTGAGTGCTTGTTCAGTGCACAAGCCAGGACGGACAAGGCTCTCCAGAACCAAGGCTTGTCCCCACAACCACGGTATGGAGAAATCTCGCACTCTGCCGTGAAGGCCAGCTACCCCTGTGGCCTTGAGTTCTAGCATGTCCTATCTTTGGTTCTTCATGGCAGTCAATAATGACTAATTCGTTCAGCTTCATATATATACACACACACACACACACACACATATATATATATTTAAAATTTTTTTTAATGTTTATTTATTTTTGAGAGAGAGAGAGAGAGAGAGAGAGAAAGAGAGACAGAGCTCGAGAGGGGAAGGGCCAGAGAGAGAGGGAGACACAGAATCTGAAGCAGGCTCCAGGCTCCGAGCTGTGAGCTGTCAGCACAGAGCCCGATGCGGGGCTTGAACTCACGAACCATGAGATCATGACTTGAGCCGAAGTTGGACGCTTAATGGACTGGACCACCCAGGTGTGTGTATATACATATATATATATATATATATATATATATATATGTATATACACACACATATACACATATATATATACACACACACCTATGTATGTGTGTGTGTATATATATATATACCTATGTATGTGTGTTTGTGTGTGTGTATATATATATATACATAGATATATGTGTATATATACATATATATATGTGGAACCCATATACATACATATATATGTACATATAGATACATATATCTATGTATCTATATGTATGTGTACATATAGATACATATATCTATGTATCTATATGTATGTGTACATATAGATACATATATCTATGTATCTATATGTATGTGTATGTATACATATATGTATGTATGTATATACATAGATACATATATCTATGTATGTATATATATCTATGTATATATATATACACACACACACACATATATATAATATTAACATATTTTTAATGTTTATTTATTTTTGAGAAAGCGAGAGAGAGAGCAAGGAGGGGCAGGGAAAGAGAGGGAGACAGAATCCCAAGCAGGCTCCATGCTGTCAGCACAGAGCCCGACGCGGGGCTTGAACCCACGAACCAGGAGATCGTGACCAGAGCTGAAACCAAGAGTCGGACGCTTAACCGACTGAGCCACCCAGGTGCCCCAGCTTCTCATTTATAAACACGAGGGGATGACCCCTCCTGCTCGAGCTGATGCTCATAAAGTGGCCGATAGATGCTGCACCTTACCAGTTTGGCTATTCAGTATTGGCATCAAATGAATTCTTGGGGCTAGAATACCACCCCAAAGGCGAGCCAGTGTTGGAAGGGGCAGATCAAATGTGCACTCTTGCTTTTTCCTGCACTGTGAAGAATGTAGTTACCTTCCCTTACGGGGTCAGGTAGATTACGCCGAGCGTCCTGGAAATGATTTGCAGTCTTGTGGCAGCCACGGGTTGCAGACTTCTGCTTGCACCAGCATAAAGCCTATCCTGAGCCCGTCCCTTGGCGTTAAATTGCTCTATTTCTATTCAGTTGGGTCCAAAACTTAGGACGGGTTAAGCATCGGTGTATGATGCTATTTCTCTGAGTTCGTCACAAAAGATTTTTTTTTTTTTGAATTAAAGTCCATCACCCAGCTCCTTCTTAAATCTTTTTATCAGCTTTTTCATTCCTGCACCCTGGCATAATGACACAGGTATTCCGTAAGCAAGACACCTCAGAGGGCTGCTTATAAAAATCCAGGAGGAAAGATAAATATGCGATGATGCACTGATATCTTGAAAATATGAGCTGCAAGTTTGTATTTTCCTTGTGGGATCGGATATTGGTTTTCGTGGTTTATTGACCTGGCAGGGAGATCTGACGAAACACCGGAGAACCTTACACCTTTGTTTTTTGTTTTTTTTTGAAACCTCCTTGTCTGCTTGGAGAAATCTGGACATTGAATCACGGAGTCAGAAAGACTAAGGGGTTGGCAGCCGTGTCCTTGTGGAACCCAAGTCAGATTCAGCCCTTGGTAGCAAAAGCACGCACTACCTTTCCAAAAGGAAAGGATTTGGAATTGGTCTTGCTGTAGAGTTGCTCTCAGTCGGAGCCCCAGGCTGACTAGCAGATGGAGGGGGAGGGTCATGAAATGAGATGGTCCTTTCTCAATAAGGAGCTGGTGTTTTCATGGACGCATGTTAGGGATGGGGGGATCAGCATGCATTTTGTATTTAATCATTCTTTCTGGACTGCCAGGGTCTTTGCAAGTCGTCATAGTCAAACCGTGTTACTTGGGAGCATCGTTACTGTGAACCCTCCAGAATGCCAATATCAAGGACTTTTAACTCAGGGCACCTGGGTGGCTCAGTCGGTTAAGCGGCCAACTTCATCTCACGGTTCATGAGTTGGAGCCCCAGGTCAGGCTCTGTGCCGACAGCTTAGAGCCCGGAACCAGCTTCAGATTGTGTGTGTGTGTGTGTGTGTGTGTGTGTGTGTGTGTGTGTGTGTCTGTCTCTCTGTGCCCCTCCCCTGTTCATGCTCTGTCTCTCTCTCTCTCTCAAAAATAAATAAACATTAAAAAATAACAATGATAAAGACATTTAACTCTAGGCCATCACGAGCCAGACAAGTAACCAGCAGGGCAGGAATCGGGCATTCATGCAACATTGTCTCTGAGAGAAGTCCTTTGCTAAAGTTCTCCCGTTGGCGCAGCCCAGCACCCTCAAATTAGCGTCCAAACCAAAGATCCATCAAATGTAAAAGTCCCTGTCCTTAAATATTTTTTTTTTCATAGTGAAAAAGACAGACTCTCTGTTAGATGGCCACCGTGAGGTAGGAAGCAGGTGGGAGCCACACTCGCTGAAGAATGACACGTTCCCAGGCTTTTTTGAGAATTGGGATGAGGGGGGCACCTGGGTGGCTCAGTCGGTTCAGTGTGCAACTCTTGATTTCCACTCAGGTCATGGTCTCTTGGGTCGTGGATTCGAGCCGGGTGTCGTGCTCTGTGCTGATGGGGCTGAGCCTGCTTTGGATCCTCTGTCTCCCTCACGCTGTCCTTCCCACGCTCACACATGCGCTCACTCTCTTTCTCAAGAGATAAACATTAGGGGCGCCTGGGTGGCTCAGTCAGTTGAGCGTCCGACTTCCGCTCAGGTCATGATCTCACAGTCTGTGAGTTGGAGCCCCGCCTCGGGCTCTGGGCTGATGGCTCAGAGCCTGGAGCCTGCTTCCGATTCTGTATCTCCCCCTCTCTCTGCCCCTTCCCTGCTCATGCTCTGTCTCTCTCTGTCTCAAAAATAAATAAAAACATTAAGAAAAAAGAATTTTTTTAAAAAAAGATAAAACATTAAAAAGGAAAAGGGCGGGGGGGTGGCATATAGGTGATGGGGATGAAGAGGTGTACTTGTGATGAGCACCGGGTGACACACTGAAGTGTTGAATCACTCTGTTGTATACCTGGAGCTAATATTACACTACGCGAACTAACTGGAATCTAAATTAAGACATTTAAAGGAAAAGGATTGTCATGGAATAGACCTCACATACAATTCACCGTCTTGACCATTTTTTTATTGTTTTTTATTTATTTATTTATTTATTTATTTAATTTTTTTTTAACATTTATTTATTTTTGAGACAGAGAGACAGAGCACGAACGGGGGAGGGTCAGAGAGAGAGGGAGACACAGAATCGGAAACAGGCTCCAGGCTCTGAGCAGTCAGCACAGAGCCCGACGCGGGGCTTGAACTCACATACCGCGAGATCGTGACCTGAGCTGAAGCCGGACGTTTAACCGACTGAGCCACCCAGGCGCCCCCGTCTTGACCATTTTTTAAGGGTATGGTTCAGTGGCACTGAGTGCACTCACAGGGCTGTGCGACCATCACCACCGTCTGTCTCCAGGACGGTTCCGTCTTCCCATTACACACTGACTTCCCATCCTCCCTTGCAACTGCCATCCTACTTTCTGTCCCTGTGAAGCTGACTACTTTGTAAGTGGAAGTTCCCAGGCTTTTTTATATTTGGGAAGTGTTCGATCTGACGACCATCTAAGAAGATTTTTACAGAAAGAAGAGCTCGTCTTGGGCAAAGGGTCCGATCTTCTTTGGTTTTTGCGTCGTACGGGCGTGTGGCAATGCCCTGTTCTCATGCGTGTCCCTTACAGAGCCGTGGCATAACAGGGAAATGGGCAAAACAGATCTCAAGACCCAGCCAGATGCATTGCCCAACAGAAGGAGCAGTAACTACGGCGGTCTGGGTACAGTTTTACATTTTACAAGGCATTTTAATTTGTAAGTTTCTTCTCACTTGATTCTCACCATGGCCCATGAGGTATTTTGGTAGTCCCATTCTAATGATAAGAAACTGTGGCTCAGATAAGTAAATTGTCCAAGGTTACAAAGCTAATCAAAGGCAAAATCAGGACTTCAGCTCCGGGTTTCGATTTTAAAACCCCAGTGCTTTCCACCATAGCATGCGGTGAGCAATTATCACCTCTCTAGAGGTCCAGGTAATCGCCAGTCCTCAGAAAAGGGAACCTTCGGGGCACCTGGGTGGCTCAGTCGGTTGGGCATCTGACTTCAGCTCGGGTCATGATCTCACAACTTATGAGCTCGTGCTCCACGTCTGGCTCTGGAGCCTGCTTTGGATTCTGGTTCTCTCTCTCTCTCTCTCTCTCTCTCTCTCTATCAAAAATAAACACTAAAAAAAAAAAAAAAAAAGAAAAGGGAAGCTTCTCCAAATGTATCCCTAAGTGTCCGTGTTCTACTTTGTTAGCTTGGAAATGCATGGAAACGCTTTCCTGACCAGCTAGCCTCAACGAATCTTAGTGCAGCCTAATGGCTTGAGCCTCAGACCCCATTGATCTAGATCAGGGTCTAGACCAGCACGTCCAACAGAGATATGTGAGCCACAAATGCAAGCTGCAGTGGTTTCAATTGAAAGTGGTTTAAAATTTTTCTAGTAGCCACATGAAAGTGAGAAGAAACAGGTGAAGTTCATTTTGAGAATGGATTTCAGTTACCCAGTATATCCAAACCACTATCATTTCAATATGTAATCAACATAGAAATTAGGGGTAAAAACATTTGTTGTTGTTGTTGTTACCAAGTCCGCAAAATCCAGTGTGCATTTATACTTACAGCAATCCCAAGTCAGATGCTAAATTTTCATCGGTGGCATCTGATCTGAATTTAAATTTCATAAAAATTTCCAGTTGAAAAAGTAGATTCACATGCCCAAGGTGTTTCGACCTTGTGTAAAAGTTTTCTAATAGCTGAATCAAGTGTCAGTTTGAGGTTTTTTTTTTAACACTTATTTATTTATTTATTTATTTATTTTAATTTTTTTTTTTTTTCAACATTTTTTATTTATTTTTGGGACAGAGAGAGACAGAGCATGAACGGGGGAGGGGCAGAGAGAGAGGGAGACACAGAATCGGAAACAGGCTCCAGGCTCCGAGCCATCAGCCCAGAGCCTGACGCGGGGCTCGAACTCACGGACCGCGAGATCGTGACCTGGCTGAAGTCGGACGCTTAACCGACTGCGCCACCCAGGCGCCCCTTAATTTTTTTTTTTTAACGTTTATTTATTTTTGGGACAGAGAGAGACAGAGCATGAACGGGGGAGGGGCAAAGAGAGAGGGAGACACAGAATCGGAAGCAGGCTCCAGGCTCTGAGCCATCAGCCCAGAGCCCGACGCGGGGCTCGAACTCACGGACCGTGAGATCGTGACCTGGCTGAAGTCGGACGCTTAACCGACTGAGCCACCCAGGCGCCCCAACACTTATTTATTTTTGAGAGACAGAGCGTGAGCAGGGGAGGGGCAGAGAGCGAGAGGGAGACACAGAATCCGAAACAGGCTCCAGGCTCTGAGCTGTCAGCAAAGAACCTTACGCGGGGCTCGAACTCACAGTCTGTGAGATCATGAGCTGAGCCGAAGTCAGACGCTTAACTGACTGAGCCACCCAGGCGCCCCTGTCAGTTTTAAATTTCTATTTATTTATTTTTATTTATTTATTTATTTATTTATATTTTTATTTTTATTTATTTATTTTTTTTAGAGTCAGACAGTAAATATTTTCAACTTTGCCAGGCCATGCAGTCTGTGTTGAAAGTACTCAATGCTACTGCTGTGCGGCAAAAGCCACAGAATGAACGAGTAGTGCCGTGTTCCATTAAAACTGTATTTAACAACAACCACAACCACAACCACAACCACAGCTTCATTTAACAAACAAGAAACAGCCCACACGGTTTGCCGACCGCTGGTCCAGAACATTGTCCCGGTGCCTTAGCTGTGCTATGGATTACAGAAAACAGTCAGCTCTAGACCCTAGTTTTCCGAGGCGGTGAAAAGCTAGACTCATTGTATCTCCCTTCCTGTGTGCAATTACAATTTTGGCACCACTTGGTGTGAAGCTCTCAGGGCACCTGAAGATAAAACATCTCAGACTCTCTTTTCGGCGGGCTCTTTGCACATCATAGGGCAGTTGCTTCGAGGTCCATGTGTTGAGAGTGGAGAAAGCTGGAAGCATTTTGACAGAGCATTTACAGTGATGTGAATCCCGTGGGAAAGTCCCAAGAATGCCAAATTGTATCACCCCCTGCTCGTTCCTCTTTCCACACTGCCAGAGCGGAGACAGGCAGGAATTGTGCCCATTTCACAGCTGGAAAAACTACATGGTATCATGTTAAGTCAGAGGGCCAGACGTTTCCCCGTGGTTATGTGGTTATGTGGCATTCATCAATTTTAGTGGTAAAGGCAAAAGCACGTGTAAATTCTGATTCCTGGGCTGGGGCTTTGATGTCCTGAGTCATATCTTTGGGGAATAACTCCATTCAGAATGGGTCATGTGTATTACAAAGGGTTGCCCCACTTTTCACATCTTGATATTTAGGAATGGTATTGAGACCAATGGAGGAAGAGAAAGGGGACAGGAAGGGATGAGACAGGGATTGGTTGGAAGATGACAGCCGCTTGGTTGGTGCTTTAGGGTGGGGATATATGAGAGCCTGGCCTCGCAGAGATCTCTGAAGTGCAGCACTGGTGGTGGGGGGTGGTGGGGGGTGGGGGTGCAATGTAGTGAAAAATCATAGCTCGGGGTTCTCCTGAGCCTAAAACTTTGGGTCCAGTAATTCTGGCAAGGAGGACATTTCAGGTGTTGGTGGTGCTCAGTTAATAAACTATATACCCAGAGGTTCTGGCTCGGGGTCACCTTTTCTAAAATCAAGATTTGAGGTCGAACTATATTGAGTCACTTGACTGTGCCCAGTCGGAGAGTTTGCAATAGGACAGACTGAGAAAAACCCTTGGCTTCCCCAGACACGTTTGTGCCTTTTCTATTTTTTTATTTAAAAAAAAATTTTTTTTAACATTTATTTATTTTTGAGACAGAGAGAGACAGAGAATGAACAGGGGAGGGGCAGAGAGAGAGGGAGACACAGAATCTGAAACAGGCTCCAGGCTCTGAGCTGTCAGCACAGAGCCCGACGCGGGGCTCGAACCCACGGACCATGAGATCAGGACCTGAGCCGAAGTCGGACGCTCAACCGACCGAGCCACCCAGGCGCCCCACGTTTGTGCCTTTTCTTAAACTGTGCAGCTCTATCAAACTTGTGGCACTGTGTGCAAGTGGGAAGGATCTGAATCCCCATGATTTTTTTGTTTTTTTTTTGACAATAGAGATCATTATTTGGGGTAGCTGTTCCGATGACGGCTCACACGGAGGCTCAGCCCTGCAGCACAGAGCTGTCTGGAATCGTGATTGCCTGTAATGATGATTACCCAGACTCTGGAGTTAGAACAATAGATCTTACGAAGTTGGAGCTTACTTCCTCCACAAGTCCGTATGTGAGCACAGTTTAAACAACCTGGGTCTTTCACATGGTATCAGGCTTTGGTTATTCGGCTTCTGAAATAGCAAAGTTCAGAAGCGATGGAACTCATCCATCACTTCTTCCAAAATCATGGTGAGGCCCAGGTGTGTTAAAGCAATTCACCTGTCAGAGAAACAAAGGCTGAAGGTGGGTAAAGAAGAAACAGTAGACCTGTGGTCATGTCCCAGCTCTGCCACCTAGAAGCCACATGGCCCCGGAGAAAGTCAACCCTCTCTCAAGACTCAGTTTCCTAATTTGGAAGTCATCGTGAGCATGAAGTGATCGGATCTATTATCAGTTCACTGGCTTTAAAAGTCTTAAGAGTGCTTCTGAATCTTTGGATTTGCAGCCTTCATTTGACAAAGTTTGTTTGGAGACAGTGATGAGGAAGGTGGTATTTTCACTAAACTAGGGATGGAGCCTTGCAAAAAAATGGTATTCAGGAGGAAAGAAAAGACGGGTCCCCTAAAGATGGAACATTTTGGCTTCAGTACCATCAGGTACCCCATAAGTGCTGTGAATGCCTTCGCCGAATTTGCCCCAGTGGCTCTCAGCATTCAGTGTGCATCCGAGCCCGGTCCCCAACTGCCTCTTCCCCAAGGGTCTGGATGTCAAAGCACTGGAATGGCCTGGGATCCAACATTTTGAGGAATATGTCTGCCGACTTTGAGATCGATGGTTCAGGGACCATCTGTCCTACCCTCTACCGCGTCACTGAGAAACTGCTCGGTGCATGTGTCTGTGAGTTAATTTGTGGCTTTAAAAACAACGGCAAAACCTGTGCTTCTGGATGGCCCAGCTCAGACGGTCACAACCAGCAGAGCAGGCCTGATTTGCTTGGGAGGGAAAGGAGCGACAGCCGCAGAACCCTTGGCCATCTCCGCGTCTGGCCTTGAGTGTCCCGCCACCCCCAGTAATGTCACCTACTGCATCCAGCGTCTGTCGGTCGCCCCCAGACTGACGTTATCTTAGTGAGCTAAGGCTGGTGTCTGCCCCGCAGTGGCTCGTTCAGGAGCCGCTGGAATGATCAATGAGGCTGAGCAGACGGGCCCTTCTCTGGCCACTGGTGAATCAGCTGCCGGCCGCCTCGGCCCGTTCCCGTCTCCACAGAGCAGAAGCGCTTGAACCAGGGACGGCTCTTCTGTGTCAGGCATTGTCCTTAATGCCATGCATTCTTCACATGTGAGTGGGCTGGAGCTCCTGAAGACATGCGCCTTCTGCCAGACCCCTCCCCCACCCCCAACTAAAGCCCTTGGTGGCCTTTGGTTTTTGTTTTTACTTTAAAAAGTTTATTTATTTATTGTGTGAGAGAGAGAGAGCACAAGCTGGGGAGGGACCGAGAGAAAGCGAGAGAATCCCAGGCAGGCTCCGCACAGCCAGCGCAGAACCTGGCACGCGGCTCGAACCCACCAACCGCGAGCCCAAGTTGGACGCTTAACCGACTGACCCACCCAGGCGCCCCTTTACCGTCTTCCTTCTTGAAAGAGCCGTAGTTAGTCTTTATGAGCAAAAGTAAGAGCCAGAGTTACTAAGGGGAAGCCAGGTCAAACTTCTGATTGAAAATAAACTCAAAGATTGATTTTATCTTTGATGTTTCTCTCTCCCCTTCCTGTGTTTCTCCTCAGCACCCCCTCTTCCCCCCGGGTGTGCACAGCACGTGCACGCATGTACGCACATACACGCTCATGTGAAAAGCATTTTAAGTGCGGATCATCCTGGGGAGGCGTATGGCACAGAATCGTGGCACTGCCCTTTGAGGAGACCCAGCCTGCCGTTCCCATTGTCATGGTTACTGGCCTGGCCCCCAGGGCTGGTCTCAGACCAGAGGCTTTCAGCTCTTCTTCACACTCCCCTCCCTGCACCTGCCTCACAGCAAAAGAGGGACCTTCGGAGGTGTGTGTCTTCTCAGCCTTAGAATTGACCGCACTGTTGATTTGTCCGATTCATCTGCCCCCTTAATTTAAAATCTGTTTCTCTCTCTTAGGCACACAGATAGGAGACCTACAGCCCTGCCAGCCTGGGCTCTTTGGGGAACAACCCAGAACAACCCACCATTATTTTGCTACAGACCCAAGCCCCTTTTCCCCATCCCAGGGGCCTTGATGATAGTGACACAGTGTGTGTTGTTTTCACACCAAATCTGCCCGAAGGACCACAGCATCCTGTCTCCTGGCTCTGAGCAGACATCCTTTTTGCAAAAGGCATTTGACCCCCTCCTCTCTCTCTCTCTTCTCCATCAAATTAGTTTTGCCATGTGGAAAGTACACAGGGGGAAGAAATGCCTGTTGGCCCTGGGGTTTTCAGAGAGGCAGGAAGGAGAGTGGAACAGTTGACAAATGCAGACAGGGCAGAGAATGTTCCCATTGTATGTTGCTCCTTATCATTTTCCTGTAAGTACACGTGGCTTCTGGGAACCTCAGGCTGGAAGGCTCCACACTGTGGGTGCAATTGGATAAGAAAGAGTTAAAGACTCTGTAGATTCGCCTCTTTGCGGATCAGTCCGTAGAATACACGTTCCATTCTTGGTGGGGCTCCATCATCTGGAGTTGGCTAAAGCTTCAAGGTGATTCTCATGTCCAGCCACTCTTGAGAACTGCAGATCTAGGGGACAGAGAACTCCAGGAGAGTTTGAGACAGATGACGGAAGAGATAGGTGACATCAAGTCCACTTCTGCCCAGCAATGCAGTTAATTAGGCAGAGAAGGGACAGAAATAACACGTCCTGGCCTGTTTGTTGCCAAACAAAATCGGACTTTAGCACCATTTAACCCTGTAGGGCTGATGTTCCGCACCCGCCCCCCCTCCCCCCCGCCGCTTAGTCTGCCAGCCACCCCGGCAAGCATCACCAGGGTGATGTAGAACATTCACAGGAACACACCGTATCTACACTCTACTCACAACTGGTTCTCCTCCCCGCTCCGGAGGAAAAACAACACCAGGCCCATGTGTCTGCCTTCTTTTCTGGCAGAAAGTGCTGACCATAGTTGCTTGCCACGCCGTGGAAGTTGGGGGGGGGGGATGTTTTCGAAGGCAAGCGGCGGGGCTGACCTTTCTCCCACTGTGTGTTTTGTAGTACAAAATCGGACAGCTGTACATGATCAGCAAGCACAGCCACGAACAGAGCGACCGAGGAGAAGGGGTGGAGGTCGTCCAGAATGAGCCCTTTGAGGATCCTCACCACGGCAACGGGCAGTTCACCGAGAAGCGGGTGTATCTCAACAGGTAAGTCACGGCAGCCGGCCATCCACCTGCAGGCTCTCCCACGCCACCCTACGGCCGAGCTGGGGGCGGTGTGTGGGATAAAAAGGTGACCTGAAAAGTCACTACCTTTGCCCGCTCCATCCACCAGTCTCGTAGCTTCCCCAAAACAGAGTCCCCTGCCTTCGGCAAGAGAGTCCCCAACTGCATTTTCATGAGGAGGGGCTTTCCTCTTCCATTTCCCACCCGCTGGATGACACGTTAAGATGAAATTTGGTCTAAGGGATTACAGAGCTTTGTCTTCTACCCCTGGTTCAGTGTTAGCAGCGGGAAAGAGACGGCTTTGCCTGAGGGTTGTAGAGACGTGTCAAAGATGCAGTGTGCCACTGGGGTCTTGACTTGGTAAGCGTTCTCGTTCCTGCCAGGTGACCACGCGGGTGTTCACAAAGGGAACTGCCAATGAACGCTTGTCGTTGCTTCTTTGGAAGGGTAAATAAGCAAGGATCATAACCCAGCACTCATCGGGACAGCCGTTTCTGCTTTGCAAAGCGTATTCTTTAATCTCTTGCTGTTTTCTTACCATTAATGGCATAGTTGATTATCGGGGCTTGTCTGATCTTCTCCCCACCCAGTACCCGTTTCCAGCCCGTTTTCTTCCATTTTTTTCTCTTCCAGGTCAGGACATTTGTATACTCACTGGAAATATATTTTATTGGAATTAACTGTCTGCTCCAGTGAACCAGTGGATGACTGGTTTGGTCTTTGCTATTCCTGTGCATTTCTGTGCATACTCTTTACCCCCACCTACGGCTCCTCCTGTTGGCCCCGATGTGATTATTCAGAAAGCATTTCCAACGTAATAACTGGACAGCGCCCCAGTTTATTCACTGATACTCGTGAATATTTATCCATTCTTTGTGCCTTGACCATGAGACATTTCTGAGAGGAGCCACACTGGGACTCTGCCATGCCCACATGGCCTCCACCTTCCAGCAAGCTCAGGTGGACTATTTCTTCTCGATGGGTGCATTTGGGTCCTGTCACTACGGTGTATGGAAATCTCTCAGGCCGATATCCTGACAGTGAAGGCCATGGGCTGATTAAACTGACATGTTTTAATCTACCCAGGGATGCAGTATCAGGGAATTCCTGAGTCACGATGAAATGCAAATGAGATTGATCTTATTCATCTATTAGGAGCTGTGAATTCGCAGGATTTGGAACCAGTTCAGCCTCCAGCCAGCTGCCGATTTGCAAGAGTAGCTGAGCTCTGGGACTGGCCTGGGGATGACTTCCTTACAGAGACCGGTTTCTCAATGTGCTGCTTTGGCATTCTTAGTGTGGAGGGTGAAAATCAAATACTGAGCAGGAATCACCTGTGTAGAGCAAAGAGGAGTGAGCATGATGTAAGAAAATAGATACAGACCTATGGAAAATTCCATTCCTTGGCAGACAATTGCCTTTTCCTAAATTATTGCTTAGGAAATGTTCCCTACATACCAAATTAAAAAAAAAAAAAATTAGAAAGCTTCATATCTGGGGTGTCTGGGTTGGCTCAGCAGGTTGAGCATCCAACTCTTTTTTTTCTTTTTTAATTTTCTTTTTTTTTTTAATTCACATACAAATTACTTAGCATATAGCGCAACAATGATTTCAACAGTAGATTCCTTAATACCCCTTACCCATTTAGCCCATCCCCCCCCAACCCCTCCAGTAACCCTCTGTTTGTTCTCCATATTTAAGAGTCTCTTATGCTTTGTCCTCCTCCTTGTTTTTATATTATTTTTGTTTCCCCTCCCTTATGTTCATCTGTTTTGTCTCTTAAATTCCTCATAGGAGTGAAGTCATATGATATTTGTCTTTCTCTGACTGATTAATTTCGCTTAGCATAATATCCTCCAGTTCCATCCACGTAGTTGCAAATGGCAAGATTTCATTCTTTTTGATCCCCGAGTAATACTCCATTGTATATGTACACCTCATCTTCTTTATCCATTCATCCATCGATGGACATTTGGGCTCTTTCCATACTTTGGCTATTGTTGATAGTGCTGCTATAAACATGGGGGTGCATGTGTCCCTTTGAAACAGCACACGTGTATCCTGTGGATAAAGACCTAATAGTGTAATTGCTGGGTCATAGGGTCGTTCTATTTTTAGTTTTTTGAGGAACCTCCATACTGTTTTCCAGAGTGGCTGCACCAGTCTGCATTCCCACCAGCAGTGCAAGAGAGATCCTCTTTCCCCGCATCCTCGCCAACATCTGTTGTTGCACAAGTTGTTAATGTTAGCCATTCTGACAGGTGTGAGGTGGTATCTCAGTGTGGCTTTGATTTGTATCTCCCTGATGATGATTGATGTTGAGCATTTTTTCATGTGGCGGTTGGCCATCTGGATGTCTTCTTTGGAGAAGTGTCTATGCGTGTCTTTTGCTCATTTCTTCACTGGGTTATTTGTTTCTTGGGTGTTGAGTTTGGTAAGTTCTTTACAGATTTTGGATACTAACTCTTTATCTGGTATGTCGTTTGCAAATGTCTTCTCCCATTCTGTCTTTTAGTTTTGCAGATTGTTTCCTTTGCTGTGCAGAAGCTTTTTATTTTGATGAGGTCCCAGTAGTTCATTTTTGCTTTGTTTCCCTTGCCTCCAGAGATGTGTTGAGTAAGAAGTTGCTGCGGCCAAGATCAAAGAGATTTTTGCCTGCTTTCTCCTCAAGGATTCTGATGGCTTCCTGTCTTACATTTAGGTCTTTCATCCATTTTGAGTTTATTTTTGTGTCTGGTGTAAGAAAGCGGTCCAGGTTCATTCTTCTGCATGTCGCTGTCCAGTTTTCCCAGAACCACTTGCTGAAGAGACTGTCTTTATTCCATTGGATATTCTTTCCTGCTTTGTCAGAGATCAGTTGGCCATACGTTTGTGGGTCCATTTCTGGGTTCTCTATTCTGTCCCATTGATCTGAGTGTCTGTTCTTCTTTTTTTTTTTTTTTTTTTAATTTTTTTAATGTTTATATATTTTTGAGAGACAGAGAGTGAGCTGAGGAGGGGCAGAGAAAGAGAGACACAGAATCCGAAGCAGGCTCCAGGCTCCAAGCTGTCAGCACAGAGCCCAGTGTGGGGCTGGAACTCGTGAACCACGAGATCATGACCTGAGCTGAAGTCGGACGCTTAACCGACTCGGCCACCCAGGTGCCCCTGAGTGTCTGTTCTTGTGCCAGAGCATCCAACTCTCGATTACAGCTCAGGGTCTGATCTCAAAGTTTGTGGTATCGAGCCCTCACTACATTAGCCTCCTCGCTAATAGCATTGGATTCTCTCTCCCTGTCTCTCTGCCCTTCCTCCACTCTCTCTCTTTCTCTCTCTCTCTAATAGCACTGGATTCTCTCTCCCTCTGTCTCTGTCCCCTTCCCCCATAGCGCTGGATTCTCTCTTCCTCTCTCTCTGGCCCACCTCCACTCTCTCTCTCTCTCTGTCTCTCTCTGTCTGTCTCTCTCAAAATAAATAAACAAAAACTTAAAAAAAAAATAAACCTCGATCTTTTCCTGAAACAGAGCAAGAACTGTCCAGCTGTCTCTGTCATGGCTGTTTTCTCTATCAGAATATATGATGTTTATTTTAAAGGAGAATAATAAACATTAGTAAGAGGGAAATTTGTTATAAATAGAATATCTGGACTTCCAGTAATAGAAACTAAAGAGATGAATGTGGACCCTCCGCCCCGCACCTCCTGTGGCAAACACAGGATGAAATATAACAATATAAAGCTGACTCAAAACAAAGAAAGGGAAATCCTCAGGTACGAGAAATAAAGAGGAGACGCAAACCAGAGTGGAAAGCTGATGAGCTACGGCTCCAGACGCTGGGATATGTCAGAACTGACATACAGGGAATGTCGTGCCCATAAGGAGACAGGAAATGTGGGTTTGGGCCCCTACAAACGGGGTCTTGGAGCTGAGAGTCGTGCACAAAAATTGTTCCTAACGATCGAGTACTCAGAGAGGTTATCACTCAGAGGCACACATGGACAGAACTACTAAAGGTTTTATTAGAAGTAGAAGGAAATTGAGCCCAAGAAGGAGGAGCGGAGGATCCAAAAGTAATAAGCCGAGAAATTGGTAAACATCTCACTGAGTCTGAATCAGCATAGGATGTTTTAAAAATCCTGCTAATGAGCCTATACTCTTGGAATTTAAATAATGGACAATGATAGAAGATGAGAGGGTAGTAATTATCATAAAAAAAAACACTGTCAGTTGCTAATATTGTTTAAGAGGAGGAGACAAATGTTGATTGATTTAAAAACTGTTGAGGCATGTGTGCATATTCAAAAATGTAAAGATGACCTCTAAAGAAATGGTAAAACACTACAAAACTCCCAAGAGAAAATGTGATCCATCAGACAGAAAACAGAGTAAGAACAGAGACAAGCCTACAAAAGGCATGGTAAACAGAAAATGTAAATTTGGGGGGTGCCTGGGTGGCTCAACTGGTTAAGCATTGGACTGTTGATATTTGCCCACAGTTCACGGCATCGAGCCCCTCATTGGGCTCTTCACTGACATCGTGCAGCCTGCTTAGGATTCTCTCTTTCCCTCTCTCTGCCCCTCCTCTGTGCTCACTCCGGCTCACTCTCTCTCTCTCTCTCTCTCTCTCTCTCTCTCTCAAAATAAAGAAATAAACTTTAAAAAAAACATAAATTTTGATGGTAAGATAAAGCAAAATATATCAGTGGTCACACTGAAGGTTTGTAAGTTAAATCCCACACCTGAACCAGCTCAACAAACATAGGACCACACTGACAAAAACACAGGTAGCCTGAAGTTATAACTGGAGATTTTAATATACCTGTTGAATAAATGGATAGAGCAAATAGCCAAATTAATCTAGCACACATAGAGCAGATGTAAACAGCAGAATTAGAACTTTGATGTAGTGGACATTAATAGACCCTAGTACCAACATGCTTTTCTCTTTCTACTTCTTCTTCTTTTTTTTTTTTTTAACGTTTATTTATTTTTGAGTGAGAGAGAGAGGCAGAGAGAGGGGGATAGAGAATCTCAAGCAAGTTCTACACGGTCAGTGTAGAGCCCAATGTGGGGCTCGAACTCATGAACCATGAGATCGTGACCTCAGCCGAAGTTGGACGCTCACCCGAGCCACCCCGGTGCCCCACCAACCTGCTTTTCATAAACGCATGAAAATGTACAAAAAAACTGACGACACACTAGGCAAGAAATCAGTCTCAACAACTACCAGAAAATCAGTGTCATGTAGATCCTGTTTGCTGGTTACAAAGCCCTACAATAAGAAATTGACAACAAGTCAACTTCCTCATCATTCAGAAATGTAAAAATTTTTAAATAATTCATGGGATAAAAATGTCCATACTCCTTTTCTCGGCCACCTTTGCAGTTAGGGATGGCCATGTGACCTAGTTCTGGCCAACCAGATGTAAGATTTTCCTCCCTGATGAAGAGTCTGGCACCCAGCTGGCTCAGGGTAGAGCACGTGACTCTTGATCTCTGGGTTGTGACCTCGATACTGCACTCCGTTGGGCGTAGAGAGATTACTTAAAAACAAAAATCTTAAAAACAGAGAGAGAGAGAGAGAAAGACGTCCAAGAGGCATAATCTTGCTCTAAGAAAGGGAGGAAATGAGAGGAGACTTCTGGGAAGGTAACTGACAGTGTCTACCACCCGGACCTTGACAATAAAACTGAACAGTAGTGCAAGAAGGAAACTGATAGACCAATCTCTGTTAAGAACACAGACGTGAAAAGCCCATATAAAACATTAGCAGATCAAATACCTCGGAGAATAATAATAATAATAATGATAATAATAAATCATGACTCGACCAGACTCTCATATTGTTAACACCAATATGGGAATTCAGCAAGATTGCTGGGGATAAAATCCATGTACAAAATCAGCATTATTATACAGCAGGAACAATAAGTGGAAAATGTAACTTTGACAAAATTCCATTAGAGGGGTGCCTGGGTAGCTCAATCTGTTGAGCCTCCAACTCTTGATTTTGCCTCAGGTCATGATCCCAGGGTCATGGGATCGAGCCCCACATCGGGCTTGGCACTGAGCATGGATGGAGCCTGCTTGGGATTTTCTCTCTCTCTCTCCCCCTCTCCCCTCTCCCCTGCACTCTCTCTATCTCTTTCTCTCTCTCTCTCTCTCTGGAAAAAAAAAAATCCATTATAATAGAAAAAGGATAGGCAAAGAAATTTAAAGGTACTCGGTAATCAATCTACAAGATATACAACATCTTTTTGGAAGGAAAAACAAAACAAAACAAAACAGTAGTGGAGGACATTTTTATCTTCTTAAAGTAGGCTCCATGCCCCCACCTGTGGCTCGAAGTCACAATCCTGTGACCAAGTGTCACATGCTCCACTGACTGAGCCAGCCACACATCCCAGTGGAGGACATTTTTAAAAACCCTAGACAGGGACACCTGGCTGGCTCAGTCAGTGGACCATGTGACTCTTGTCAGGGGTCATGAGTTCAAGCCCCACACTGGGTATAAAGCTTACAAAAACAAAACAAAACAAAACAAAACCGAAAGCACCCAAAATAACACCCTAGACAAGTGGTAATGTTCATGGATAGGAAATGCCGTATTATAAAGTTGCCATCAATTCCCAAATTATAAATTTTATACAAATCTAATTAAAATGCCAACAGGGTTGTTTCTAAAATAGAGTTTGAGAATATAATTCTAAAATTCCTAGTTGTTATAGCCTTATAATGAGGTTTGGTATCTAGCGGGGCAAGTCCCTTCTACTTATTCAATTTTTCCAAAATTGTTAATATGAATATTAAGATCAGAGAACCACCAATGATGTGAAGAATGACTGAAAAAACCAAGGGCATTTAACCTGGAAAGGCCAGACTCAGGGTGTGTGATGGTGTAGGCAGGTGGGAAAAGAATTAGACATGCATATTCGATAAGACCTCCAGGGGACCAACTGGACCAAGACCAACAGGTAAGAATGCCAGGAGAAAGGTCTAGGCTCAGTTTAAGGAAGGAATCCAAGTGCGTGTGTGAGAACCCAGAAGGGCGCCTTAAGAGTCCGTAATGCTTTTGCTGGGGATGCCTGAACATGAGCGGGGCTCCCACCTACCGGACTGTTCTTGAGCAGATTTGAACATCAAATAGGTGGTTAAACTGGGCACCCTTTCAGATCCCTTCAACCTTAATTTTCTATGCTCAAAGTAAGTGGCAGACATTATCCTGACTCACCTCCAGCATTCGTAAATGAGTAACCAATGAGACATTGGAGAAAAGTACTTTCTGTTCCCTTTGCACGAGTCTGAACTAGGTCCATCACTTTATAACATAAAAGACTCTTGGTATATTTGGACAGAGTGTGGCACATCTCTTAGGACCAGGGAGATGATGGTTTAGTAAGAGAAAAAGAAAAAATGTCTATGCGACGTACTAGAAAATAAGAATATGGATCTCCGTAATCATAAAAGAACACCAGATCCGTTACTTTGTTACACACTGGAGCCACCTTGAGTTAATCATGTCCTGCACGCACAGGTCATGGGACTGCTGTCTTGGCAAGGCTGCTTCCTAATTGAAATTCATTTAAATAGGTACTTATTGGAACTTTAAACGTATAGTGAATTGTTCCTCTATTAGGATCACTTAGTAAGTAACACGTGGCCTTTGCCTTCTGATCAAAGCAAGATCTGGGCTGACAGTGTTTAGCATTTGCGAGTCTATCCGTCCATCTTGGGAATGGTGTCAGGGAGGAAAATCTTTTGCTCAGCCCACTTAGGCTCTGTCAGCGGGGGCCTACAAATTAAACTAAAACTGACGGATTCGTGGGAGAAAAGACATTTGTTTTATTCATGGATGTACATGGGAGCCCCCCAAAAAACAGTCAGTTAGAGTTTGGGGCTTATATGCCATTTTACTAGGGGGCGAGCAGGGTGAAAGGGAAAGGCACTTCTGGAAGAAACAAATGGCTTCATGAAAAACAAACGGGACTTGAGGAGGATGGATAGGAGATATGATAGTTTTGTGACAGCGGCTGTTTATTAGCCAGTTTCTTCTCTCGATGATAACTTCTCATCTCTGGTGATAGGAGTCAGTCTTCCCTGGTTGTGAACTTCCTGGGGAGGGGATTTATGACAGCTGAATTCTTTCGAGAGGCTCCGCTTTTATGCTGATAAGGGCAGTTCAGTGAAAGCATCTTCCTGCAACTGTTGATTCTCAAATATCTTCAGCTCCAAATAATTCTTACACTGCTGTGGGTGGCATCTTGGAGACCCCTTTGCCAGCCGCAGGGAAGTGGGTTCTGAGAGCTGGACTGGCATTAGCTGAGACGTCACCGTGCCCACTTAATAATTTACACGCAGGAACATCTGTGTCCCGTGAACCTGCATTCATGAGCTGGCAAAGTGAGTGAATTTTCTCCCTTACATCAACCTAAATTTTTTTTTTTTTTTTTACATGTATTTATTTTTGAGAGACAGGGAGAGACAGAGCCCAAGTGGGGGAGGGGCAGAGAGAGAAGGAGACCCAGGATCCGAAGTAGGCTCCAGGCTCTGAGCTGTCAGCACAAGGCCCGACGTGAAGCTTGAACTCACAAAAATCGTGACCTGAGCCGAAGTCGACCGCTCAACCGACTGAGCCACTCAGGTGCCCCTCCTTATGTCATATGGGAAGGCAAATCACATTTAGAGATAGGTTTATCAATCTGTTCTTACTGGAGTTACTCAGAGCCTGGGTAGTCAGAGCCTTCTCTCTGAGTCTGACCTGAGCAGAAAGGACATTTCGTGGAAGGATGTCAGTGGCCCACAGAACTGCCTGCAGGCTTGAGAACGGGCAGCTGCCTGGGCACCTGCGAGGGGCCAAGGGCAGCAGACAGACTCCATTCTGCCGGCACCACCACGACTGCCATGGATGGGTCCAAATTGTCCCTTTTTTTTTCTTTCTTGCTATCACTTATTCCAAAATCCCAACACAAGCATCCCACTGAGTTTCCGATCCAGGCTCGGGCTGCCAGTGAGTGGGGAGAGGGACTTCCAGGCTGGTTTCCAAAGTGGCTGCATTTTACATTCCCTCCAGCAAATGTGTGAGGATGCCAACTTCTCCACGTAATCACTGCCACTTGCCATTGTCTGTCTTTTTGATTCTAGCCATCCTCGTGGGTGTGAAATGGTATCTCATTTTGGTTTCGATTGGCATTTCCCTCATGACTAATGACCGTTGAGAATCTCTTCTTGTGCTCATTGGCCATTTATTGGAGAAATGGCTGTTGTTGTCCTTTGCCCATTTTTAAATGGGAGTCTAATGTCTTTCGAAAATGCCATCCGTCCTTTTATTGGCTTGTATCTCATCTCCCAGGGAGGGGATTCCTCGGGCCCCTCCCTACGGCGTCTGAGGCACCGCTGGGTGCACCGTTCATCTCGGCGGTTGCCTCATGCGCTCGGAACATTACATTACTTCTCCTACGTTAGTACATTTGGTGATTGTCCTTGGGCCTCCGATCCAGTTCAGTTAACCAAATAAGTGGTATTTCTTGGCTTGGCTTCAAAAAAAATCCCCGTTTCAACTGGCATCCAGGGAAAGGAGGCGAGATACTCATCAGTCTCTCCAATAGTGATTCTAAATAAAACCTGTCTCCCAGAATCAGATGCGGGTGGGTCTTTTCTCTGGTCCCTTTTCATTTTCTTTTCATCTGTAGCATCTCTCCCGTCCCTTCCCATGAAGCCTAGGAGGGGAGGGATTCAGGGATGGGGGTGGGGGGCATGGGAGAAAAGAGGGAGCCTATTTTTAGGCTTGTTTTTCAGTCATGAAGTGTCATGTTCTTCCCCACCACGGCTGCTGGATTAATTAGGCTGTGCTGGCAGCTGCCCGTCAGGGAGGGTTGCCAGCTTATAACGGTGATTCCGCCCAATGCCTGAATCGATCTAATGACGAGGACCACCTTTCTCCTGTTCCATGGCTCTGGCCTTCCAGGGTCACTCTCCCGGCCTCTGTGTGTCGCTGGGTAAGAGAGGGCCCAACTTCCCCAAGCTACGAGTCCTGTTTGGGCAAGCAAAGCCGCCCGCCGGTCACTTTGCCTACCAGCTCGTTGGTCCAGCTTGGTTGCCAGGGCTTGGCTCTTTCTCTCACGTTGCCTTTCTCTTCTCCCAGGTCTGCCAGATCTGCCAAGCAGATCGGTCTCATCTCTTAGAGCTTGCCCAGAGTAAGAGCTCAGTGCCCAGAGCTTGTGTGGCCTGGGGAGAGCCCGCTGCCCAGGCAACAGGTCAGAGAGAGATTGTCGAGGTCAAAGATTCTGACCTGCGGGCTTATTTCCTTGCCGTGTTGAAAGAATCTTTATGGTCAGTATTGAATGTTTGGAGTCAACCGTTACTCATTCAGGAAATAGCTGTTGGTGCCTGCTGTGTGCCAGGCACTGTCCTAGGTGCTGGGCATGCAGCAGGGGCAGAATGAGGATCCCTGTCCTGGGGGATCTTACCTTCTAGGTGGGAGTGACAGTGCGCAGTGGCCATAACGTATGGGAACATCAGATATTTCATTTTTTAATGTTTATTTATTTTAAAAAATTGTTAAGTGTTTATTTACTTTTGAGAGAGAGAGAGAGAGAGAGACAAGAGCGTGAGTGGGGGAGGGGCAGAGAGAGAGAGAGGGAGACACAGAATCCGAAGCAGGCTCCGGGCTCTGAGCTGTCAGCACAGAGCCCGCTGCGGGGCCAGAACCCACGGATCGTGAGATCATGACCCCAGCCAAAGTCGGACGTCCCACCGACTGAGCCACCCAGGCGCCCCTGAACGTCAAACATTTTAGAATATTTCATCTTACATATTCTACGGAAATATATAGTCAGTGTGTAAGTATTGAATATAATATTCAATAAATGAGATTGATTAACCTACTGTATTTTGTATACTGGAGAAGTAGAACATGTAAGCGACTTCCTCCCAGCGTGCCTTTCAGTCCATGCAATTCTGCTCCGTTCCGTCTCGGTCCTTAAGAACATGCTCCAGATTCTCACGTTGCCAGGATCTCTCCCTTCTGCTCCTCATTCACCTTCTCCCATGGGAACTCACAGGAACAGAATGTTGGCCTGGCTGGATCTGAAAAGAACTAGAACGTCCATCCAGTCAAACACGTGCCACCTCGGTCCTGCCTCACTCCTGACCAATGCCACTGACATCACGTGGCCCTCTCCCTTGAGTGCTTCCCAGCGTGCTAGCCGTGTTACCATAACGCTGTCCGAGCACAGCCTTCCAAGAACTGACACACAGGCAGACCTTTTTTCCCAGAATCCCAATGCAGACTGCTCTTAAAAAACATTTTTTTTAATGCTTACTCATTTTTGAGAGAGAGAGAGAGACAGAATCCAAACACAGGGAAACATAGAATCCAAAGCAGGCTCCAGGCTCTGAGCTGTCAGCGCAGAATCCGACACGGGGCTCGAACCTACGAACCGCGATCTCGTGCCCTGAGCCAAAGTCGGCCGCTTAACCAACTGAGCCACTCAGGTGCCCCCAAACTACTCTTTTAAGTAGGGAGAGCGGTGGTGGCGTGTAAGTGAAATTACGAGCAGAATTCAAAGACCGGCCAGAACAGTCATTAATCGGAGGTCAGCATACGCGGAACTGGGTACTGACGATTCTTATCAAATAATTGTCAAATGCCAGGTTGGAAAGAAAAGGTGAGAACATCCCTCCTGGACCAGCGGAAAATGAGGTTCTAAAAGGTAGCTTCGTCCTTTTTAGAAGTCCCTTAAGTGGGCTTTGCTTATGTGAGCACAATCTCCGCATCGACAGTGACAGGTTTCAGGGACACTGTGAGAAACGCCTGAGCAAAGGGAACCCAGACAGGCTGTCTTTCTGCAGGGAATGTTTTAAGTCCAAAAGGTGGTTGATTCTAGTGCTGCGTATCCCGCATGAGTCGGTGGGTAAAACAGCTCAAATAAAGATTCTGGTGCAGACCATCATAACTCTGATCCCCGTTGAGAAAATGAAATTAGACTCCATTTAGACCACATCTGGCCTAATGATGTTCAGTACCTCCTGGGGCCAAAAAAATATTCCCAAACGAGCCTAGATTGTAAAGAGAGATTAGATATCAGGGCAAGTCTGGCAATAATCTGGATTGTAAAGTGCCAGAAGCTTCTAAAGAAGGGATGGTTTGGGTTTTCAGTTCCGGAAGCTCTTGATGAAGTAAATAAACACGCTTCAGCTGAGACCAGTTAGGTTATGCCTGCGTTTTGGGGCCTTCCTATCAGATCAGTTGTAATTTAGGGAGACCTAGGGAACCGGTGAGAAGGTTTCAGTGACCATATCCACTGAGGTCCAAGGCCGGGTTTCCCAGTCTCGGCACTGTTACTAATATTTGGGGCCAGAGAATTCTTTGCTGTGGGGGCTTTCCTGAGCATTGCGCATTGTAGGGTGTTGAACAGCATCCCTGGCCCCTACTCACTAGGTGCCAGCAGCATCCCTGCCCCCCCTCCCTCAACCTCTCATTTGTGACAACCAAAAATGTTTCCAGACTTGGTCAAATGCGCCCCCCCCCCCCCCCCCGCCGGGGAGGGGTGTAGAATTCCCCCTCCGCCCCATTGAGAACCAGTGCTCTAGGGTGACGACCATACCAGTTTGCCCAGGACTGGGGAATATTCTGGAATGTAGGACTTGCAGCACTAAAAGCAGGACAGCCTCATGTAGACTGGGATGGGTGGGTCACCTGGGTGTGTCATTGATAGGTTCTGTGTTTCATACTAGAGTTTAAAAGTGGAAAAAAATACATAAAAGTGAAAAGCCAAGCGTTTTGAAAAGTCTGTCTTTGGGGGGCATTGACAGAGGTGTTTGGGCAACAGTATCATTCCACGTCAGCACGTTTTACGATTCTGTAAAGGCTTCAGGGTTTTGTCTGTCCGTCTGTCCCTTTCCTCCGTGCCTCTGAAGCCTGACATGGTGATACGGGCCATTGGGAGGTCTGGTCCCGGCCAGTGGATCAAGAGGACATGATTCAAACCGTGCCACCATTCCAGAAGAGAGACTCTTACATTTTTTTTTTTTAATTGATGTTTATTTATCTTTGAGAGAGAGAAAGAGACAGAGTGCAAGAGGGGGAGGGACAGAGAGAGAGGGAAACATAGAATCCGAAACAGGCTCCAGGCTCCCAGCTGTCAGCACAGAGCCTGACACCGGGCTCGAACCCACGAACTGTGAGATCATGACCTGAGCCAGAGTTGGACACTTAACCAACTGAGCCACCCAGGCGCCCCCTCCAGAAGAGAGACTCTTGTTTGACACCTGGGAGTGAGTTTGAGTGACAGACTTCTTAGAATTGGAGGCTGTGTGACAGTATACATCATGAAAGTGACAGCAGCAGTGGGGACTAATTTAATTCCATTTTCCTTTGCAGCCCTGATAAATCATTGCCACGGGGAAAAATAAATTTTACTTCCTCAGACAAAAATGATTTGAATAATGATGTGCTCTGGGGAAAGTGGGGGCTGAGAGAAAGTCTGTTAGTGGGATTAAAATATTTGAATATTGTATCATGCAACTTTCTGCCAATGCCTCCTGCCCCCGGCCCGGTAAATGGCTTGTAGTGAGAGGTTTTCCTTCCTAGACTAATTGAAGAATCCTGTAAAGTGGCATCAGCCCTCTTGGCTGAATGTTGTGGGGTTTTTTTAGGGTGTCTCTTTGGAAAAGGCAGCTTTTTCCAGTGCTTCGTATCCTGGATGAGTTGGTGGATGAAACACCTGAGCTAAAGATTCTAGGGGCTGAAGTCCTGACCACGTACAAATAGGAAAGGTCTTGGCGTGGGTAGAAAATTGCTAGTGCTTTTCAGCCAGTCTCCTTCCAGGAAAGGGTTGTTGAATGGGGATGTGGTTCTTCTGGGAGGCTTTCTAAGTGACCTGGGGTCTGAGTTATGGAGGGAGGGGGCTGGGGCCCCAGAGTGCTATGCCTCAGGAGCCTAATGCGTATGGGGAGGGGTTCCACCCCCAGCGTGGACAGTGGAGAATGGGCTCTGATGCTTGTAGGGAGACCTAGGTACTTGGTCTTGGTCCGAGCTAGAGAATGCCTAGCTTTCTTTGGGGGAGATTCTACAATGCTGTTCCAGTCCATTAACAGCCCAGGGAAGCCACCTGCCTGTGAGTAGAAGCTGTGTCTTCCTACACCACCTGCTGACGTGCATCGCCCTGGGCTCTGGGGCAGAAAGGAGGGAGCCCCGGGGGGACTTGTGCTCATGCCCATTAACTGCAAGTAAGCCCAGCGCAATTTTCCCACCCTGCACGTCAACCCTGGTTGCCCTGCTGCTTCCGCGACAGAAAGGATAAATCAAAGGCAAAAGCTATAAAAACCCCCGTCAGGAAGCAGCTCCTTCCTTTCAAGCAGTGTGAACGTAAGGTAAATGAGCAGTTACTGCAGACCTGATTTTATGGGAGTGAGACGTTCTGCAGGAGAGCGGCAAGAAAAATCGCGATGCGGGGCAGAAAATGCTCCTGCCCACGCTGCCCAGCCCACTGGAGAGCGGTGGCCCTCTGTCTGACAACCCCCCCCCCCCAACTTCGGGGAAGCTTTGGGTCCCCCATTTGATTTGGCCCTGATGAGCCGCCCGGAGCTTTGGGTTAGGTCCGGCTGGCCACTGAAAATACATATTTGTCTTTAAAAAAAAAAAAAGGGGGTCCTGGACACTGTCAGAAATAAGAGAAGCAATTTGAGAAGACATGCGAGGTGCACAGTATTTTTCTGGCTCGGGTTGTCGTTTAAACTCCATGTCCGAGAGAGGGTGGGGATTTGGGGTTCTGTTAGCTTGATGGCCCCGTTTTCTTGGAATTCACAACTGCCCCGTAGTGTTATCGTCAACATGGTGGCCTTCAGGAGCTCAGGGTCTGTGTCCTCTCGGGGTCTGATGTCCGGCTAGGCCCAGAGTCCCAGACCCTTGAGCTGGAAGCCCCAGGGTGGGAAAGGAGCAAAATGGGGTGGGGGCCAGGGAGGCGCCTGGGGGGCTCAGTCAGTTGAGCTTCTGACTCTTAATTTCAGCTCAGGTCATGATCTCATGGTTCATGAGTTTGAGCCCTGCATCGGGCTCTGTGCTGACTGTGCAGAGCCTGCTTGGGATATTCTCTCTCTCTCTCTCTCTCTCTCTCTCTCTCTCTCTCTGCCCTTCCCTTCCAAAATAAATAAATAAATAAACTTAAAAAAAAACTAAAACAAAATGGTAGCATCCGGAAAGACACAAAGCCCCCAGGTATAGTGCTGGGGGCGGGGGCAGGGAGGTAGAATAAAATCATGCAGACATATTTAAGGAATACAGGGGACTATATATTTAAATATAGCATTTACAGAATTCTCTGGGCCTGTACTGCTGTAGAGTTGGCCCCTGAAGGAAAACAAAGCCAAATAAAGCTAAACAAAACTCAGTGAGTCTTTGGTGTACAAAAGGTCTTGAGACCTGTGCCCCTGGGTTTTCTTTGTTTTAAGAATTTGTTTTCTGCTCATGGCTGCCCGGGTTCCTGCTCCAGGGAAAGGCTCCATCACTGTATCATTTCCAGTGGCTGCCTTAACAGATCCCCACACACTGGGTGGCTTCAAACAACGCAGATTTGTCCTGTCTCGATTCTGGAGGCCAGAAGTCTGAAATCAAGGTGTGGGCAGTGCTGATTGCCCATGGGGGCTCCGCGGGAGAGGCTGTTCTGTGCCTCCCTTCCAGCTTCTGGTGTCTGAGGCAATCCATGGCTCGTGGCTACATCCCTCCTGTCTCCAGCTTCTGTCTTCACCTGGCTTCTCCCCCTCTGTGTATACCTGTCTCTAAATCTCCCTCTCCTTTCTCTTACGAGGACACTAGTGCCTGGAGTGAGGGCCTAGCCTAGATCCAACGGGATTCCATCTTGAGATCCTTAATTACCTACAAAAGGCCTGCTTTCACCTAAGGTTAAGTTCACAGGTGCTGGCGGTTAGGTCGTGGCTACATCTTTGGAGAGGACACAAGTCCCCCAACTCCAGTCACCAAGGGGCTATGTTTTGTTCTTCTTCATATCTCTAAAATCATTACTGTCTGTCGTTTTAGTTCGTTTTTAAAACATCGCCCTTGTGGATTGTTGAGCTGACACCCGGCTCTGACATTTGCCTCCGTCTCCCTCCCTATTCGGTCTCAAACATCCTGTCCGACCACTTCCGCCATATGACTCCTAGGAGACCAAGGCCAGGCTGGCCACACCCTCCCGACGGCGCACCTTCCAGGCACTGAAACCTCATGTCCTTGTAGATCAGGTCAAAGAGGACAAGCTAACAATCGTCTGAGGTTCCCCATCCCCACACCCACGCTGCTATCTGCCTCCCCACATTTTAAGAGCGTATGAAGGGGCCCCTGGGTGGCTCAGTCGGTTGTGCATCCGACTTTGGCTCAGGTCCTGATCCCGTGGTTCGTGCGTTCAAGCCCTGCATGGGGCTCTCTGCTGTCAGTGTAGATCCTGCTTTGGATCCTCTGTCACCCTTCTCTCTGCCCCTCCTCCACTTGTGCGCGCGGTCTCACTCTCTCAAAGATAAAAAATAAACATTAAAAAAAAAAGAGCATATGAATATGCACAGAAAATGGTGAACTATGGTGAAAACCAGAGGGATGGGGAAGAGATGACCCGTGGAGAGAAGGGCTGTCTAGGCATGCCTCCACTTTCTCTGGCAGTTTATCCAGAAAGCTGTGGGAGCACGTGAGATTCTGGACAGACTCTTTCTAATTGTCTTTTTTTTTTTTTTTTTTTTCCTCTTAGCAAACTGCCCAGCTGGGCTAGAGCTGTTGTTCCCAAAATATTTTACGTTACAGAAAAGGCTTGGAACTATTATCCCTACACGATTACAGGTAAGTCCGTTTTACAACCGGCAGGTCACATGTAGCAAGAGAACGTAGTGCGGTAGTCAGATTTCACTGATTCAGGGTTTATTATCCAAGCAGGGACTGTGAGAGCCCCGTAGTATCTGTCTCTTCACCATTTGCCTTCGTCCTTTGAGATCAGTGCTCTTCCTAGGGGGGGCTGGTAGGAATTGAACTAAACCATTCCAGCTTGCTTCTTAAAGTGATTTTATTAAATAGCTTGTGGAGAAGGAACGTGAAAGGTTTGTTGTTGTTGTTGTTGTTTTTGTTTTTGTTTTTTTTTTAGTAATATGTCTAGAGTTTTCATGATCCCTATTTCTCCCTATTTCCTCAGTAGTCCCCAAGTAATTTGGGGATGTGGTTTGTAAATAAACAAGTTTGTTTACTTTGATTTGTTTTACAGCTTCTCCCAAAACGTTGACTATAATTTATGTCAAAGGTTCTATTGGGTCTCTCTGCCCCAACTACTTCCTCTGCAGTTGGATAATACGATAATTATAAGATCACTTTCCCTCTTACTTGGAATGGGATGTTAATAAACTCTGTGTTGATTCTGAACTAGAAACTGTGCTCCCAAATTTGGAAGGTTTGGTTCCTGTCCCTCAAACACGAAAATTCAAGACCCTACTTGAATATCATAACAGGCTCTTCTTACTGGTTATAAAAGCTGTTTTTCCACTTAAAAGATTTCCTTTGTGGTTAATGAAATGCTCCACTGAAATTATTAGTCTTTAATTCTGCTTTTATAATGCCAGCTCGCTGGTTTTTAATTAGCCACAAACCTATAGGCTAATTGAACCTTGTTGTACAGTCCTTATCTGCCCAACCACAGAAGTATCATCTGTAAGAGTTTCTTGAGCAAACATGGAGATATTTATGAAAGTTCAGTTTTTGGAAGGTTTCTTTAACATATTTTTAATAGTTATAATTCACCAGTAGTTGTTAGTTCTGTGGTTTTATAAGCCATGTGGTTGCATATAAGCATGGTCTAAATCATCATTTTGTCTCTCTTTTTTCTTTTCCCTCTTGCCCAAATGAACATCCGGGACCAGAATACACAGTAAGTGTCATTTAATCATTTTTAAATATTCAGTTTAAGAACAGTGGAGTAATTGGAACTTCCTGTGTCTTTCTCATCGTACCACGTAATAAAAAAATAGGGGAATAATTCAAATCAGAAATATTTAAATGTAGGCTATTACATAGCTGTATGTAATGCAATAACTTGCATGTTCTCATTTGTTCAAGAATATGAATGTTAATTTGAAATGCCTTGATATTCACCTTACATAATTAACTTTTGCTTGTATTTTTAAATAGCTTGACTGCTCTACTGGTGATAGTTCAATGTAATAGAGCAGTTGCCAGAAATACAATATTAAAGTGATGATAATAGCTGTTGACAGAAGGCGGGGCTGATACCTAAAGGCTGTGATCTGATCACTTATTGGAGAACCTCGTAACTAGAAAGACGTTCATTCAGATTATTTTCCTCTGAGCTCTGGATTGGGCAGTCTTGATGGCTTGATGAAAATCATTTGATTTCCTCCTGCCCTAAGGGCCTCTAAAATCGTTACTTAGTTAGCATTAAAAAGGGAGACCCTATAGTATCTCTGTGTTATGGCGTTTTCATTTGGATCATTTTCCTCAACAACCAACAGGTCAAGTTGTCATAATAAAAAAAATGGGGGGTTGCCCGGGTGCTCAGTCAGTTGAGCATCCAACTCTTGACCCCAGCTCAGGTCTTGATCTCAGGGTCGTGAGTTCAAGCTCCGCACTGGGCTCTCTCTGGACGTGAAGCCTACTTAAAAAAAAAAAAAGAAGAAGAGAAAAGAAAAAAGAAAATGGTTAACTGAGCTATAATGGAGTTGAGTTTTTGGTCTTAATCAAAACAGCCAAAGGAAAGAGACCTGGTGAGAGGGAAGTGGAGGAAAATGATTCATTGTGTCCTTGGCAAGAGCACAGGGCTTTGCACATAATGAATGCTCAATAAATAGTCATTGAATGGCAGAAGGAAGGCGAAAACAGATGGATCATCTCCTCAGGCAGAAGGGTCACCGGCTTTGGAGTCAGGTAGGCCTGAGTGTCCTCTGGCTCTGGCTTTGCCACCTTCCTGCCCAAAGTTCTTAAGCAAGTGATCCCAGTTGCCAGTTCTTTAAACTTACATGACTCTATGAGTATATTCTCCCCTGTGCTTTGCAAAATGAAGAAAATAGTAGCCAAAGTTGTTCACAAAATTAAATTTATTCCACTTCAAGTTTCCTTTAGGAGAATAAATTACATCCCTCATTCTTGGGTATTACAATGTCTTTCCTTGGGCCACCTGGGTGGCTCAGTCGCTTGAGCACCTGACCCTTGATCTCAGCTCAGGTCTTCAGAGTCGTGAGTTCAAGTGCAGCATTGGGCTCCATGCTGGGTGTAAAGCCTATTTAAAAAAATTTAGATAGGTGCGCCTGGGTGGCTCAGTCGGTTGAGCGTCCGACTTCGGCTCAGGTCACGATCTCGGGGTCCGTGAGTTCGAGCCCCGCGTCGGGCTCTGGGCTGACGGCTCAGAGCCTGGAGCCTGCCTCCGATTCTGTGTCTCCCTCTCTCTCTGCCCCTCCCCCGTTCATGCTCTGTCTCTCTCTGTCTCAAAAGTAAATAAATGTTAAAAAAAAATTAAAAAACATTTAGATAAAAAAAATTTTAGATAAGAAAATTTAGATAAAAAGATAATAAAATATATTTCCTTTTACGAAACGATAGGAATATATATAGCATTTCTTCCCTAATGTCTGTAAAAAGGCAATTCTTTGGCAAAATACAAATATTACATTTTAGAAGTAAGCAGCTTAACTTCTCTGAACCAGTTTCTTCATCTCTAAAATTGGACTAAACCCTCTTCCATAGAGCCATTAATAGAAGGATTCAGTGATTTAACATGGGGATCAGAAGACTTTTTTTTTTTAATGATTTTATGTATTTTTGAGAGAGAGAGAGCACGTGTGGGGGAGGTTCACAGAGAGAGGAGGACCAAGGATCTAAAGCAGGCTCTGTGCTGTCAGCACAGAGCCCAACGCGAGGCTCGAACTCACAAACTGTGAGATCATGACCTGAGCCCAAGTTGGACGCTCAACCGACTGAGCCACCCAGGCGCCCCTAGAAGACGTTTTCTGTAAAGGGTCATATAGTAAATATTTTCTGCTTTGCGGGCCAGCTTCCGTCACTGTGAAGGCAGCCATGGACAATATGTAAAAGATGTTGGCCTGGTTGAATTTCCTCGGACAGCAGGCCCCGTTGGGTCCCGGGCTATAGTTTGCCAACCCCTGATGTATACAATGGTTAGCACGTTGCCTGTACATAGCAGGCAATTAAACGGTTCCCCACCAACACTATCCCCAGTTCCATGGCTGCTAGCAACTGAACCGCCTCTAAGAGGAATGCTTGGGTATCTTTTGAGTCTTGCTTCTGTTAACAGTTGTGCAAGTTACCTCCCTCTAAACCTCCATTTCATCATCTGTAAGCGGGGAAAATGTAGTAACTATCTCATAAGGGCGATACGAAGATGATATTAAATAATCTAACGTGAAATCTTAGCCCAGTCTTTGGTGCATGGCGAATGTTCGATAAATCTTCAATGCTAGAAGCTGCCATCATTACAATGGAAGTCCTATGGGCGAATAAATGGGAATACATCTTGGTGCCCTTCAATGTTGACTGGGCTCCAATTCTTAGACCAGATGGGGCTAATTGTCTAGAATATTATTTGATTTTATTGACATCTGATGTTATCCTTTTTCCTGCTTCTCCGAAAGCTCGTACATGGACTTTTCACTTGAAATGTGATCAGTAGTTACAGGGACAAAAGAATTCATGTCCCTATAACTATGCAAAGGCAGTTATTTGCTCAGCGAGCTTTAGAATTAGGTCACCTTGACTTGACCCAAAACTCATGGCACTTATTCCCCCAGAAGCCAATGACCATACCATGAAATGTGGGGGTGATTCATGGAGAAATGAAGTCTGAAAAATGCTTGACATCACGTTCAGTTTTTAAGAACATACATTATAGGACTTTGGTTCTGAAAACAGGATGCATCAGAATGAAGACCACAGCTCCTGACAAAGCCATTCCCATGGGGACGCACCTCCTCGGGCAGCCCTCCTGTGAAAAGCTTTCTGGCCAGCCCCCATTACCGTGGACTCGGTCTCCTGTGCTGACCTCTGCACAGGCCACGGCGGATTTCTCAGGGGTCGTGGCCTTTCCTTCTGTCTAGCTTCTGCCCCACGGGACTCCTGTAGGTCTTTTTTTTTTTTTTTTTTAAATGTTTATTTTTGAGGGAGAGAGAGACAGACAAAGCACGAGCAGGGGAGGGGCAGAGAGAGAGGGGAGACACAGAATCTGAAGCAGGCTCCAGGCTCCGAGCAGTCAGCACAGAGCCCTGACACGGGGTTTGAACTCATGAACCGCGAGATCATGACCTGAGCTGAAGTCGAACACTTAACTGACTGAGCCCCCAGGTGCCCCAGCTGTAGTTCTGATCACACAGCTCAGACTTTCAGAGGAGCATGTTATTTTATTTCTATTTGAGAAAACTTTTGGGATAAAAGAAGTTAGTTATAGTTGTATAGGCTCATACTCACCCCCTTCTGTTTGACTCGATGTATTGCTTGATCTTTTCTAGGGCCCTTATTTTTTTTATTTTTTGTCAGTTCCCCCCTAACGGTACCCCCAATCCTTGGGGTAGTTGATTAGGCCTTCTGAAACAAAGTACCACAAAATAACAGAAATGCATCTTCTCATGGTTCTGGGAGCTTAGAAGTCTGAATCAGTGGTTGGCTGGGCCATGCTCCCTCTGATGCCTTATAGGGGCAGAATTCTTTGCCTCTTTCCAGGTTCTGATGGCCTCAGGTGTTCCTTGACTTGTGGCTGCATAACTACAGTCTCTGCCTCCGTCTTCACATGGCATCTTCTCCCTGTGTGTGTCTGTGCCTTCACCTGGTGTCCTCCTTCCTGTGTCTCCTCTTACCAGTTCACCAGTCCTGAGGTGACTGGGTGGCCCAGTCAGTTGAGCGTCCGACTTCAGCCCAGGTCATGATCTCATGGTTCGTGGGTTCGAGCCCCACATTGGCAGAACCTGTTTGGGATTCTCTGTCTCCTTATCTCTCTGCCCCTCCCCTCCTCTCAAAAATAAACAAACATTAAAAAAAAAGAGAGAGAGGGGCGCCTGGGTGGTGCAGTCAGTTAAGCGTCCGACTTCAGCCAGGTCACGATCTCGCGGTCCGTGAGTTCGAGCCCCGCGTCAGGCTCTGGGCTGATGGCTCGGAGCCTGGAGCCTGTTTCCGATTCTGTGTCTCCCTCTCTCTCTGCCCCTCCCCCGTTCATGCTCTGTCTCTCTCTGTCCCAAAAATAAATTAAAAACGTTGAAAAAAAAATTAAAAAAAGAAAAAAAAAAGAGAGAGAGAGAGAGAGAGAGAGAGAGAGACCAGTCCTGTTGGATTAAGGACCTGCCCTACTTCATCTTATTATAAATAATTCCATCTGCAGCAGCCTTAAATCCAAATCAGATTACATTCTGAGGAACCCGGGTTAGGACTTAAGCACATATCTGGATCGTGGGGCGGTAGGGTGGGCAGGGACGCGCACGCGCGCACACACACACACACACACACACACACACACACACAATTCAACCCATAACACCATCTTTCAGTTTTAGATCAACAATCATTTATTAAACACCAACAGTGTATAAAACATCATGCTAGTAGGTTCCATTGAGTAGCTCCTGTGCTTTGGGGAGCCACAATCTTGTGGGGGAGAAGCTAGACATTCCAGTGGCAGCCATCAGCAAGGCACGGGGTTTTCTGGAGGCAAAATGGGACAGGCCATCATTCAGCCCAGAGGGCAGGCTGACACCAGACCTGCCCACTGAGCTGGATGAGCTCTGAGTGAGGCTGATGGGAGAAATTCAGACCAGAGGGCAGAATGCATGGCACTGGGCCATCCAGGCAGACAAGCAGGTGCAAGGAGCAAAGGTGAAAAGAAGAGCCTTGGTCTCTGGACCGGGGCCCGGAGCTTGGTGTACAGGTAGGAGCAGGACACGGCCATCTTTCACAGGGGACTTGATCATGAGATGTGGGAGTGATAAAGTCACCAGCTTTAGCAAGTGAAAATACAGAATGTCCTGTTGAATTTGACTTTTCAGATTAATGGCATATCGTTTTTAGTACTTCTCAAGTATTGCATGGAATATACTTCTACTGAAAGATTGCTCATCTTCTATTTTTTTTCTGGCAACCGTATGGGAGGGGGGACAGCACTGGGGCAGAGCTCATGTCAGAGACTTAAGGACAAAAGTCAGGTTATAAGGACAGGGGCACATTGGTGGGCCAGAAGAAAAGGAGGAGAGGGAACTGTACGACTCGGCAGCTTGTCCTAAAGTTAACGTGCCACCTTAACCCGAAGGCCAATCCAGTGGCCTGTCAGAACAACTTAAGTACTTCCTGCCTCAGGTAGGTTTGGCTCAGGAAGTGAAATGGATTAAAGGGGGCGGGGCTTGGGAAGATGAGAGGAGAGCAGATGAGTGTAGAACTGTCAATATTTCAAGGAATATGTGTGCTAAGGGTTGTGGTTGAAGCACAGAGCGTTGTAGAAAGGAGAGAGAAATTTTGCCTGGAAGAAATAGGGAAGATTTCCTGGAGAAGGCGGGGTTTGAGCTGGACCTTGGGAATAGTAGAAGTCCTACCTGCAGACACCCGCTGTGTCTTCGTCAGTTCAGGCTGCATAACAAAAAACACCATGCACAGGGTGGCTTCAACAAGAGACATTTATTTCTCACAGCTCTGGAGGCTGGGAAAGTCCAAGATCGAGGTAGCAGCCGCTTCAGTTCCTGGAGAAAAAGCCCTCCTCCTACTATGGCTTCATAGAACTGGGAAAAACAGAAAGCCAGCTCTGATCTCTTCTTATGAGGGCACTTATCCCATTGTGAGGGCCCCACCCTCATGACGTCATCTAAACCTCATCACCTCTCCAAGGCCCTCCCTCCAAATGCCATCACATTGGAGGTTAAGGTTTCAAATATAAATATGGGATGGTGAGGTGTGGGGGCGGGGGGGCAGTCCGGAGCATGCACACTCCAGGCCCAGTGGGTAAGTGACATTGCTGGATCCTGGAAGCTTGGAGGCCAGGTCATGGTGGCTTTGAATGTCATGTGAGGTCTGTATTTAACTCTCTACAGGAGGCCACGTTGTTCCTGGCTAGTTCACTTTGATTTTCCATCCTAAACATAGCACAGGTTTTCTGTCTGCCTTCCCAGTGACTGGGGGTCTGGGTTTCTCCCTCTGGCTGCAGTGGTCATTCTGAAGTTGCCTCCCTCCCCTTGCCTCACACTCAGCCAAGTTCTCACGGTCTCTGCCCCGACAGTTCGGGAGGAAGAGCCCGCTCTTCTCCCTGACTCCAGGCTCTGCTCCCTGGATTTACGACAGATGCTTTCAATTGTCTTCATCCTTTTTTTCCTGTTTTAAATGCTTTTCCGTTGGCCTTTTTGTCCCCCGATCCTTTCACCCTAAATACCTCTTCTTGATGTCGTTTCAAGCCCGTATTTCCTGTCTGTGCCCAACGTTTTGCCCAGAGCAAAACTTCTCCAATGCCTGACTCTCAGCTGGGATCACCACACCCTGCCCTCCCTACCCTCCGGGGAGACACAGGGGCTCCTAATACTCTAGACCGCTCTCTGTTCTCATAGGATTAGCCCAGAGCAATGTTCATCTATTCCTAGGATCCCCTAGGTCCTCTATCTGACTGTCCAGCTTATTACTGAGACCTCATGCTGCCCTCATTTGTGACAAAACCCAGACAAGAGAACTTTCTATTTAGGGTCATGTAAGGCTTCAACATTATCACAGTGATCAAAACATAAAAGCTTTTTCATCACTGTGTATGACTGAGTCGTTAGGATTACGTGGAAATGCCATGTGCCCAGGAAGTGGAAAAAATATCTTTAGCTTGGTTATAGGAAAAAGTCTTAATTACACAGTAAACAAAGCCTAACACGATGACAATTTTCCAGAGGACGGACTATCTAGCCCGTTCTTCAAAACCTGCCGGTTCTTCTGTAGTTTGTAAAGTCACAAAGGAAGGTGCCCGAAGAGACTGGCTGCCTTCCAAAGTCACTGATTTTGTTTCTCTTGAGCTAAAAAAAGGCGACACTGGACTACGAACATAGCTCAGCCGCATCAGTTCAGCCTTGGTCGTGATAAAGGGGAAAAAGTTTTTTCTCATTTGTACGAATTTGAAAACTGAAGCTTACAGTAATTTGATAGTGGTGACCCAGATACACAGTTACTATATATATTTGGGGGCCATGACCATCCCACTCCACCAAAATATCTTTTTTTTATTATTATTTATTTAAAGATTTTAGCTTTTTAAAGTAGGCTCCACACCCAGTGCAGAACCTGAACTCACAACCCCGAGACCAGGAGCTGCCTGCTCTACCGACTGAGCCAGCCAGGCTCCCCTCCGCTAAAATATCTTTCAGTAAGAATTCACAGAAGAAGCCATGGCAGATGGGAAGCCCCTTTGTACTGGTGAGAATGGCTTCTGTTGCCCAAGATGCAGAGGCGGTGAGCTGTCCCGTGTTCCTCCACATTGTCGTTATTTCGTTGAAAAAGGTGGACAAGGTAAATTATAACAGACCGGGGAGAAGGAGATGACTCTTGAATGAATAGCTCAAATGGTGTTGAGCCACAATGAGAGATGGGGTTGTCTGGGGTTGGTTCAGACCAGCCAGGGTAGAGAGTCGAGCCTGCTCACCGTTGAGAACGTATCATGAGTCACCCGAGGTGAACTCGGGCCATCTTCCCGGGAGTGGCACGGGAGGCTGAGGTATTTTTCTGAAAGCAACTAACGGCTCTGGATAGGAACTTCCCTTGAAATCTTAGCCCCAGTAGATCCCCGATAATTGAAAGTGCTGATGGGTGCTTGTGTGTGCAGACCGATGATCTCCATGCCCATCAGGCTTTTCTTGAGCTCCCCATCCCCACCTTCCACTGAGTCCCAGCCAAGGGTAGTAGAAATCACCGAATTACATAACTAGGAAATAGGTGCCAGTACAGAGAAAATACACTCAACGCCTGAACGCTAGGATTAGTCTTATTCAGACGGACATGAGAGTACAATCTGGCCATCTCAACTAAGCTAAGAGAATGATGGTCCTTAAGTGTTCCTTCTCTGGAGTCATGGAGACAAGGGTAGGGATGGGGGTTAGATAGTTAGGAAATAACTTTTATCTCCACGTCGCAATTAACCCTGAATATCCAGGGCAGAAGGTAATCGTGGTGATCAAAAAGAAATAGTCTTCCAGTTGGGGGCGCAGATGAGCAAGGCAGCAATTAGCCACAGGCTGGAGGAGGACCCTCCCAGAAGAAGAAGAGAAAAAAGTCAGTGGAGACATAGGTCATGACACAGGTCATAGACCATAAATAGTTGAGAGTCAGAATAGCCAAGTTCAGAAATCTTCAGGGGTCAAGAGATTTTAGGTGGAAAAAGTCTAAAACCACTCATACCTATCATTAAATTGTGCACAGTCAGATAGGGAAGCACTGGGTTATGCAAAGCTACAAAGCTTAAGTTATTGCAGGACTTGTCAGAGGCTTCACTTTTCTGCCATACATTGTGAATCTTCACATGGGAGCTGCAGCACTTTCCACACTTATTTTCTCCTTGGGATCTTGGGTTTTGTAAGGACAGCCTTCTAAACCTTAAGGGAGCTCCAGAAACTTGTCTCAGGGTTAGAGCCATTATGCACCCACAAAGTAGGTCAGTGGATCAATTCTATTTCAGTAAATGTTGTTTTCTCTAAAATTTCAGTGAGTTAATATATTGCATAGTGATTACTGTTCCTCAAATACCAGCGGTTTGAAAGACTCCCAACAGTAATGACCTGTGAATTTCTTTCCAAACGGTGCCGCGTGACCCCACAGCAAAGGCAGCCCTGCACGGAGATGACAGTGATTTGTTTCCATTTCGAAAATGAACTGGTCATATAGGGGGTGGCGGGGGGACCTTATTCACAGACCTAGTCAGTTGGTGCCTGGTGACTCAGGATCCTTGGAAAAGCAGTGTTCTTTGACTGGTGGATCCCCTTTTCCATTTCCTCTGGCTGTTCCCAAGCTGTTCCTTGTACTTCAAAGAAAATTAATTCAGCCATCTTGGGGGAGAGGGCAGGCGAGAAAATGGGCTTCTCTACCATAACGTTAACATTTTGAAATTGTTTGCATTTAAAAAAAAATTTTTTTTTCAACGTTTTTTATTTATTTTTGGGACAGAGAGAGACAGAGCATGAACGGGGGAGGGTCAGAGAGAGAGGGAGACACAGAATCGGAAACAGGCTCCAGGCTCCGAGCCATCAGCCCAGAGCCTGACGCGGGGCTCGAACTCACGGACCGCGAGATCGTGACCTGGCTGAAGTCGGACGCTTAACCGACTACGCCACCCAGGCGCCCCTGTTTGCAGTTTTTTAAACACCGCTCAGAATGACTTTATATGGGTCAGTCATCAGAGAGAAAATACATGTTTCATGGAATCTTCCTTCTCTTTTGTTTTCTGTTTTCCACTTGTGGCACTGAAAATTGGATTTCTCTTCTCTGGTTTATTAGTACCTATGGAATTGTGTTCAGTGTATGTTGGGGAGGGAAGAATAGTACAACTGCACAGATTTCGTTGTGTAAAAATACAATAAATTGCCTAAATTTGGTGATTAAAATAAAGTGAGTGCAAAATTGCCCCCGTGTTTTTGACCCTCTACCCACTAAGATAATCTCAACTATGTGATATCTAACATCTTTTCAGTTCAGAATCTCAACATTGATCTTCTTTTTAAGAGTGAGTGAGATTTGTTTTTGTTTGTTTTTTTTTTTTTAATATATTTTTAAATAAGGAATGTGCCTGGTTTGGTTCAGAGGGGTGGTTCTTACAGTTTTTAATTGAAAAGGCTTGTCATAAAGTTTGCTATGCAGCCTGTGTATTTGGGGAGTTCCTCTGAGTCTTTCCCATCTCTACTATTTACGTGTCATTCTTTTTCATTGGATGTGTTCTGCCTGTCTCTTTAAATCCCTGTCCTGCCTTCATTGTGTGTAGCTATCAGTATTCACAGGCACCTTCTGCTTATTTCTCCGTGACAGGTCCAGCTTTAGACTGTATGAGCCTGAATTTAGTTTCCCTGCTCGATTTTCGTAGAGGCGCCAGGAGCAAACCATGCCCCATTGAGAAAACATATTTTCATTCATGTCTTCGCTGCCTCTCCCTCCTGGCCTTGCTTCTCCTGCAAGATGCTGTTACTCAGCTTGTCAGAGGACAGAAGAGGCTCCTGAGATGAATGAACTAATGAATGAACAGAGAGCCTCAGTGTAGGGTGCAAGCTGCTGAGTAGCCTCGCAGAGGCTGGGGGCTGGAATACAGACAGATGTTTTCGGCGGGGGCTAGAATACAGACAGAAGTTTTCCATCCACTCGGTCCCGTCCTCTCGTCCTCCCCCACTTCTCTTTCAGGCCCCACTGTTCTTCTTGGCCACCCTTTTCTTCCTGTGCAGCATATATTAGGGAAGTCACTCAGACTCATTGTCATCGTTATCCTTTACATGCAATCCCTTTCTCCTTCTCTTTGCTTTAAAATTCTTCTTCTTGGGGCGCCTGGGTGGCTCAGTGGGTTAAGCGTCTGACCTCAGCCCAGGTCATGATCTCGCGGTTCTTGAGTTCGAGCCCCGCGTCGGGCTCTGTGCTGACAGCTCGGAGCCTGGAGCCTGCTTCTGATTCTGTGTCTCCCTCTCTCTCTCTGCCCTTGCTCCGCTCGTGCTCTGTTGCTCTCAATGTAAGAATAAACATTAAAAAAAAATAATTTAAAATTCTCTTCTTCTTCTTCTTCTTCTTCTTCTTCTTCTTCTTCTTCTTCTTTCTTCTTCTTTCTTCTTCTTCTTCTTCTTCTTCTTCTTCTTCTTCTTCTTCTTCTTTCTTCTTCTTTCTTCTTCTTCTTCTTCTTCTTCTTCTTCTTCTTCTTCTTCTTTCTTCTTTCTTCTTCTTCTTCCTTCTTCTTCTTCTTCTTCTTCTTCTTCTTCTTCTTCTTCTTCTTCTCTCCTTCATCTTCTTCTTCTTCTTCTTCTTCTTTCTTCTTCTTCTTCTTCTTCTTCTTCTTCTTCTTCTTCTTCTTCTTCTTCTCTCCTTCATCATCTTCTTCTTTCTTCTTTCTTCTTCTTCTTCTTCTTCTTCTTCTTCTTCTTCTTCTTCTTCTTCTTCCTCCTCCTCCTCCTCCTCCTCCTCCTCCTCCTCCTCCTCCTCCTCCTCCACCTGGGTTCCTCTTCTCAGTTTTCTGGAACTGTCATTGCAGTTTATTTTCCCAATCACCCCATTGCATTGCCACCCACCCTATCTAGGTGTAAAGTCATACATGGCCCTCGGAACCCAAGAACCCAGTGGAAGCCCGGATAGCTCCCCTTCCTTCCTATGCACCTTTGCCTGCATGATGACTGCAATTCTGAGTAGATGGGAGGGACAGCTGGACATACGCCTTCTTGAAATTGGTGTGTGTGTATGTGAAGGATCTCTGCCTAATAGAGGAGTTTGTATATGTGACTGTGTGTGTATGTGTGTGCAAAACACTTTACAATTATGGGGCAAAATTTCAAATTGGAAGAGTAAAACTTCCTCATGAAGAGTAAAGGAAGGGGCGCCTGGATGGCTCAGTCGGTTGAGCATCCAACTCTTGATTTTGGCTCTGCTCGTGCTCCCAGGGTCAAGGGATCAAGCCCCACGTCGGGCTATGTGCTGATCCTGGAATCTGCTTGGGATGCTCTCTCTCTCTCTTTCTCTCTGCCCCTCTCCTGCTCACGTGCAACCATGTGCGCTCGCTCTCTCTCACTCTCTAAAATTAATGAATTAATTAATAATTTAAAAAAACAAAGAAAAGTATTTAAAAACAGAGTAAAGGAAGTTGAGAGGTACTTTAAGATCTAGATATCTATCAGCTGCCTTTACGTACAGATTGACCACCCATAGTCTCCTAGTTTACAAACAACACAGGCTGCAGCCCCAGAGTCCAAAAAGACAGTAAATCCTAAATTCTAGACTTGATCTCATGAGCCCTGTGGCACATTCTCGTGTAGGTCTCCTGCTGGTGAAACTTGAAAACATTTGCAGATTCATTTTTGTTAATGATCCCATCTCAGGCTGAAATACCCTGTACAGCTTTGGAGTACATTTAATATGATAATATAGAATACAGTACCAGAGAATCAATGTCTTCAGGGGAATTCCATTAGAGAGAAGGTCAAGTCTATATTGAGTTTAATGTTCATGGATAGCAGGAGGACCTGTGTGCACGGAGACAGAACAAGATGGCCGGAGAGGAATGCATTGAGTTCCGGATAAAAGCTAAAAGGAAATGATCTTTTGAAAGCCTATAAACACTTCATCTACCCCATGCCAGCTTCTCAAGTCTTCCATTTCACAGTCTTGTCTTTGAGCCTCCTTGGAAGGTTTGTGCTCAGACGTGGAAGGATTCCGGCTGGTAACCGGCAATAACCGGCACTGCTCTTGAGCTCAATCGTTGGTTCTCAAACTTTGCTTGTCTTGGTCCAGGAGGTTCCATGGACATGCCTCACCAGCCACCATGTCCCTACATAATGCTTTATTTGTAGAAAGAACCTAGTGCCATTTAAAGAGCGGTGTGAACTCCAGGACTGTATCATCCCTGAGATCCTTCCTCATCCATGAACAAGTATGATGGATGAGATGGGGACCACTTGAAGTGGCAATTTCCCAAACTTCCTTCACTTACACCTCCTCCATCTACTCAACCATGCTCTTTATAATATGCTCCCCTTTAGGTTAAAGGGGACTAAAATGAAGAGAATTTCTGGAATACCTTGCGATTTCCATTAGATCCCATATAGTTCCTTTGGGATCTCATTGACATATTTATTTACTTTTTTACCGCTTTGAATTTTTCTTTCCTACTGAAAAAGTAGATGTTTATTGTCAAATGCAAGCATTATAAAAATGTATATCAGGGGGCGCCTGGGTGCTCCCCGGCTCAGTCGGTTGAGGGTCTGACTTCGGCTGATGTCATGATCTCGCCATTTGAGGGAGTTCGGGCCCCACATCAGGCTCTGTGCTGACAGGTCAGAGCCTGGAGCCTGCTTTGGATTCTGTGTCTCCCTCTCTCTTGCCCACCCCCCACTTACACTCTGTCTCTCTCTCTTTCAAAAATAAATATTAAAAAAATTAAAACATAGAAATATAAAAATGTATATGAGGGCAGATAAAAGGGGCTTATGATTTCTGCTGATCTCCTCCATGAGAATATTTTGGTGTCTGTTTCTCCACGTTTTCTGTGCATATACTAACATGCTTTTTTTTTTTAGCATGTTTTTGTTTTCTTTTTACAAAAATGGATCGTCCTGTTTTACACTTTACATTTTAATGGCTTTAGAGTTCACCGTAATGTACTTAACCAACCCTCTGTTGGTGGTCTTTGGATTGTTTCCGTGTCTTTTATAAAAGTAGATGTTTATCGTAAAATACAACAGCAATGCGATAATGTTTTTTTTCTTCGTAATATTTTGTACACTTGAGAATTTATGCCCTTCCTTGAGTCCTGAGCGGGGTTTTGAAAGCCCTTCACAGCGGTAGTCAACTTAAGCCATCATATTTAAAATCAATTTTTGAAAATGATTGTATTTGAAAGGTACTAGGATATTTTGGCATTTGAAGGGATAGCACTGTGAATTTCTTCAATGAATAATTATTTCCCCAGTTTATCTTTCTTTTATTTTTAACGTTTATTTATTTATTTATTTATTTTGAGAGGGGGCGGGGAGGAGCAGAGAGAGAGGAAGAGAGAGATTCCAAAGCAGGCTCTGCGCTGACAGCACAGAGCCCAATGCAGGGCTCAATCCCACAATCTGTGAGATTGTGCCCTGCGCTGAAATCCAGAGTCGGACACTTAACCGGCTGAGCCACCCGGGCGCCCCTCAATTTATCTTTTGAGTAAACAGTTATTTTCTTCTTCGGGCTTGTTTGAAGTAGGACACATCTATCATTTGGCAGATGTACACACACACACACATTTTCTTTGTTCTCGGGGGCCACAGGACAAACTGAAAAGCAAAGCCTCTGCCTTAGTCACCATCACCCCTGACCGAGTGCTCAACTCCACTCGAAGCACTCGTGTGCTTTCCCAGTGCTCAAGAGGCAGCAGAATGTAGGGTCACAAGCACGAACTTCCTTGCCTGACAGCTTGCGCTGAATCTCAGCTCCATCATGTAAATGTTCCGTGATTTGGGGCATATGACTTAACCTTTCCGTGCCTTTGTTTCTTATCTGTAAAATGGGGGTAATGATAGTACATCCCTCATCGAGTTGTACGCGGGTGAAGGGTTAATAACAGAATTATTATAGATCAAATACTTGGAATAATGCCATATCATGGTCACCATTACCTCAGTGTTGGGTCATGTCTGTCTCAGCATGGGCATAAAGCAGGCTGACTTTGGTTACCCTGCATCATCATTTTGACCCAAAGATATACCAAAACTTCCCAAGGTGAAGAAACACCTGGGCAGTAAGTAATAAATGTTGGAAAGGATATAGACAACCTGGAACCCTCCTATCGGGAATGTAAAATGGTGCAGTCGATTTGGAAAACCACCTGACAGTTCTTCAAAAGGTTAAACGGAGGGGTGGCTGGGTGGCTCAGTTGGTTGAGCATATATGACTTTGGCTGAGGTCATGATCTCACAGTTCCTGGGTTCGAGCCCCACCCTGAGCTCCGCACTTACAATGCAGAGTCTGCTTGGGATTCCCTCTCTCTCTCTCTCTCTCTCTCTCTCTCTCTCTCTTCCCCCCCATCTCTCTCCCATCTCTCTGCCCCTCCCCCACGGCACGAGTTCTCTCTCTCTCTTACTCTCTCAAAAATAAATAAATAAAGATTAAAATTTTTTAAAAAGAACTATACTGTGAGAGAGAATATGATTTTCACTTTCCTTTGTAAACTGATGTAGGGGGGGATTACTACCCTTTAGCTCATGGTTTTCATGGGTGCTGTGGGCTTCTATAGCATGACAGGAATGGCGATCCTCTACCTGAATGGCGCTCATTCTTCCAGAAGTTTTGTCACCGCACGCTTCTGAAGGGCAGCCCCCTGGAGAGCCTCAGACTTGACTCCCCTGCCTGGGTCTCTGCAGCCACCATTTGCTCTCTCTGTGCACGTGTGGGGACTGCAGAAAGGGTTTTCAGCACCACCCAGAAGCTAACTATGAAATTCCCATGGGCTTGCCCCTTTCTCTTTAAGACTTGCTTACATTTAGTTTTCTTCTCGTAAGTGTTTCTGATTGCCATAGCAACCCTAATCAATCACTGGACTAAAAATAGCCCTTTCATTTTTCCAAAGCATGTCTGTAGTGAATTGAAAATTCAGCCCTGCCGTGCATTTTGCATAGGCTGCTTTCGTTTCCCGACACTGAACCTGGGAGTTGCTTGGTCTGGAAAATTATTCTTGCAGAAGCCGAGGGAGGCACTTTGCTTGTTTTTCCTGGCATTCTTTTTCCCCAACTGCAGATTCTCTCGTCACTTCCAAAAGATACAAGCACATGCGTTCAAATGTTCGACAAAGAACCATCACTTTCCTGCACATTCAGCTTTAGGTGCTAGAGATTTCACAGGTACCCGGCGATCTCCTTGGCTGCCGTTGCGTTAGGAAGGCAAATGAAAGATGTGTAGATACTGGGTACAAAGGAAGCTTGGTCACAGCGGGAGCAGATGACAGCAGCCCTACTGAGACTCTTCTGGCTCCGGAGGATCTAAGCTAGCAAATCAAAGTAGAGATGACGGCAGAACTCCGCCTCGTTTCTCTGATTTCTCCGTGACCCTGCTACTATTTTTACGGGGTTAGGGGCAAAACAGACCCTGGGTGTAAGAAGGTGAATATTTGTTGCAGTTCTCCTGGCCAAGCTGTTTTTCTTCTAGTCAAGAAGAGAAAGGGAGAAAGAGTTTTCGTGAGAACGAAGATTCCAGATCTTGAAAGGGCCCAGGAGAGGAAGGAGAGCAGGGAGGGGCTGAAATGACTCATGGTGTCCCCCAGGCTCCAAGGGGATTAGGGCATTTTATTGCCTGTCTCCCTGCCTCATCTTACTACCCTAGAGTAACTGCCCCAGTCTTCAGCCTGTAAGCAGGGTCATCTCGTGGGGCCCCCGGGGCTCCCAAATGCTGTTTTGTGATGCTATTTTTCAACTCGTCTGAACCTCAGTTTTTGTAACAAGGCTGAGTGAACGCGCAGGCGTAGAGGCTTTACATCTAGGAAAGAAGAGAGTCCACGGGGATCCCGGTAGTGTTCTTGTTTCCCTGCCTGAAGCTGGCAGGGGGTCGAGGGAAGCAGAGGAGAGGTCAGGGGATCGAGCCCCTGCTCAGAGGCAGGAGCTCCCAGGCTTTCAGGAAAAGGAGGACACTGTGGGCACGGACGATAGGACGCGTCCTCAACAACAGAGCGGGTCCGGCGGCAGAGCGAGGCGGAAAAAGCCCAAACCCGCTCTGTGGCATGGCCACCGCCCACGTCGTGGGAAGGACCAATCAAGTGTCCTTTTCTTGCACCGCACCCACAAGCCCACAGCCTCCCAGCGTGTCCATGCACCTATGCAGCAGCGGAGGATCTCCCCACCCAGTTTATTTTCTCCCCATGGAGCCTGTGGGATCTCGTGAGGACCGGTACAGTGGGACGGGCCAGCACCTGAGGACCTGTCCTGCCAGACACTGCATGGCCCTTTGTTAGATCATTCAGTCTTCACCCCACGGTGCTGAGGTTGGTATCGTCTCCGTTTTATGGGTGAGAAAACGAAGACTCAAAGGGGACTAAGGAATTTACTCCGAATCACACGGTAACTTGTGAAAAAAGAAGCCGGGGCTCGAACTAACGTGCATCTCACTCGAAAATCTGTATTCCTTCTACTGTATTCTTGCTTCCTGTGGGGTCGTTGTGTCCTGCTCTCTCTGTGGTCATTGACAAAGCAGTTGACCTCACAGCCGGAGCTACTAAGTTCCAAGAGTACAGAGTCCCCGTTTCCTGGGACCTATTCACGCTTCAACTTGAGTGATCTTTTACTCAGATGAAAGCCGGATGGGTGATTTGAAAGGGAAGCAGTGGTTGGATTCTTGAGGTTGGGTGTTGTGTTGGCTTTTCTATCGTCACATATCAAATTTCCCACAAACGTAGCAACTTTAAACAACACGCATTTACGGCCTCAGAGTGTCTCCTGGGCGCAGGTTGGCAGGGTCCTGGCTCAGAGCCTCACTCGGCTGGGCTCCAATCTCATCTGAGGCTCAGGGTCCTCTTCCAAGCTCACTAGTTTTTTGGCAAGTATCAGTTCCTTGCTGTTGTAGGACTGAAGTCTGCTTTTCTCGTTGGCTGGTCTCCCAAGGTCTCTCTCTCTCTCTTGGCTCCTGGAGGGTTCCCTTGGGCTCTGACCACATGGTCCTCTCCCCTCATGGCTTCTCACTTCTTCAAGAGCAGCCAGAATCTCTGCTTCTTCAAAACAGAAGTCTTATGTAAGGTGCACCAACTGATCACCTTGGTAATCCGATCAGAGGGGCTCCTACCCTATGGTGCTCACAGGTGTTGCCCACACTTGAGGGGAAGGAACTGTGCCAGGTGTGTATATCAAGGGCTGGGAATCTTGGGGGCCATCCGAGCATTCTATCTGGCGGGAGGGTTTTAGTCTTTCCTTCAGGTTGTCCTTCATGTTGGGTCATGGGCCAGATGGGACTTGAAGTGTTCGCTGTTCCCAAGTGACTGTGCCCTAGAGAGCATAGGAGTCCTCCGAATCCCTTGACGCCTTCCAGGTTCAGCCAATGGGGGACGCTCCTGACGTCTCCCTTCCTGCAGCATGTTCCAGTTGGTTGTGTCTGGGTTCCCTTTTTTTTTTTTTTCCTGCTCCCACACTCCTGATCATTCCTTCAGTGTTATGGAATCCCCCTCCCCGATGGAAATGTGTCAGAATCTTTAGGGGATGTGACGTGTTTGGAGAAAGTCTAGGTTTGGAAGGTGGGGTACTCCACCTTGAGAAATGTGAGAGTGACCAGGTGAGATGGTATATTCCTAGCTGGAGCAAAGCCCTCCGTCACAGAAGCTTTGATGCCCGAATGACGGGGTGACTTACGCCATTCCTCGTGACAGCAGGGAGTGAGGAGGGGGTCTTCTTGATGGAACAGTGTTGCAGACTTATCTTCTGCCTGGTGAGGCGGACACCTGGCAGCTAATGGTGATGATGGACAAGGAGATAAGTGCTATGACACAGGTACAAACAGAACGCTACCCGCACACATGGGGTCAACATTCTGACATGGGATTTGAGATGGGCTGTGTAGGAGACTTCAGGCTGAGGGAACTGTAGGCAGGAAAAAAAACCAAAAAACAAACAAAAAAAACATGGCAGCCAGAAGTGTTCCAGGGAGTGGCGAGCACTCTTCTGTGGTGGACTATGGGAGGAATACAGGACAGAGATATAAAGAAAATTAGGATCGGATATAGAAGACTCTAGGTCTTGCCTTTAAGGGGGGAAGCTGAGCCAGCAGGATTTGGGGGTTCACTGGCCATGATGGGTGAGTGTAGTGTCCCTCACTACAATGGTGTCCCCTCAAAATTCGTGTCCACTGGAACCTCAGAACGTGACCTTTTTGGAAGTAGGTTCTTTGCAGATATAATTAGTTAAGGACCTCAAGGTGCAAGATGAAATCACACTAGATTTAAGATGGCCTGAATCTAGTAACTGGTGTCTTATAAAGAAAAGGAGAGGACACCCAGAGAGAAGAAGGTGATGTGAAGACACCGGTAGAGACTGGAGGGAGGCAACCACAAACCAGGGAGCCCCTGGGGCCACCAGAAGCTGGAAGAGGCAGGGAAGGGTTCTCCCTGGGGAGCCTTCCGAGGGAGGGCAGCATTGCCAACACCTTGATTTCAGACTTCTGGGCTCCAGAACGGAGCAGGTAAACTGCTGCGTTATACTACCCTGCTTGGACCAGTTTGTTACGGCAGCCCCAGGAATCTCCTACAGTGCAGAGAACATTCTAATTCAGTATGGACCTTTCAGTTTGGACCCTTGCTAGGGATGGCCGGCGGGCAGCTGCATACGTGAGAAAAGCAGGTGGGGTTAGACGTCAGCTTGGGAGGCAGCCGGATAACATGGTCTAGGAAAAGTGAGGGGCAGATGAGATTATTCCCCAGGGGAGAGGGTTTGGTACCAGAAAATAGGGCAGAGGACAAAATCCTAAGGGGACCCCTCCATTGAAGGGGTGGGGGAGGGAACGGAAGGCAGAGAAGGAACCGCTTTCCAGAAAGGTGGAATTCTTGACTCCTACCGAACAGGATAGAGAGTTCCTCAGGGTGTGGACGACGGGGAAGCGATGTTTGTTTGAAAAATTCTTTGATTCTCGGTTGTTTCCATACCCTGTTGCTCTGGTTGAGAAGAGGTGAGAGGCGAAAAAACAGCAGAGCATGGGCTACTTTTTTAATAGAGTTTGATGGGGGAGACAAAGAGAAATGGAATTAATTGTGGATGAAGGAAGGAACATCACCAAGGGTACTTTGATACTAGTTTTTTAGGAAGATGACACCTTTCATGATATTTTTAGGCTGCAGGAAGGAAGCAGGGAGAAGATGCAAGTAATCGACGGAACAAGTTTCCAGGGAAGAGACTTAAAATTTTTTGCTGTGCACCTGCTATGTGCCAGGCACTGTGCTGGGGGTTACTGGAATGATCTCAGTGATCTTCTCAGCACTCCTACAGAGTAGAGAAGGGTGGTCTCCATTCTGTTGCGAGGAAACTGAGGCCGGGAATGCCAAAATAATTTGCTCAAATCCATACATCTCAGATTTGAGCCTGGGTCTGCTGCCCTCACTGCCTCAGTCCTTGTCGTTGCATTGTTTTCCACTGGAATACAGAAAGCAACACCTTTGTCTGATTCACAAGGAATAAGAAGCAGCATATAGAAATAAGCAGATTAGCAGTGGAGGAGAGGGAAGTTGTTGGTGTTTCTACCACATGGTCTCGTTAAACTATGAATCAAGATTACTAGTTGCGAGGGAGGAAGAGGGAAGCCCGCAGACTTCTCTAGACCTGGGTGGTCTAGAGAAGGGAAGGGATTTATGACAACCTCAGTAGTGAGACACAGCAGGAAGCCAGCCAGGGAGAAAGAAGAACCTTGCTTAATCACCGAGGCTCTACTAGGATTAGTGGGCTGGGTCTTTAGGGAAGTTAACCTGTGTAGGGCAAGCAGAACTCGATGTCGAGATAGACTTCTAGCCGGAAAGTTTTTAGTGATCTTTCTGGAAATGCCCCAGGCCAGAGATCCTCCACATTCAGAGGCTGAGACACCAGCCTCTGGGGCTCTGAGAACCAGCCATCAGATAGCCCATGGAGATTATCAGTCCCGAACCGGTGCTATAGCGGAAGACCTTGACCAGCCCGGAGTTGACCTGTCCGATCCGGGTTTTCCCCGCTGCCTCACCGGAGCCAGGTGTGCTCCCTGCCTCTGGCAAGATTGCCATTCTGATATGAAAATAACCTAAGCCCTTGACTCAAAAATAACAGCATCTGCTAATTTGCATAAGAGTTTTGCATTTCGTATTTGGGTTGAATACCCGGATTCATTTGTTTGACCTTAGTTAAGTGGTTTACAGTTTCCACCGATAAAAACTCCTTGTGGGGTTCCACTCTGATGCACCCGGACCCAGCTCCCCACCCAAGACGGCTCTGTTCTCTCACCATCTGGCTCTATGCACGCATTAAGTTGATTCTCAGATGAATTATGGGTTAAAAAGGACTGATCAGTTTGCCAGAAGGCTTGACATTTTTAAAAGGGTCTTGGCAGGTGCATCTCTCCAGGTTCACATGTCAAGAGCTCTGCCCTGGGGCTCTGAGCCGCTCCGATTCCTCCAGGGCCTCGATTCATGAGGAGCAGCCCCTCCTTGGAACCCCCAGGGACAGAGGGTGTGAGGGCAGCAACTGTGGAGTGAGAGATTTGAGAGGAGACAGCAAAGAAGGTGTTAATGAATAATCTCAGAGCCTCATTCTCCATAAAGGCAATTACTGGGATTGGTTGTTTCTGTGTTTCCTTAGTCACGGTTCAGTTTGCTTGTTTCACTTGGATTGAGACAGATGAACGCCGAATGCACACAGTCACGTGATGTCAGAATTATCAATGGCACGTCCAAGGCCTCTGCCTTCCTGTACACATGCCACCGGGGTTCTCAGCTAGGCTGAAAGGGGATCCTGGACTTGGGGGGATGAAGCACGTGGGGTGAGGGGTTGGGGACTAACGGATTTTAGATAGTGCACTGTTTTCTCCCCATGCACGGGGTAATGAGGTGGTTTTCCAGTGCAAGCCCACATCTGCATCCCCTGGATGGCTTGTGAAACACAGATGCCCGGGCACCTTCCCTGGAGTTTCTGAGTCAGTGGGTACGGGGTTGGGCCCAAGAATTGGCATTTCTGACAGATACTGCTACAGGTGTGGAGACCCCACTTTGAGAACCAGCTTGGGGGCAGGGGTGATGAAAAGCAAGGACACTGGGACCAGGCCACTAGCCTTGTTATCTTGATGCTACTGTTTACGAGCTGTGTGATCATGGGCCGTTTACTTAACCTCTCTTTGCCTCCATTCCGTCGTCTCTAAAGCAGGGCTGATAACAGTAGTGTCTACTTCATGGCATAGTTAGGAGGAATAAATGAACGAGCACTTGGACGTACTGGTGCCTGATGTATACAATGTGTGCTCTGTGCACGTGGGGTAAATAAATGAAAGAGCCAGACTCAGGATTGTGAGCCTATCGGCAGGAGTCTCATTTCTCCGACACCTGCAGCTCCCAGTGGAGTTGCCGGGTCATTGTACCTATTAGGCCTTCAGTCCCATCTCTGGTGGCCGAGGAAGTCACTGGCCAGCTCAGTGCCAGCAGGAGGGAGGTTACGTCAACATCCATCAAAAGCCTCTTCTCAAGCCACCTTAACCCTTGAAGTCCACTTAATACACACAGTGTGGTTCAGTGATGCTGGGGTGGGAGGGCAGAGGGTTTGGGGGTTTTTCCCCCTCGTACTGGCAAAAAGGGGGGCTGCCTTTTACATCAAGCTCGCTGCAGCCAATTGCTGTCATTTGCTGAATGCCTCCTCTGCGCCCGGCACTTACACGACTTACACGCGTGATGACTTAACCCTCAAAAAGTCACTACTGGGTAATAGTTATTATCCCCATATTAATACTGCCGCGGCTCAGAAAAATTAAATGACTTGTCCAAACTCACATAGCTGTCCAGTCATAAATTCGAAACGAACAGCCAGGTGTGTCTGACTTCGGTAATCTGTTATCTTAAAGCTCTCCCATACTAACTACCTCCCTCGCTTTATGGGAATACTTACGTGAAGGTGAAGGCTGGGTCCCCAGCAGTGACAGCTTCTCGCCGCAGAGGTCAGCACCCCGGGACCGGACCTGCCTCTGTTTCAGGGGTTCGCTTTTCTAAAGCCTGTGGTAGGACTGACAGAACGTATTCTTTCTGGAAATGGACAACGTGCCTTCCATTGCTTGGTCGTTCTCTCCGGCCTGGCTTCTGGATGCGATCGTGTTCATGTTGCCAAAGGCGGCTTTTCTGTCCGAATTTGGATGTTGACCTGGTATCTTGACATTGCTGATGGAGAATGGTGCTCCCAACGTCATGGTCAGGAGAGCATCCGGCGGCTGTGCTGAGGGTGTAAAGAGAGGAAAAATGGTATGCTAATGAAACCTTCCTTTTTTTTCCCGTAGTGTTCCTTTCTGCCAAAATTCTCCATTCATATAGAAACCAAGTATGAAGACAACAAGGGAAGCAACGACCGCGTGAGTAGAGCCCCCATGGTTTTGGGGGTTTTTTGATAATTTATTGTCAAGTTGGCTAACATACTGTGTCTACAGTGTGCTCTTGGTTTTGGGGGGTAGATTCCCATGATTCTTCGCTTACATACAACACCCAGGGCTCATCCCAACAGGTGCCGCCCCCAATGCCCATCACCCATTTTCCCTGCCCCCCCCACCCCCTACCCCCATTAACCCTGAGTTTGTTCTCTGTTTAAGCGTCTCTTATGGTTTGCCCCCTCTCTGTTTGTAACTTATTTTTCCTTCCCTTCCCCTATGTCTTAAGTTTCTCAGATTCCACATGAGTGAAAACATGGTGTCTGTCTTTCTCTGACTGACTTATTTCACTTAACATAATACCCTCCAGTTCCATCCACATTGTCGCAAATGGCAGGATTTCATTCTTTTTGATTGCCGAGTAATACTCCATTGTATATATATACACCACGTCTTCTTTATCCATCAGTGGACATTTGTAGAACCCCCATTTTGTACTGTGCCCTCATCCGCTGGGCTCTCAGAGTCGCGGCACTTTTCACAGCCCCTTGGGTGGCCAGGCCCAGCGCCCAGCAGGAGGATCTGTACCTAGGACCCCAGACAAGTTCTGGCATTTGCTTTCTGGGGCCATTTCCCTGGGATTGCTCCCTGGAATTACTTTGCAGTCCCGCCTTTCTTCCCATCTTTATGTACTTTCCATGGGCCTCCGTGCGGAAATCTCTGTGGCCTGCAGTGGTTGTCACTGGCATTTGAGGGGGACGGTGGGGACCTTGAACTCCAGGATTCGGTTTCTGGTCATTGGATTGAGCATACGTCTTCTCAGTGACTGTTCACATTTACCTAGAAAAATGAATACAAGCAAATATATGTGCGCATGCTGTATATTTTTTCGGGACTATGCTTATATTCACATATATACACACATATCCCACATTAAAATCAGCGTACCCCTCCTGCAAAATACTTACCTTGTGGGACATTCTGACTCTTACTAGATCTCAGCCATGAAGTTGCTTAGTATTGCTGAGAATCCATCTTCTGACCTAGCATTTACGCCAGCCTCTTTCTGTTGGGGCAGTATAATTTTGAATTGCCTTCTCTTGGGGAGTGGATGTTTTGACCTGTCGAGAGCCTCACCCTGAGATTGGGCTGTGGGTTCCATCAGGATCCACTCAGGGAAGAGCCTGGATCGAGAAGCTACACGTCTTCTTCTACGTCATTTACGTGTTTTGCATTTGTGGAGAATGATGAAGACTGAGACCGGGTCATAATGGTCAAGAGAGAGTTTCCTGACTAGGTGATCCCTGTGGTGCCTTGACACAGCCAAGGGAATGCAAAACAGGATGCAGGAAGTTGTGGAGGTAACGGAGTGCCACGAGGCAAGATCTAAGGACTCCCAAGCATCAGCAACTTGAAATCTTTTATTCAGGTGAAAACCGTCGCTGAAAAGAACTAAGAAGCCCTTTAGAAAGAACAGCTTTGGCCAGGCCTACTCTATGGCTCTTTACATTGATATCTTCTAGAAATATCTTCTAGAAAGTTCCTGCCTGTGGCAGTAACAAATTCTTCTAGAAGGTGTAGGTGTTTTTGTGGGGAACACAGCTTGCCCTTTCAAGGTGGAATCTGCCTGGACAAAGCGTGAGTGGTTCCCAAGGGGCGTCACTCAAGAACTGCCTTTCACACCAGCTTGGTGTGGGAGGAAATTCATTTATTCACTCAGTCTTCAGCAAGGGCGTATCAAGCACCTTCTATTTATATGTCACTGTATGAATTGTATGCATGGTATTAAAAATGTAGGCTCAATTCTCAAACGTCAGGTACTCCTAGTTTAGCTGGGGCAAAAACCAACAGAGTAAATAATTTAAAATATAAGCACAATAATGGGCTTCCCTTCCTTCGGTGTAGAGAGCCACCACTGCTAAGCCCTGAGAGTGGAAGGAGCTGACAGAGCAGCATTCCGTAATGAGCCCTGTACAGTTGTCCCCCCCCATCGCTGGAGAGGAAAAATTCATTCCAAGATCCCCAGGGGATGCCTGAAACCACAGATAATACCGAACTGTATATATACTGGTTTTTTTCTTACATATATGTACCCATTATAAAGTTTAATTTATAAATTGGGCACAAATAAGAAATCAACAACCGCAGTAATAAAATAGAACAATATAACAATATTCTTTAGCTTTTACTAAAGCTAATAATAACTTTTATTATATGAATATGATCTCTCTCTCTCTCTCTCTCTCTCTCTCAAAATATCTGATTGTTCTCAGCCTTTTTGTGATGATGTGAGGTGATAAAACGCGTACGTGATGAGATGAAGCGAGTTGAATGATGTAGGCAGTGACATAACCATTAGGCCGCTATTGACCTTTTGGTGACAGGTCCAATGGAGGTTCATCTGCTTCCAGACCACGGGTGACCGTGGGTAACCGAAACCACGGAACGCGACATGCGGACAAGGGGATATTTACTATATTTGCAGGGACTGACTTGGCTTGTACCAGGTCACTTCAGCTTCCTAAACTAAGTTAAGAAACCTGGAGTTTATCAGGGGTCAGCAAACTACCTTTTTTGTCAATAAAGTTTTATTGGAACACAACCACACGCTCACTCATTTGTGTATCGTCTAAGCTGCTTTCATGCTACAACAGCAGAGTTTTATAATTGCAACAGAGCTCATGTGGCCCATCAAACCTAAACTATTTACTACTTGAAAAATGTTTGCTCACCCCTGATTGGAGGGACTCACATCAGAACAGCACCCAGCAGGGGCTCCTGGGTGGCTCAGTCGGTTGAACGTCCGACTTCGGCTCAGGTCACGATCTCGCGGTCTGTGAGTTCGAGCCCCGCGTCGGGCTCTGTGCTGACTGCTCAGAGCCTGGAGCCTGTTTCACATTCTGTGTCCCCTCTCTCTCTGACCCTCCCCCATTCATGCTCGGTCTCTCTCTGTCTCAAAAATAAATAAACATTAAAAAAAAAATTTTTTTTTAAAAAAGAACAGCACCCAGCAGATCTCAGAATTTGACCACTTGATAGATCTCACCATCTGTCCCAGCCAAATGCCCTCTCCAGAATTCCTGGAACTTGCCAGAGGAGAGAGGAATGCCACTGGCTGGGGTACCCTCCCCGCCATAAGTTCAGGATCTCCAATGGTTAGCGTCCCTTGGTGGTTGGTAACCTCAAGGGGAAAGTTTTGGACCATATCCCTGTCAGCGGCCTGAAATAAAAGGTGCTGTGGTGGCCAACTACATTAAAACCTCGATGTCTAAAATAATGTTACATCGTACTTAAACTTGTACCCTTGGTAAAATAATGACTTTTCTCTCTCTTTTTTTTCAATGTATATTTATTTATTTATTTTTTAACATTTTATTTATTTTTGAGACAGAGAGAGAGCATGAAGCCATCAGCACAGAGCCCGACGCGGGGCTCGAACTCACGGACCGCGAGATCGTGACCTGAGCCGAAGTCGGACGTTTAACCGACTGAGCCACCCAGGCGCCCCAAATGTTTATTTATTTTTGAGAGAGAGAGACAGAGAGACAGAGAGTGAGGAGGGGAAGGGCAGAGAGAGAGGGAGACACAGAATCCAAAGTAGGCTCCAGACTCTGAGCTGTCAGCACAGAGCCCGACGCGGGGCTCGAGCTCACAAACCGCAGGATCATGACCTGAGCCGAAGTCGGATGCTTAACCGACTGAGCCACTCAGGCGCCCCAATAATGACTTTTCTGATTGGAAAATTAATACATGGTTATTAAAACCTGGAAAATGCCAAAGGGTACCCCCCAAAAAAGGAAAAGAAAAGCCAGTAACTTTTCTGTAATTTAGAGATTACTGCTGATAGCACTTCATGTTCATGTTGCAGACCATGAATAAATGTATTTTTGACCAATTCCCCCCAATATTGAATCACTCAGTAGACTGTTTTTAACATGTCGTGATGTATCCTTCCCTATATGATTTAAAAAAATTTTTTTTTAATGTTTACTTATTTTTGAGAGAGAGAGAGAGCAAGCGAGTATGAGCGGGGTAGGGGCAGAGAGAGAGGAAGACACGGAATCCGAAGCAGCCTCCAGGCTCTGACCTGTCAGAGCCCGATGCGGGGCTCGAACCCGTGAACCATGAGATCATGACCTGGGCCGAGGTCAGACGCTGAACTGACTGAGCCACCCAGGCGCCCCTTCCCTGTATCATTTTTAATGGCTGCACTGTATTCCACACTTAAGTGTACTTGAAATGGGCTCGACCTTTTTGATGTTTCCACGTGGCTGAGGACCATCAGGAAACGGGTGATACAGAGCAGACGTGCCTGCACTGCGTTAAGCGGCACAATCTGAAAATCGGGTGGGGGAGAAATGTTTTCAAATATCTTTCAGTCTTTACAAACAAATTCTCCTGCCTTCTCTTTTCCTCTATGGCTCTGTCCTCATGCGCAGGCTCACCGTGATCCCCATGGGTTGATAGGACCAGCGTGATCTTCTGGTTTATTCTCTGCTGAATTCAAACAGTCAAGAAAAATGTGCACGGTTGTCATTTTATTATCTCGTATCCCTTTGTGGTAGGTGCTGAGTTCTTTTCACTCCTCTGGTAGGACTTTGAAATCCCAGGTTAGCCACCCTAAAGTCAGGACCCGGGATTGGCATCAGCATCATCTGTCCTTGTCCTCGGAGACCTGGGCCGGTCCACAAGGGAAGCGCTAAGCCCCCGGGCACTTGCATGCAGTCCTTGTCAACACAGTTTGCTGCCTCCAGGAGAAATGCCAGCTGTTGTCCCCTGGATTGCCGCCTCCTCCCCAGCCTGCTGACTGCCCGTGGGGTCCTGGGCTTCCTCTCTCTGTCATGGCGCCCAACTTGTCTAAGCCGCCACCCCAGCCTCTGCCTGGCTCCACTCCATAGATCCCCAGGTCTTGCTTTAGACCAGACAGGCCGACCCTGGCCTGATTAGACTTCTTTGCCCGTTCGCCTTCCTCCGATTTCCATATTCAACAGCAGCTGTTGGTCGCCAGCTGCTTCAAGGTTGGTCCCAGGGGGGCGGCAAAGGAAGACTTCATTGGTTTTCATTCAAAATGAAAACTTGTTCATGCTTCAAAATCAGGACGTGACAAATACATATTTATGTAATAATACTTAAACTGTTAAAGGATAGCTTTGTCCAGGGGTTCAAAGCTAGAGCCTTCGGCAGATGGTGTGCGCTGACATGTCCTTTTTCTGTCCGGGGAGCCGTACGGAGTTGTTGGTGGGAGGCATAGCTAGTTGCTAGAGAAAATAGCGGAGTCGTGGGCTATTTCTCTGGTCTCACTGCTTTGCCAAATTATTTAATAAACTCAGTGTATTTCTTTGCATCTTCTGAGCGTATAGTCTTATCGTTCCATCCTTCATATTGCTATCTGTACCCTGTTTCCTCCCCTACCTGCCAAAAACTTAATGAAATTGATGACAGACGATAAGAAGCAATAATTAAATTGAAAGACGCCAGTGATAATCATATTGATGAGTGATTGAATAGAGTACATGTTGCCATCCCATTATCAATTACCGTGCAAGTAATTTTTTTTACGTGTCCCGCTATCTAGTAAAAAAAAAGTAGTGGCATGACTAGCTATAAATATCTTCTCCTGCTTGTTAAAATAAAACGCGTATATTGATGATTGTGAAAACCCCGTAAATTGTGATTACATTCACCGGGGCACAGTGGGAAAGTTGTCTTAAATTGAGGCCCATTTATTTTATGCGCGTAATGATGAGACTTGTTTAGGTTTTAATTAGTGCTGGGGAGGCCAGCACCACGCCAGGGTAGGGATCTGTTGTTTGTCCGAGGCCATAAATCTAGGTCTGGGAGAGTCCCTGTGTAGCTGCCGCCGGGCGACTGTGGCTCAGTGGGGTTAATGGGGAGCCAGCCGCCGTGCCTTTACTTCCTCTTCCAGACAAAGTCAGCACCATTTAAAGCAGTGGCTCTCAACCTTAGCTGCACACTGGAGTCACCTGAGAAGTTTGAACAACAGCTCATGGCTGAGTTCCATCCCTCTGGGTTTCTGATTTTATTGGTCCTGGGCGCAGACTGGGTTAAGGCAGGTAAGACACATGAAGCATAGAACATGAGCCCTCTAGGAATGCCAAAGTCTCCCATCAGGAGTGTCTGCAGTTTTAGAGAATCTATCCATCCTCCAATTAAACCTGGTATGTTCTCTTGGGGTAAGATATGCAACCCCTCCCCCCACCCCATTTGAAGTCTAGACCAATGGTCGTCCGTGGTGGCCACGCATTAAAGTCACTTGGGGAAGCTTTAGCACTCACTGATGCCACTGTCCCATCCCTCCACGAGTCTGATTTCATTTGTCTGGAAAGGGGTCTGGGCATTGGGATTTGTAAAGCTCCCCCAGGTGAATCTAAGGTGTGTCCAAGCTGAGAAGTATAGATTTTAAAGGAAATATTAAGCGCTATTTAAAACCAACTGTGAACGCTTAGGAAATCAGGTTCTCCCAATTTCTTCGCTTCTTCACACCGCAGGAAACAGAACAGTTTACAAAAAGCGTGTTTATGTAACCACCGGCACCACCCACACACACAGTAAAAGGGCCTTAGGGCACCGTATTTATTCTTGTTTAGCCATTATTCCTCAGCAACAGGACTCCTCTGATCAGGTGGAAAGAATGTCCAGCTTAGTTCCTGGAAGAATGCGTCTATGTCCTTCACAGAGCTCTCCTCGGAGGTTGCCTAAAAGTGGTATGTGAATCTGTTTAGTTTCTGGTTCAGCTGTGTTATAATCAGAGAACACAAAGTCATTCCTTGTGAAACAAAAAGATCAGTATTGAAGTCCCAGCCTCGTGACCTTAAGCAATGGAGTGTTGGTTTCTTTATCGAGAAAGGAGAGTAAATAATGCTTGCATCACGAGGATTCATACAGGTTCATTTACCTGGAAACACTTCATAAACTGTAAAGTGCTGTGAAAATATTAGGTTTTTTTCTGTTACGGTCATGCCTGGGCGTTAACTCCGTTAATGATTTCCTAGCAAGACCCTGCTTTTGTCCGAATTGTCAATAAGCTATTTCTTAGTGAACAAGCGTTGATACTAATGTGCCGGGCATTATAACCAGCAGTGAGGAGACAGCAGTAAGACAGACGAGGCCTCCACCTTTCCTGGAGTAGGGCAAAACAGATGAACAAGCAGGTAAACAAAGAATTCCAGCTGTAGTAAATGCAAAGAAAGCAATAAATACGGTGGAGAGGTGGGGGGAGGTGCTCGGCTCGAAGCCAGGTGGTCAGGAAAAGCCTCTCGGAAGAGGTGACGGGTCCAGGTGACACGTGAGCACGGAAGGAGCCAACCGTCTGAAGGGTTGTCCAGGAAAGGAGACTGTTGTAGGCGGAATTGTGTCCTCCCAGTACCCCTATGTTGAAGTACCTCAGAACGTGACTGTGTTTGGCGATAAGGCTTTGAAGAGGTTGATGAAGTTAAACGAGGCCATTAGGGTGGGCCCTTATCCAACCTGACCGTTGTCCTTACAGAAGAGGAAACTGGGACACACAAAACTAGGGGTGTGTCAGTCCAGAGGAAAGACCATATAAAGACACAGCAAAAATATGGCGACCTGTAGGCTGAGGGGAGAGGTCTCAGAGGAAATTAAACCTGCCAACACCTTGATTGTGGACTTGTAGCTTCGGATTGCATTGTTTAAGCCACTCATCTGTGATATTTTGTTAAGGCAGCCCTCGTAAACTACCACAGGGACTAACACAGCCCCTGACACAGCCTGATATGTTCTAGGAACTGTCAGAAAACCAGTGGCCAGAGCAGTAGCTGTTCAGAAATGAAATTTGTAAATTGTTTTTTATTCTCTTAAGTTTTTATTTATTTTTGAGAAAGTGTGAGTAGGGGAGGGGCAGAAAGAATCCCAAGCAGGCTCCACACTGGCAGCGAGGAGTCCGATGCAGGGCTCAAACTCATGAACCATGAGATCATGACCTGAGCCGAAGTCGGATGCTTAACTGACTGAGCCACCCAGGCGCCGCCCCCCCCCCCCAAATTTTTTTTAAGTATCGAGGAGCACCTGGCTGGCTCATCAGAAGAGCATGTGACATTTGATCTCGGGGTCATGAGTTCAAGCCCTACATTAGGATTACTTACATAAATAAACCTAACGACAAAAAAAAAAGTATTGGAAGCTAGATGACGTAAGACCTGTGAGCCCATGGCAAAGAGTTTGGATTTTAGCACAGTGGGAAGCTATGCAAGTATTTTAAACAAAGGCAAGACACGATATTTATGGGCTTATAAAATAAACTTTTTTGGTTTGGAATAATCTTAAATTTACAGTAAAGTTGCAAAGATAGGACAGAGTTTGCATATACCCTTTACCCAGCTTCCCCTAATGTTAACATCTTACGTAAACCCGCTACATTTCTCATAACCGTGGGCTTTATTCAGATTTCACCAGTTTTCCCACTAATGTCCTTTTTCGGTTCCAGAATCCACTTTAGGAGACCACGTTGCTGTACGTCATTTATGTTGTTAAATGTTTGCTCTGGCTGTTCTGTGGAGACTGTGGTAGGGAGAACAAGAGTGGGGGCAGGAGGGAGGACAGTTGGCAAGCGGTGGTAATAATCCAGACCAAAGATAATGGTGGCTTGGGCTGGAGATGTGACAATGGATAAAGAGAGGAAGGATAGATATATTTTGGAAACAGACCAACTTGCTTTTGCACTTGATGCATTAAAGGAGGGGGGCGTAAGTATGACCTCAGGATATCCAGCTTTGTCTCCTGACCCTGATTGCCATCGGGGGGAACAGTGCAGGGGTTTCACCCGAGGTACAGTCAGTTTGAGGTGCCATTGAGACTTACAACTGGAACCAGCAGGTAAGGAGTTGGATATAGGAATCTGGAGTTCGGAGAGGTGTGTAGGTCATGACCCAGAGACAGAAATAAGTAAAGTTATCTAGGGAGAGAAGTGACAGCAAAATGAAAGTTCCAGTGCTCCGGGATGGAGAACACCCCGGTCCTGAGAAGGACCTTGGCTTTCAAGTCCAGCTTCTGATTATTATTATCTCTTCTTGGTTAAGACTCATTTTTGGGGGGTGCATGGGTGGCTCGGTCGGTGAAGCGTCCCACTCCTGATTTCGGCTCAGGTCACGATCTCACGGTTCGTGAGCTCAAGCCCCACATTGGGTTCCGTGTTTACAGTATGGAGCCTGCTTGGGATATTCTCTCTCTCTCTCTCTCTCTCTCTCTCTCTCTCTGTCTCCCCCCTCTCTGTCCCTCTCCTTTTCTCTCTCTCTGTCTCTCAAAATAAATAAATAAACTTAAAAGAAAAAAAAAAGACTCATTTTCGAGACAGCTTGCTGGCTCAGTTGATGGATCATGCGACTCTTGATTTCAGAGTTGTGAGTTCGATCCCCACATCGGGTGCCCAGATTACTTAAAAATAAACTCTTTAAAAAAAAAAAAGACTCATTTTCAATCACTAAATTGTGCTTGGTTTTAGGGAATTAGATTATCTCATTTAGTTAACTGAGAAATCTAGTTTCTTCTCCTGGGTGGGTGCCTTCTTTGGAGAACTGAGTAAACATTTCAATGCTTTGACTGCTTATCTTGCATGGCTGTGGAGAGTTGGCCAGAAAAGTTCTCCTCTTGACCACAAATAGCTTCCACTGGTAGTTACCAACTGACAAAGAGGGAATTTTATCATAAGGATAACTCTGTTTATCGAGGATTCTTTTTTTGAAGTTTATTTGTTTATTTTGAGAGAGAGAGAGAACAAGCAGAGGAGGGGCAGAGAGAGGGAGAGGGAAAGAATCCCAAGCAGGCTCTACACTGTCAACATGGAGCCCAACGGCGGGGGGGGGGGGGGGGGGGGGCTTGAACTCACAAACCAAGAGGGAGGTCATGACCTGAGCCAAAATCAAGAATCAGACACTTAACTGACTGAGCTACCCAGGCGCCCCTTGAACATTTATTATTGCAGTAGTCATTATGAAGTTTGTTTCATTATTAGTATTACTTTTGTATTTTTTTAAGTTTATTTTATTTATTTTGAGAGGGAGTGAGAGAGAATCCCAAGCATGCTCCATGCTGCCAGTGCAGAGCCCGATGTGGGGCTCGAACTCACAAACCGTGAGATCATGACTTGAAATGGATGCTTAACCAACTGAGCCACCCAGGTGCCCCATTACTTTCATATTTTTAACATAAAGAGGATGACCTGGATGGATGTACAGTAAAATAATTTGTTTGCAGATTTCAAAATTTACTAAAATCAATTTACAAAGCAGGGGGCCAGTGAGAACTATAGAATCCATATTTACAGGTCTCTGAAGCTGATCTTCTTTTCCTTAAATGACTTCTCATTGAGTCTTATAGAAAGTAAAAAGCATTTGCTTTATTTTTAGATGTGATCTCTGATGTCTTCAACTTTTATGGTTCTCTTTTTAACCTTATTATAACCAGCCACCTACGAAATCTGTAATTTTCTCTAATATAACAGTACATGCTAAAAAGAAGTTTGCACAAAATACCCCCATTTGCGGTTTCAAAGGATTATTATCCAGTGTGGTCCATGACGTGGAAAGTCACTGTCCTTGCTCACTCCATGTCTAACAGTATCATTTTGAGGACAGTGGAAAACAGATCAGGTTTGATTCCTTAAGATGATACCTTTGCTGTTTGTGGTATAATTTGTGATCTGAGAGCTGGATGTAAAAGACACGTGAACAAAAGTAGCATCTATCCAACTAGCTTTCTGATTCTCAAAGTTGTACTCAGAATGCATGTTACCTCTGCATTCAGAGCTAGAACATACTGCTCATGATCATTAGTAGTAGTCGACATAGCTTAGAACAATATTTGCTTTCTGTCGAGGCTTGGTTCACGGACGCTGTGGTAAATGCAGAAGGGCCTGGTGGTTAGTTCTAAGGGTTAGGAAGACCGTTAACCAGACTGGTCAAAAGCAGCGTAATCGAAGGGACAAGGCTGAATCATGGTTGGGAAACCAGAAATCAGGGCTAGAAAAGCAACACCAACTACAAGGTCTAGGTGACCGTTTTAAGCTATTACAGTAATAATTGGCTCAAGCAAGAGTCATCAGTGGATGCTAAAACCACTGAAGGAAACAGTATTGGGGAACAGGAATTCACACTGTCTCAAAGCATTATAAGATTCTGTATTAATTATAAACAGTAGATAAATATATTGGATACCGTCAAGTAAGCAAATTTTACATCACCAGTGATAGGACGCACTGACATAATGTGCCTCTCATTGTGACACACTGAGAACACGACATCACCTGTGGATTCTTGCCAGAAATGCTTAACCTGGATCAATCAGGAGGAAACAATCAGACAAATCCAAATTGAAAGACATTCTACAAAACGACTAGCCAAAACTTTTTAAAAGAACATGTCGTTAACTTGGGGAACTGCCCTCAATTAATGACTAAAGTAATCCAGCTACTAAATTTAAGGCCCAATCTTTGATTGGATTCTGAATTAACAGGGGGTGGGCCAGCACAGAGGGCAAGGAAAAATATTCTTGGGACATTTGGGGAAATTTGAATATGGACCATATATTAGGTAAATAGTATGGTATAGTATTGAGGCAGTCTTAAATTTCTTGCCTGTGGTCTTTGCTTTGTGGATATGTGAAATGTCTTGTTCTTTGTTCTTGGGAGATACATGCCGGCATATTCAGGAATGAAGTGTCATGCAATGTATCTTACTGTCACATGGTACAGCCAGAAATAAAATTTTATTTGTATAGGTTTTATTTTCTTTAAAAAAAGCCTTTTAAAAATTGAGGAACTGTTCACATGTTGCAATGAGATGTCAAAAAACTTACTCAAGGTTGCACAATGAGTCTTTAGTTTTTCTTTCTTTTTTTTTTTTTTTACCCAGGTGGTATGGGTTTTATCAATCATATACCATGTGATTTTATTTCTATGCTTTGACTCATCACCGTAGTTTGTTTATATATATATACGTATATATATATATATATATATATATATATATATATATATATACGTATATATATATATATATATATATGTATATATATATAATTGTCAAGTTGGCTAACATACAGTGTATACAGTGTGCTCTTGGTTTTAGGGGTAGATTCCCATAATTCATCATTTATATACAACACCCAGTGCGCATCCCAACAAATGCCCTCCTCAATGCCCGTCACCCATTTTCCCCTCTCCCCCGCCCCCCTGTTTTTCTTTTTTTTGTACCACAAAATAAGTTTTCAGTCCTCTTTCTTTCCAATGATATCCTGATTTCATTAATGAAATAGGGGGAAATATGAGCCTAATCAGAACTATTGTTACTAGCATCAACATTGATTCTATTCATTCAAAAGATATTTATGAATTGGAGATTTTTTTGAACTGCAGAAACCCTAGGTTCACTGTGAGAAATTTCACTCTATGGGATGTGTCCTGAAATTTTGAAAGGGCAGATAAGATGATTTAGACTAGCCTTCTAAGTATACCCTTCTGCTAAGGGTCAGAGCCCAGGCTATGTGCCTCTCTAGATGTTTGTATACTACCCTATTTGTGCCTCCTTCCCTATAGCTTGTCATGCTAAATAGTAATTGCTCATTTAATCACTCATAAACTCATTTAAAGCTGAATAAGGTCAGATAGCATGAGTAATATCAACACATCTTTAAAGTACCTGGGAGCAATCTAACTTTCATAGACAAAAAAGGACATAACAAAGACGTGAATAAATGATAAATGCTCCATGTTCCTGGATGGCAAACTAAAGACAATAAAGAAGTAAGTCATTTTCTAAATTAACTTCCAAATTAATTGTAATGCCATTCAAAATCCCAACAGGATTGTCATAAATCGATTGTAAAATTGAAATGAGGAATAAAAGTCTAAAAATAACCAGAACAAATTTTGAACAAAGAACAAGAAGAGATTTATCCCACCAGATAACAAAACCATATTAAAAGAGCATGGTATTGGCACAAAGACAGAAGTAGATCTAAGGTGATGAGGGAAGTTTGATACATAGTAGATAAAGCAACTCAAATTATTAGGGAGATTAATTGGGTCATTTTCTCAGAAAATGAAGTTGAGTCAATTGACTATTCATATGGAAAAATAAAATTAGATCCCTACCTCACTCCATATGAAAAACTAATCTCCCAAGAAGTTTACAAACCTAAGTATGGATAGCCATTAAAATCACTTAAGCATAGTCTGTTTATGGATACATTTACATACCAAATGAAATATAAAATTTATCAGGTTCACCACAAGTTTACAATAACTGGCAGCCTGAGGTAGAAGGGGAAGAGATTTCAACTTTAAACATGAACATTTCTTTGAAAAGAAAGGAAAAGGAGGGGCAGATTCAGAATCAAATGTGACAAAATGGTTACAACACGTGTTCGTTTTGAGTGGTGGGTAGTAGCTGTTTGTCATGGGATCCTTGGTATTCTTCTGGAGGTTTGTATCTTGAGTTTTGAAGAAAAAATACTCTTCCAACTCGTCGGTTCCATGAGACTCAGACCTCTCCTGTTTTCTGAGATCCTTTCTCAGTTCCCGTTGATTTGCAGTTGTTTTCCCAAATGCTTGGCTTTTCTTCCCCCTACATACAAAACCTAATTACTGTGGGAAAACAGTGCACTTCACTTAAAAATAAAGCACAACTTTCCTGTTTATTTACCTAGAGCTTTGTGTTTATGTTTATTGAGCCCAATTGTTGGTACCTCAGTGAATGGATTGCTTGCAACAGATGGTGGCCAACAACCTTTGGGTCTCGGAGCATTTTGGATGAGGACACTTTAGGAGTCTGCCCAAAGCTAGCAGCTGACCAGGCCCATTTAGAAGGATGATGTACTGGATTCAGAGAACTCGCCAGCCTTGGACCGAACAGAGTCCAAAGCGGGGCTCAGGCACTCCGTGATAATGGGGCTTCATTGTCCTGAACCTTCCCACTTCAGGGAGTCATTGGGAGGATTTGGTGAGAAGATGCATGTCAAATACTCCATAAACAGTGATTCTTTATCCTCTTTAACTTCAGTTACGCTTCATGAAAACCACTTGAGAGTTAGACTCTCAGAGATCGGCCAGCAGAGAAGTTGGTGGAGTTCTTCAGCGCAAAAGTGCTGAGTTCTCGCATTTTCAATGTCTGTAGTCTCTTCTCATTTTCCACCTTCCAGAATGGGGCATCCCCAGACATAAGCTGAGAAGTCACACATCCCTGGGACCTTTGTGTTCACTTTGCCAAGGTCGAGGAGGGATTGAACACAGGCTGGAGCCTGGGACCCTCTGTCCAGTAGCTTCTTTACAGGAATTTGGGAATTCTGGTTTCGGAGCCAGTCCTCCCTTGGCTCTCATTCACCTGTAGAGGATCTTGATTGGCACATCTTGGCTCCAAGATGTGACAGACACCTGTCCTGTCGCTCCAAAATAGTAACCAACAGGAGAGCTGCAGAATGGTGGAGAGATTCAGGCTGCACGCGCTGGAATCACACCAGTTGGGTTAAGACCAGTTGGCTTAGCTGGCGAAGGCATGTTACTTCACCTCTTAGTGCTCCCACAAATAGGTTTAATAACAGTTCCTGCTCATCGGTACTTGTGAAGATTGAATGCACTAAACGTGAAGAGCTTTCAGAATAGTGCTGGTTACACATAGTAGGATCTCGACGTGTCAGCTGTAACTGGCATTTCTCTATCTCGTCAAGTGTAAGGTGGCCACTGATTTTTACATGTCAGCAACCCTAAAAATGAAACGCATGTTGGGGTTGATGGCATAACTGGCACCATTTTTCTTTTTTTTTTTTTCTTTTTTGGTGTTATAACTGGTAATGTCTTAGATTCAATGAATTCAGCATGAGACCTCCTCCTCCTGGACAGGACGTCCAGATGTCTGAACAGTGAATGTAATCCCTGAATGGTGTTTGCAGGTAAAGTGCGTACATTGTACCGGATTCTGCGGAAGAGAAGTCATTGATTAGTAAGCTGTTCAGGACTGGCAGGTGGCGTGTTAACTTTTTCCAGGGCACTGACTGCCTTCCTAGTAAAGAGAATGACTTGATAGAGCTCTGGAAAAGGAACAGGTGGATCGTCTCCACTCACGGGTTCAGAGCCATCATTTTTGTCAAATGGATTTCTCTCTAAAATCCATGGATATCATCGCGCCGATAAATACCCGCAAGGACAAAGTCGCTGCTAGTATTTGAGTCTTTAAAAAAAAAAAAAATGGGGCAACGGGATGATAGGGGCTGACCTTATGGAAAAGAAGTTTCCGTAATGATTTCCAGCAGACATGATTTAAAAGCATTTCTTTCCCTTTGACGCACTGAAAGCGTTGTTTTCATGTGCTCCCTTACTTGTGCACGGACTGTGTGGGTTTTTTGGGGGGTTTTTCTTGTTTGGTTGGGGTTTTTTTTTGTTGTTTTTTAAGGTCACTTACTTATTTTGAGACAGAGAGAGAAAGCACACGTGTTAGCCAGGGAGGGGCAGAGGTGGGGGGGGGGGGCAGAATCCCAAGCAGGTTCCGCACTGTCAGTGCCAAGCCCGATGGGGGCTCGAACCCACAAACCATGAGATCGTGACCTGAACCAAAACCAAGTCGGATGCCCAACTGACTGAGCCCCCCAGGCGCCCCCACAGACTATGTATTTTAAGCAAGCACATGTCAGCCATTGCGCACCAAATTCGACACCTGATCTTCTGAGACTAATGGCGATTCTTTCTGACTAATATTAAATATGAGTCTTTCTGACTCATATTTACATCATATTTCCACACTAATACCCACTGAAGGACTGTTTCTAGCCCATCAGACTTTACAGCCATTTTGGCACATAAATTTGTTAAATAGAAACTTCATGAAGCTGCGTCTGAAGATCTCCCATCTCGTTCCCAGGTCTTCAAAGAGACTGTCGTAAATACCTTCGGAATATGTAGACCATTATGAGGAATCATTTTAATTTCCTTTAGCTATTCCCATTAGATTGGTAATAAGTAGATATTGAAAAGCATGAACGAAATGCCATCATGGAGTAGATACTCAGGGGGTGAAACCAAATAACTGACCATTCAGTGCTGAAATGTTTTATTGTCCCTCACACCTAGGTTCAGAGGAAATCAGAAATCTGTCACGAGTTTGAGTTTGTTATGAACTCAACTTCACCTTGGTTGGCATGTGAAAACTACACTGAAACATCGAAATGAAACATGAAACATACTAAGGAAGGTCCTCAGGAATGCAGGACCCTGGCAAGATTGATTTTTCTAGTAACTTAATTTTGATTTATATATGAAGCCTTGTTTTCAACACCCAGCTAAATCTGCTTAGAACCATCTGGGTCGCTTGAAATAGATGATGTTAAGCCAGATACACCAGTTGCACCCATGATATGCCTTTGTTGAAGGTTTTCGTAACTGAGATAGAAAACAATTTTGGTTAAAAAAAAAAAAAAGTTGTCTTGTGATACCCAGGAGTGGCTTAATACTCTGTTTGGGTTAAGTGTTCATGTAACTGCATGTTGCTTCCTGTTTCTGGGATTTGCTCTTATTATTTGAGCAATCGTACTATTAGAGAAGAATATTCTCTCATACAGTTAAGGATAAGAAAATTAATTAGTGACTGGGTACAGATTTTTGGAAGTTGTGGTTTTTTGCCAGGTTTGTTCTCTAGCTGCCTGGAAGATTGTGTCTTCTGGTGCCCACTTTGTAAGTTTGCACCGTGGGGTGTTGAGGAACAGAATGTTACAATGGGTTAGAATTATCATGAAGTACTTGTGCAAACAGGAAGGTCCAATGTAAAGGGCTTTTTAAAGTCTGTGGGTTTTATCTCGTACCAAGCCAGTGCCCTCCTCAGATAACAGGTGTTTAGTTAGTTACACTGGGCAAAGTCAAGAAGTGGTTCTGTTGGGCAAAACCTTCGGGGACTTGAACGGGTTTTTCCTGCTGCAGAGTTGGGGTTAGGTGGCCGAAGGGTCCTACTTTGTCTCAAGGGCAGTCAGCACCTGCCTTAAAAGGTGGAGGAGGCAGAGCTGTTGTCCACAGACCTGAATTGACTTGTGTTGTCCCTGACCATTATTATTCCAAACTGACAAGAACGTTAAGCCTTCTGGTTTAAAGACTGTTCCCTTGGGTGTTTCTTATTCCCTGGAGATGGAGTAAATTCTTATGTTTTGAACATTCTTCCCCCTGGATTTTCCTTACCCAGTTGGATCAGTTTTGGTTGTTTTTTTTTTTTTTAATTTCTTAAATGTTTATTTTTGAGAGAGAGAGAGAGACAAACAGAGCACAAGAAGGGGGGTGGGCAGAGAGAGAGGGGGAGACACAGAATCAGAAGCAGGTTCCAGGCTCTGAGCTGTCAGCACAGAGCCTGACACGGGGCTGGAACTTGCAGTCTGTGAGATCATGACCTGAGCCGAAATCGGTCACCCAACCGACTGAGCCACTCAGGCGCCGCCTCCCCCCCCCCCCCCCCCCCCGGCCGTTGGATCAGTTTTTTAAATGATAATGAATATTCTGCACCAAACAATTGATAAAACCACCTATCACAATTCCTACAGTTAATAGATGCTTAGTAAATACCAGTTATCTTCCTTGATCCCCATGTCTCCACTTCCCAGTGAGAACCTGGGGAGTCCTTTATTTTGCACTGAAAGGAGAAGATGACCTCAACAGTGCATTAATTCATTGCAGCACCAAGTGGAAGATGCTATAGAGAACACAGGAGGGAGGGTGGGACTGGAAAGAAAGGCAGGATTGTAATGCAGGCAGAGGCTAGTTGAGAAAACAGGAGGTTTGCAGTAGATCAGATGAGAAGGAACACCGCCCAAAGCTTAAAGAAAGCAGTGACAGCAGAAAGAGGGAGAGGGTAAATTAGGACGAGAAAGAGACATGGGTGCCAGATTAAATTTGGGAATGGGACAGGAAGACCAGCTCAGGGGTCTGGGATAATTCAGGATTTTGCCATGGATAGGTGATAGTGTCACAGCTAGGTGGTAGGATTTAACCCCAAGCAATCTGATTGCCCTCAACTACCTCTCTGGAGACTGCGGAGATAGGCAAGAATAAGTCCGTATCTACTCACATTGTAATGAAACTGCAGGATATCAGAGATTTTTAAAAAGTCATTAGAAGCTGCTTCAGAAGAAAGATCACACACGAAGGGACAGCAATAACCCTGACTGGACTTCTCTGATTTAGCAACAATAGATGAATGAAGTTATTGAAGATATATTTGAGAAGTGAACCCAGGGAAAGGCATGGGGTACAAGAAACAAATGTGGGCCCATCAGCTGGTAAAATATAAATGAACTCTTGCCCGTGAAATATAGAGAGGAAAGAACCAGCAGGTGGGTGAGAGTTTGGAAGCAGGAGAAAGAACCTGCTCCCAGAAGTTAGAGGGGATGGTCTTCCTGAAAACCTCCAAGAGACGAGGAGAGGCCAGAGGGCGGGGATATGTCTCCAGGGAAGGGAAAGAGGTGGCCATGCCTGATGACCTCTCCTTTCCAGGAATGTGAGAAGAAGTGTCATCCACCGAAAAGGAAGGACTTAGGAAAAAAAGGACTTAAGGAGGCCGATGAAAGTTCAAGATAACCTGTGCGGGAAATAGAGGAGGGAGCCGACTCCAGAGGAGTTAAGAGGATGTCCTGAAAGGTTTGGCAGTCTGGTGGTTTGGGGATTTTTGAAAGAGTTAGTGCCACCAGCCTAAGGAATTGTGTCACTTTCCCAGTTGTGCTTTGCAGCCGACATGTGGGAGCAGAGGAGATGGTTGGACTGATTCGGGATTTGCTTTCAGGGTGGGCTCGGCAGGCTATGGGAAAACCGAGTGAGTAAGTGAAAGTCGAAATGAGCCTTGAGACCAGTGGAAGCTCTCGGGGAGTGGAGGGCCCAGCAAGGTCAAGGTGAAAGTGCCTGGGAGTGAGGTTGAGGCTGGAGAAAAGGCAACTAGAGTTTCCAGATTTCGGACGTGGAATCACTTCCAGGAGATCCAAGACCAGGCTGGGGCTTGGGAGGAAGCGGGTAAGAAGTAGAATGACGTGAAGGTCGTTAGAGGAGGAGCAGAAAATGCACTAGGCTCTGCCCTTGGAGGGGTCGTCCACGTGGACTCTGAAATCACAGGTTATGGGCATGAGTCGGGGTAAAACAGAACCTTGAGTGTGGCTTCTTGGACCTTGTTCAGTGAATGGAGGGGCCAAGGTTTTCCAGATCAGTGGTCTGTAAGTAACACGCGTTGGCAGTGAGACGTCGCAACTAGAAGGCACGAGCCTAGCAGCACGTTCTCCGAGTGACCAGTGGCCTCTAGGAATTCACTCCCCAGGAGTCTTCATAATCATTTTCTGGGCACGGCTTGATGAATGATTCCGAACATGCCGTCTCTTCAACACTGAGCTCTTGGTCCTAAGGGAGTCCACCTCCTCTCCTCCACGCCGGCCACCCGGCTTATCCTGCCTGGCGCCAAGCCGCGGGGGCTGCGGTGTTTGCTGCATTGCAGACCCTAAGCCCCCGCTTCACCAGAGCCGCGGGTTCATTTGCTCAATCTGAGCAGCCATCGCAGAATTCGACATTTCTCTCACACCTTTTACCCAGGTTCCAAAGTCCAGAATCTGCACTGCTTGCTGACGTGGGCGATGAAGGCAGGGCCCCACCTAATGGCCCTTTTGCAAAGTACAGGAGGAGCAAGCCGACTCTCCTGGGCCCCTCTTGTCAGCCAAAGGGAGGCAGAAGGGTAGAGGGTACCAGCTGGCCCCAGCTAGGAAGCACCGTCTTCAAGAGTGGGGGAGTAATAGTGATGATAGTCATGTGGGTATTGGCAGGAATAGTTACTGAGCATGAGCCCAGCATCCTGCTAGCCTATCTATAGCCATGCTGTTACTCAAAGCTCACAACTATTATTATCCCCATTCTACAGCTGAGAACTGAGTCTTAATGAGAGCAAGTGGTCTGCACATGATGAGAGCTAGCAAGCGTCAGCCCTGGGACTTGATTCTAGGTCAGTCTGGCCTTGGAGCACAAAGTCTCGTATAACTAATATGCTATATTTGGCTCTAAAAATTGAATTATAAGACCGTATATGGAATCTGCTACCTGAGTTTTTCAAGCCCGGCTGAGGGTTTAAATTTTCATAGAGAGGCAAGGGAAATAGTCCCTCCCACGTTACAGAAGCAATGTCGGAAAAAAAACGTTTTTTTCCTCCAAGTTTTATAGGGCAGCAAATACTCCTGAAAGGGATTGTAGTTGTCATGATATCCTTTATGATCTTGTCTTTTCAAAAAGTCTTTATTGGGAGGAATTTTCTCAGAGGTTTAGTGCCTTATAAAGCATGCTTATCAACCGGAATAGTCAGGAAAATGGCTTTCCAAACATGTCTTCAGTTTTTATACAGAGTTAAGTGTGGATGGAAGGACAGCTGGGTCATCTTGCGTCCAGCTCAAATCAGATGCCGGGAGTTAGAAGGATGGTAAGCCGGTGACACGTGCCAAGGAGATGAAAATGATCAGATTCTGAGAAAAGAAGGACCTGGGTGGAAACACCATGATAGGGGAGAGAGAGAGACCGGCCCCAGAGACCCAAAGGCAAAGGAAACGAGTTAAAAATAAAACGGGGCTAATGATAAACCTGAGGGCTCCTTGACAGGAGCAAAGTTGAAACGACAACTCTATTCCTAGAGCCCGACGTCCGAACAATTTCTTTTTCCTACCTTTTAGTCCCCGTGCGCCTTCCTCGGCTGACATCGAGTGCCAGAGGACATCTCAAAATATCCACAGCCACAACTACTCAGCACACCTCACCATGTGGGGAGGACAACAGTTCTGCAAAAGTCTTTGTCCTGAACTGTTTATGGATTTTCCATAGTCTGTGCAAGACTTTGAACACATGCTGCCCGCAACTGGCAGCTGCCACCCGGCCTAGGGATGACCTCGCTCCTGATGCAGGAGAGTCCTCACTGGCTTTATCGTGACTTGCCCCTGTTTTGCATATTCACCCTGACCTTTTCTTAATGAAGATTTCAGTTGGGAGAAATTACGTTAATGGCTCACGTGTTGCTGTCACCCTTCCAAATGCCGTGTGTGCTGTGTGGATGGGGCGCCTGCCTGGTTCAGTCAGTAGAGCGCGGGGCTCTTGATCCCGGGGTCGTGAGTTCGAGCCCCACGATGGGTGCAGAGATCACCTAAATGATGGGAGTGGTAAGTAAAGGCAGTCCAGTAAGTCCTTGTATTCGTTCTGGGCTGTGCCTGGGAGTCATAATGGGCAATACAATAATATGTAATGGGCAGGAAGACAGCTCTTGAAACCGTGTGGGAAAACTCCATCAGTGCCAGACCAAAAAACACCTCCTGCAGTTATAAAAAGTTGGGTGAACTCAATAGGCACTCATGGAGCTCCCGTTAAGTGACCACCAAAGTGTAATATCCCAGCACTTAAAGTTAGGAGAGCCTTGTGTTACATGTTATCTCAGTTAATATTCACAATATCTTTTTCTAAATCTTTAAAAAATCTATTAAAAAAATTTTTTTGACACTTATTTCTTTTTTGAGAGACAGAGAGAGACAGAGCACACGTTGGGGAGGGGCAGAGAGAGAGAAGGAGACACAGAATCCGAAGCAGGCTCCAGGCTTCGAGCTGTCCGCACAGAGCCCGACGCGGGGCTCGAGCTCAAAAGCTGTGAGATCACGACCTGAGCCGAACGAAGTTGGCTGCTTAACCAACTGAGCCACCCAGGCGCCCCTCATTCACAATATCTTAAGGTAGATACTGTTATTGCTCAGTTTGTACATGAGGGCGCTCCTGTTGAAAGATATTTAAATGAATTGCCCAAGACCACATGATTAATAACTGACAGAACTGAGGTCCCCAGTGTTTTCATTCTATGTCCTTTGATCTTTCCACATTCCACCTCAGCTGCCAAGAAACGGATCGTGTGGCCAGAGTGCCCCTCAGTGGGAAGCGTCAGAGATGGGGAAGATTTCTGCCCTACACCGGCTGTCTGAATGAACACAACAGTGGGCCATGGGTGATAAATGAAAGAATTATTCACTAGTTCGGTTGAAAAAGTCTTCAGTATGTAAACAAGTCTTACATAAGTCATGAAAAATGGGGTTGAGGAAAATGAGACAGGAGAGTAAAGGGACAAAAATATTTTCTTTATCAAGCCTTAAGGGAAAACACTCTTTTTAAAATACCTAATGTGGCATTTCTCTTAAAAAAAAAAGAAAAAACGTTAAGACAAGTGACCCTTCTAAAAAAATTTTTTTTTTAGTATTTATTTATTTTTGAGAGACAGAGTGCAAGCAGGCAGCAGAGGGGCAGGGAGAGAGAGAGGGAGACACAGAATCCAAAGCAGGCTCCAGGCTCCGAGCCGTCAGCACAGACGCGGGGCTCGAACCCACGAGCCGTGAGATCATGACCTGAGCCAAAGTCGGACGCGTAACCAAATGAGCCACCCAGGCGCCCCATACACGTGACCCTTCTTAACCCAAATCCCAAATTCAAATACATTCCAAGAGATGTTTAGGGAATGAAGCATCTCACAGAGAATGAGCTTTTCCGAAGAGCCCTACAGAAGCACCCTTCCAGGCCAAGTAGTCTATAAATGCAGGCTGGGGACCCCTGGGCCACATGTGGATGACCAGGCATGGAGTAAGGGCTCTTTGCCTGGAAGACTGTACGTCCATCTCAGAAAACACTTCCAAAGCTGAGCTTCATAATGGAAACACTAAGAACCTGCTATCAGCAACCACAATATTAAACAGGCACAGAGCCAACAGCAATGGCTCAGAGCCAGGGAGGAGAGATTAACATCACAAGTAAGAGATTTTAGGCTCTGGGCCAGGAGAGGTTTTTTTCCTTTTCATTAAAAAATAATAATAAAAAAGGCAGAGAGAGAGAAAAAAAAAATGAAGGAACGGTGCGAAAGAATTCTTGCTTAGCAGCCCTCTTTCAGATTGTTCTCCTCCGACGTCCAGATAAGCAGAGAAACAAACCACCGTCTGTCTGCAAAGTAAAAATGGCCTTCGAGGTAGCCCTTCCGGCCAGCCGCTCTCTGCGTCCTTCGTTGGCCCAGGTGCAAAGGGAAAAGAATGATCAGCAAGGCCCATTTTTCCACTTGGAGTTGGAGAAAACACCATTTGAGCAAAAATTCAGGCGGCCGCCTTCTCACCCTGTGGAGCTCCGAGGAAGGCGGTGGGGAGCCTGGGGCACCCGTCACCTGGGATGATGGCACGTCGATACGGGGCCCAGTAAGACCTGTTGCAAGGCGGCGCTTTTCTAACAAGCTGGATCCTTTAGGGCGCAGCCTTCTGAGATTTCGGGGGAGGTAGTCAGCCCCAGGAACTTGAAGATGAAACCGTGCCTAGGCAGCGTTTTCCAAGAGACGTTAGGGCTGCCCACCCCCAGTCTCAGGGCACCCCCGATCTCTGAGCAGCCCCGATGGGCGGGACATCCTCTGTCGCCAGTAACTCTCGAGAATCGAAGAGGTGCCCAGTTCCCCAGTTCAGAAGTTGCCTCTGGCATCTTAGCCGCTTTCTCCAAACCAGCAAACAATTTCTTGCGACCTTCTCTTAAACCTTCTTCTTTTTTAGTTAAAAAACTTTCAAACCTGCAGAGCAGTTGCGAGTGATTCTAGATTCACCCGTTGTTAACATTTTTCCACGTCTGCTTAGTCTCTCTCTATGTATAAATATTAACACTTCACTTTTTTTTTTCCAGAATCCTTTTGAGAGTAAGTTGGGGACATCATGACCCCTCACCCTTAAAATACAATGCGGTCTTAGCAATGAGGACTTTCCCTGGGGTACCTGGGTGGAGCATGCGACTCTTGATCTCAGGGTTGTGAGTTTGAGCCCCATGCTGGGTGTAGAGATTACTTAGACATAAAATCGATGAACAAAAAAAGGACAGCCGGGTGCCTGGGTGGCTCAAGCAGTTAGGCATCCAACTCAGGTCATGATCTCAGAGTTCATGAATTTGAGCCCTGCGCTGACAGTGTGGAGCCTCCTTGGGATTCTCTCTCTCCCTCTGTCTCTCTCTGCCCCTCTCGCGTACGCTTTCTCTTTCTCTCTCAAAAATAAGTAAATAAACATGGTGGGGGGAGGACAAGGACTTTCCCTTACGTAACCATAGTGCGATGATTAAATTCTGGAAATGTAACAGTGATGCAATGCTATTATCTGATGAAGACTCATATTTACATTTCGCCAGTTGTCCCAACGATGACTTTTATAGTGAAGAAAAATAAAAACCTTCAGGTTCGTGTCTCAACACAGGCACACACGCTGCGTTTAGTTGCTATTTCCTGTGGTCTGGAGGTCTTTCCTCAGCCTTCTCTGTCTTTGGTGACACTGACAGTTGAAAAGAAACACAGGCCGTGTTTTGTGAATGTTCCTCATTTCTTGGGTTTTCCTAACTGTGTTCTCATGATTAGATTCAGACCTGCATCTCTGGCAGAAATTCTTTTTTTTTTTTTCTTTTGTTTATTTATATTTTTTTGTGTGAGAGAGGAAGAGGGAGAAGGAGAGGATTCCAAACAGGCTCCACACACAGTGCAGAGCCCAACTCGGGACTTGATCCCACGACGCTAGGATCACGACCCAAGCCGAAATCAGCCACCCAGGTGCCCCTTGCAGGAATTCTGTAACAGCAATGTTGGGTCTTTGTGGACTCTCAAAATGTCCTTTCCCCAACACGTATGGCTTCCCTGTGTTTCGTTTTCTGGCCTTTGAGAAGACTCTGGCCTCCTTCCATTTTCCAAGCTGCATTCATCACAGAGCTGCGTGGCACCGGTGTGACGGGTTGGTGTCAGCCAAGGCTCAGGCTGACGCGTTCTCCCAGCACTGGAGGCGTGATGGCCACTTGGTCTGTAAAGTCACCTGAGAGAGAGCAGGAAGAATCCCAAAGCAAGGGCAACAATGGACTTCTAGCCTGGCCTCTTGCTTGTGCAGATTGCTGACGAATCCGTAACAGGATTGTTCAGAGGAGAAATGGGTCTGACTGGATTAGGGAAAAAAAGACCAAACTCCCTCCATTTGCCTTATGTACCCGTGTTGCTGAGCTTGGGAATTCTATTTGGATGGTTTTACCTCCTCACTATTCCATCCGTCTCGTTTTTCTCCATTCCAACTACTGTTACTCTAGATGACATCCTTCTCTCTTTTCTAGAGCAGTCTCACTAAACCCACCTCCCATAGAGTTGTCTGACGGGATCCGTGTAGAGCCCAAATCGGAAAATTTCACAGTGGCTTCCATTGCCAGGATAGAATTCCATCTGACCACTACTTTCCCCTGCGGTTTCTTTATTCCATACTCCCTGCCTCAACTTTAAGGCCCCCAATATCAGATGTTTATAAAAACTTCAGCACAGCACCACCTGGGAGCTTCTTAAATAGCATCTCAGGTTCTACATCAGAGCCACTGAACCAGAACCTGCATTTTAGCAAGATTTCCCAGATTTGTGTCCACAAGAAAGAGCAGGAAGGGCTATTTAGAACGTGCTGGAAGGGACTGTTCTGTGCAAGATCTTAGGTTGCCCCTCAGGCTCTTACTGTCCTTGGTACTGAGGCCTGAGGCTCAAACTATTCTTTGATCCAAGGGATTCAGCCCCTAAAATCAAATGTTGCAATCATTTTTCCTAATTTGCAAAAAGAAGGAAATTTCACCGATGAGTTTTTTTCTGTTTTTCTTTTTTTCCATCACAATTTTTCTCCTAAACTTTGACATCCGCTACTACTTCCTAGTTAACAGGATAGTCCTCCGCTGACCGACAACAAAATGGATGGACTAACAGCTAACAAATGCTAGTGCTAAAACTCAAGAGTTGATGGGGGCGCCTGGGTGGCTCAGTCGGTTAAGCCTCCGACTTCGGCTCAGGTCATGATCTCACGGTTCTTGGGTTTGAGCCCCGCGTCGGGCTCTGTGCTGATGGCTCAGAGCCTGGCGCCTGCTTCGGATTCTGTGTCTCCTCTCTCTCTGCCCCTCCCTGCGTGCACTCTCTCTTTCTGTCTCTCTCTCAAAAATAAATAAACATTAAAAAAAATGAAAACTCGAATTGATGGTCCAACAGTTCAGTTTGGCAACAGCAAAACGTTAGGTTTGATTACGTAGGAGGCTTTCATGCCAGAGAGAGGCACAGGTGAAATGTGCCTCATTATGTGCCTCAATTCAATCACCATTTCCTTATCAAGGGCCATGTCAATTCCTTTGAATAAGTTGAGTGAGGCTTAGATTGCCAAACCTTTCACTTTATAATTGTATGTTTTCATCAGCTTTGTCTAACTGGCTTCTTAGTCTAGCTACTTCCTACGGACTTGACTGCCTATTCTTACCCATATGCCCTTCCTTACTGATTTAATCTGGATCGAATCTAAGAATCCTTCTCAAATGTCTGAGTATACTGTCTCCACTTGTTCAACACTGTCTTCAATCCTGGCTCCACTCCCTATGATTGAAATGATCACCTGTCAGGCATTCCTGAGTTTGCAAGCTTCTAGCCTGTGAAGATGTCACCCAGCCACTCAGCTATTACAGATTATGAAATAATTACTTTGTATCAGTTGTGAGTAATGAGGTGTTTTTCTCTCATTGGACATTAAGACCATTTCACAAATGGATTTTGAGATTTCACAGCATAAAGCCCAAAGTCAATATATAGCTGACAGGAGAGAGCATTCTATTAAATTTCTTTATTTATTTAACACAGAGCCTTGGGTTACCACCACCACCACCACCACCCACCCCACCCCACCGCCTACTGAAATTGTTGCCCAATTTACTTATGTGTTCCTTTATACTTTGGCAAGTACACATAGTTTCTGGTTGTTTTTTTTTGTTTGTTTACCTTTTATAAATACATATTTAAAAAGAACATATTAAAAAAAATTTTTTAATGTTTATTTAAAAAAAATTTTTTTAACGTTTCTTTATTTTTGAGACAGAGAGAGACAGAGCATGAACAGGGGAGGGGCAGAGAGAGAGGGAGACACAGAATCTGAAACAGGCTCCAGGCCCTGAGCTGTCAGCACAGAGCCCGACGCGGGGCTCGAACTCACAGGCCGTGAGATCATGATCTGAGCCGAAGTCGGACGCTTAACCGACCAAGCCACCCAGGCGCCCCTAATGTTTATTTTTGAGAGACAGAGTCAAAGCATGAGCGGGTGAGGGGCAGAGAGAGAGGGAGACACCTAATCGGAAGCAGACTCCAGGCTGTGAGTTGTCAGCACAGAGCCTGACACGGGGCTCGAACTCACAAACTGTGAGAATCATGACCTGAGCTGCAGTCGGATGCCCAACAGACTGAGCCACCCAGACGCCCCAAGAATAACATCTTACAGTAAAATCAAGGAAAGGCCTAAGGCATCTGAGAGCTTTTTTTCAGTAGCATGAAGGAAAACGGTTGCCAGCAAGAACTGTGGCAAGGTTATCTAAGGTGACAACTGTCTCTACCACTCAGGGGCTCGAGGCCCTTCTGAAGCTTCCTGGTTGTCCAGAACAGCTCCACTCTGCCTCACCATTAGCCTGTGCTGTAGCACTCAACATTTAAAAGTTCGTCTTCATTTCTCCTTCCTAGCAGGCAGCTTCAGTTGGAGAAAGTAATTTCACTTTTTCATCTACTCATTCATTCACTTAATCCATAGACCTGTGCTTGATTGTAGGAATGAGAAAAGAATAAAATATGGTTCCTTCAAGCACTTAAGGAACTGATAAACTAGTGATAGAGGACGTTGCACAAACAAATCAATAAAGAGTTAATAATACTTTGACTTTATTTGAATTATTTGAATTTTTATGAATATACTAATATACTACACCCCACTTGAAATAGACATTTAAAAAAGAACTAGAGGATGTAAGAAATACACTGTAGCGTGTACGTTATTTAGAGAGTTAACACTGGAGGTATTTGCATTCTCAAAGAAGCTTATTAAGGCAAATGAACCTCTTATTGTTTTATTTGCTTATAAAATTTACAGAAGTATGTATATTCCTTCTTCTAACAGGGGTTAGTAACTTGCGGGGGGTGGGTGCTGCTGATTCAGGTCCTACTCAGGTCCATGTTATCTGCTCTTGAGGTCATATTCTCAAACAGGAGCTACGGGATGAGACAGCAAAAAGTTTACTTCCCTTGCTTACCTACAGCCCTATAATTTGCTTCCAGAGGGCTTCCTTAGTTGCTTTCATCATCACTTTCAATATCAGAGATCACAGAAAGCCGATTAATCAAGGGCCCTGGAAATGATGCATCAAAGTCTATAGCGTAAAAATAGTACATAGCGTTTATTTAGGGTTTATTAGGGGCTGATTTCTTAAAATGTTTCCAGTTTGAGCTTCACAACCTCTCTATGAAATAGGTATTGATAAATCTCAGGTGTATCCAAAGGAAGCCTCTGTGTCAGGTTATGATATTTTCAGGTCTATTTCTTATGTCTTTAGGTTCGTCTTGGCACCAAACGTAAGGCGGTTCAACATCAGGCCCTTGCCCTAAACAGCTCCCAGTGCCAAGAACTGGCAAATTATTACTTTGGTTTCAATGGATGGTCAAAAAGGATCATCAAGGTAAACTTTATAGATTTTCTCTGACTAATTAGAATCATTTCAACACTGAAATTCTGGACTTCAGAGAGGAGAAAACTGGGTTGTGGGGAGATGTGAGAGGCCTCTAACTGGAAGTACCTGAGCCTGCCACCAAGAATTCATAATAATCTCAGTAACTTGGGCGGTGGTGTCCATAATCTTCTCCAGTATTTGTATGGTGTATAATAAAAACCAATTGTCTTCATCCATTTGTAAGTCTTACTTGATTTTGAAGCTATAGGATACCTCCATTGTGGGCTGGGATTGCTGGAGTTTAGTTGCATTTTTTTTTTTTTTTTTTTTAGAGAGAGAGGCAGATTGCAAGCGGGGGAGGGGCAGAAAGAGAGGGAGAGACAGAATCGGAAGCAGGCTCCAAGCTCTGAGCTGTCAGCACAGAGCTCGACGCGGGTCCCGAACCCATGGACAGTGAGATCAGGACATGAGCCGAAGTCGGAAGTTTAACCAACTGAGCCACCCAGGCGCCGCTGGTTTTGTTTTTAATAACAAAACATCTTGAAGCTTACATTCAGATCCAAGGAAGGACCTTCCATTTAAAATCCTAACAGCTCGGGGCGCCTGGGTGGCTCAGTCAGTTGAGCGTCCGACTTCGGCTCAGGTCATGATCTCACGGTCTGTGAGTTTGAGCCCCGCGTGGGGCTCTGTGCTGGCAGCTCAGAGCCTGGAGCCTGTTTCGGATTCTGTGTCTCCCTCTCTCTCTGCCCCTCCCCTGCTCATGCGCTCTCTCTCTCTCTCTCTCCCTCTGTGTGTGTGTGTGTGTGTGTGTGTGTGTGTGTGTGTGTGTGTCAAAAATAAACATAAAAAAATAATAATAATAAAATCCTAACAGCTTCAGGATCTTTCTGACCTTGAAGAAAGGGCAAATGAAGATACTGTGCCACCACTTCAGAAGCAGAGCCTGAAATTCTTCTGTGCTTTAGAGGTGGTGTTGCCATCCTATGAGTGCCGGAGTCCCGGAGCTGGCATGGCCGAGGAGACTTTGGATGACCTGGAGGAAGGTCTGTTTACAGTGGAGGTGGGGGTGGGGGTGGAGGGGAGGCAGAATCCCTCTTTCTTTCTAAAAACTCATCTTTTCAGATACATCATCCAGCCCTCCCCTTTGCTAAGCTCCTAAAGCCCTAGGCAGAGTTTTTCTGGCCTACAGTACAGGCTTTTATCTCAGGCAATACCTGAAGGAACCTTTAACTTTAAAATTCTAAAGCTGACTTTCTGCCAAGAAGTTTAGGAGGAGGGAAGTAATGTTTTTCCCATTTTTGGTTAAGAATTCGCCTTGTGCTAAAATAGTCCTTCAAATACATATCTCTTGCAGCCTGCAGTTATCCCAGCAAAGTAATCATCTAAAGATTTAAACAAACTCTTGTGTAGATGTTGAGTCCTTTGCCTCCTATAAAAGGGCTGGAGTGTAAAGAGTCAAATACAGATGCCTAGAAAAGGTATTCCCATTGGTACTGTGTTTTTTCCCAGTGTCTACAGCACTTAGGCTTAGGGTTTTCAGGGAGGGGCAGGGCTGTTAGCAAGGCTAAGGGAGTAAGGCTCCCTTGGGTGATGCCCAGGAAGAGACCAGGCGGTCATGTGCACTACCACCGAACCCTTCTCCCCATGTGACTCCAGCCCTTGATGCACAGGAGAGTAGGGTCTGCAGTAGGGTCTGAAACTATAGTTTCAGCTTGTCCATTTGAAATCTACGAGCGATGTGAGATCTGTGCCACTTTCTTGGCTTGTGTCTCCCTTTTGGTACTTCCGAAACTTCTGGAGTAGATCAGGGCAGTAAAAATGTGCCCTGCCAGGATATACCTACAGCAGAGTCATTCAACCTTGTGTTGTGGCTGCCCTTACTTGCTCAGATAATGAACTACGAATCATGGATGTATTTTCACTTTTACACATATAACCCCCAAATCAGTTATCATTCAGATAGGCATGTTAAATCCATTTGTTTTGGTTGGATGCAGGGCCATTATCATTTCTTATGAAAAGGAGGACAACCCAGAAGCTTGCTATTCAGAAGGCTGTGTCAGATGCATTCCAGAAGCTGTTGATTGTGATTTTAGGTAAGACTTATTTGATTGTCCGTACAGTACATCAGTTTCAACGAGCAAATAAACTCATTTTGAAAAGTTAATTGGATGAAAACACTTCATATTCTTTTATTCACCAAATGCTTTCAAAGCGGTAGTGTCAAATTTGTTCTTTGTGGCATCTGTGAGAGAAATGACCACAAATATTTTTGTCCCCAGTATATAGATATACAGTGACTTACCTCTGTCCACACAGAAAGTGTTTGACCCAGTCTTCTTTCTTGATTGTTTGCTCATAACACAGAATACTATTGTGAGTATAAGCTTTGGGGGCACCTGTGTGGCTCAGTCAGTTAAGCGTCCAACTGTTGATTTCAGCTCAGGTCATGATCTCACGATGTGTGAGATTGAGCCCCATGTCGGGCTCTGTGCTGACAGCGTGGAGCTTGCTTGGGATTCTTTTCCTACCTCTCTCTCTGCCTCTCCCTGACTCTCACATGCCATGTGCTCTCTCTCTCTCAAAATAAATAATAAAAAAAATAAACTTTGAAGCTTTAGATGTCAGTGTTGAATCTTAGCTCTGTCTCCTAGATTTCTTATGCAATTTTAGGTTTTATAGTCAGATTTGAAGTATGTAATCAATCTCTCTAAGCTGCAATTTCTCTATCTGCCAAGTAAAGGTAATAATTCAACTCACCTCATGGGGGATGAATTGTAAGAGCAAATGAGATGATGGAAAAGTTTAAAACTATCCCTGAAACATGGTAAGCAGAGAAAATATGTTCACTTGTTATCATCGTTTTCCTGTTGGAGAATTTATAAGATTATGTTTTTGGAATCAATTCAGCTTCAGTTTTTGTTTTTGGCACTGACCTATTGGGTGAATATGATTGATTCTTTTTTTTCTTTTTTTAATATATGAAATTTATTGTCAAATTGGTTTCCATACAACACCCAGTGCTCATCCCAAAAGGTGCCCTCCTCAATACCCATCACCCACCCTCCCCTCCCTCCCACCCCCCATCAACCCTCAGTTTGTTCTCAGTTTTTAACAGTCTCTTATGCTTTGGCTCTCTCCCACTCTAACCTCTTTTTTTTTTTTTTCCTTCCCCTCCCCCATGGGTTTCTGTTAAGTTTCTCAGGATCCACATAAGAGTGAAACCATATGGTATCTGTCTTTCTCTGTATGGCTTATTTCACTTAGCATCACACTCTCCAGTTCCATCCACGTTGCTACAAAAGGCCATATTTCATTCTTTCTCATTGCCACGTAGTATTCCATTGTGTATATAAACCACAATTTCTTTATCCATTCATCAGTTGATGGACATTTAGGCTCTTTCCATAATTTGGCTATATTGTTGAGAGTGCTGCTATAAACATTGGGGTACAAGTGCCCCTATGCCTCAGTACTCCTGTATCCCTTGGATAAATTCCTAGCAGTGCTAGTGCTGGGTCATAGGGTAGGTCAATTTTTAATTTTCTGAGGAACCTCCACACTGCTTTCCAGAGCGGCTGCACCAATTTGCATTCCCACCAACAGTGCAAGAGGGTTCCCGTTTCTCCACATCCTCGCCAGCATCTATAGTCTCCTGATTTGTTCATTTTGGCCACTCTGACTGGCGTGAGGTGATATCCGAGTGTGGTTTTGATTTGTATTTCCTTGATAAGGAGCGACGTTGAACATCTTTTCATGTGCCTGTTGGCCATCCGGATGTCTTCTTTAGAGAAGTGTCTATTCATGTTTTCTGCCCATTTCTTCACTGGGTTATTTGTTTTTCGGGTGTGGAGTTTGGTGACCTCTTTATAGATTTTGGATACTAGCCCTTTGTCCGATATGTCATTTGCAAATATCTTTTCCCATTCCGTTGGTTGCCTTTTAGTTTTGTTGGTTGTTTCCTTTGCTGTGCAGAAGCTTTTTGTCTTCATAAGGTCCCAGTAGTTCACTTTTGCTTTTAATTCCCTTGCCTTTGGGGATGTGTCGAGTAAGAGATTGCTACGGCTGAGGTCAGAGAGGTCTTTTCCTGCTTTCTCCTCTAGGGTTTTGATGGTTTCCTGTCTCACATTCAGGTCCTTTATCCATTTTGAGTTTATTTTTGTGAATGGTGTGAGAAAGTGGTCTAGTTTCAACCTTCTGCATGTTGCTGTCCAGTTCTCCCAGCACCATTTGTTAAAGAGACTGTCTTTTTTCCATTGGATGTTCTTTCCTGCTTTGTCAAAGATGAGTTGGCCATACGTTTGTGGGTCTAGTTCTGGGGTTTCCATTCTATTCCATTGGTCTATGTGTCTGTTTTTGTGCCATGAATATGATTCTTATATTAGGGTCAGCTATATTTTTGTGAACCTTGAAAGTGGTCAGGCTATTGAATAGCATCGATTGTGTTCTCTTTTGAGTTCTACAATGGTGTGAATGTTACAGGCTGTGCTCCAAGGGAATTTTATAATTAGTAATGAGTCCCCAAACAATTGCCCCCCCACCCCGCCCTCGCCGCTTCACAGTCTTGCAGGCTTAGAGACTAAGAAATCCTAGCTAAGTTTCAGAGGCCTTATTTGCCCATAAGAGTTGACCCTGGATTGGTCTCAGGCTTCCAGCCTGGACAGCTCTTGCAGTGAAAGTTGACTTCCCTGGTCATCAGGTAGAATCTCCGTTAGCTGTCAATTCTGAGTAACAACCTCTAAGAACCAAACTAAACCTTTGGGTTGCTGACCTCTCCCTAACATGCTATGGTATCCCTTGTACACGATCAAAATGTTGTAGCTGTACTTTGCCTTAAGGGGAATTGTATTGTCTGTAAGGGACATGGGCCATTTCTGCCAATAAACTGTCCAAGCGCATTCTCTCCCTCCCCCTCCCCCTCCCCCTCCCTCCAAAGCATTGTTCATTGTATCTGGTGGGATTTTGTTTCCGGGAGTAGACACTTGCCTTGTTTCTAATATGAAGTATCAGCTATAGTCCATGGTCTCTATTCCAGAACTCACACTGACCTCTACCTAATGCCTTACTGTCTAGTCATCTGATTTTGAACATTGTTGTTTCCGTAGTTTTGAACTTCCTGTGTCATTATTCCTTAGTTCCTATCTCTTAAGGTGATAGCGTTGTTGAACCACACAGTTGTTAACTTCATGTGTATTTTTTCACACATAGTTATGATTAACAACTGAAGTGTGAGATGAGAACACTTCTAGGAAAATGCTTTTATTTTCTGCTTTTATAAATAAAAAGAATGTCTAGTTATTGGGTGCTATCATTGTATACAGCCAGTTTTAGAACAAGGAAAATTCTGAATTGATCTTGTTAACTTTATTTATTTTTTAAATGTTTATTTTTGAGAGAGTAAGCAGGGGAGAGGCAGAGAGAGGGGGACAGAGGATCTGAAGTGGGCTCTAGTGCTTACAGCAGAGACCCCAGTATGGGGCTTGAACTCATGAACCATGAGATCACGACCTAAGCTGAAGTCAGACGCTTAACTGACTGAGCCATCCAGGCGCCCTCTTTTTTTTTTTTTTTTTTTTTTTCCAATCCTTATTCACTTTATTTCAGAAAGTGGTAAAATAGCTGTGGAATACAGACCCTGTGAAGAGATCACAGATGCCAGTACTGAAGACGAGCTGCAGGATTTAATTCAAGTATGTGGAGATTAAAGTTCAAGGGTGACATAGCCACTGTAGCCATAATGTAAAGCAACCAGCAGAATTTGGAAGACTTTGGCATTAGCTCTATCATCCTTTGGGAAATGTGAAACTCAGAAACTGCTTTTGACTGCAGGGGATTTCTGGGGCTTTTCCTGAAGTCCTGACCCTTAGCTCTGACCCCTTAATTGAAATTTGGAGAGCAAATTTCATCAGAGCACTCCCACAGTTGTGGACATAGGAGAGGACACAAGCCTTTTAGAGCTCCCCTCAAACAGAATCTCAAGGATTTGGGAACAGAGTAACTATGGCCTTAAATGTGATTATACTACAGCGTTTGAAACCATTATGCCATTCAAATAGGATGTATCACCCAGATGTCGGCATCTCATATATATCTTGCGTGAATATCTTGCTGAAGAACTTTTCTGTAAATCACTCACATGGATGTCCTGAATTAGGGATTAAGTTGCCAAAATAATTTCTAAAAGAAAATACTAACGTGCCACATACAGAATGTTAAAAAAAAAAAAAGGAGCAAAAATGTGTTTCATGTCATTGAGAGCTTAATTTGGGGCTAGATTTGTGAATTTTTTTTTTCAAAGTTTTTTTTTTTTTAATTTTTTATTTTTGGGACAGAGAGAGACAGAGCATGAACGGGGGAGGGCCAGAGAGAGAGGGAGACACAGAATCGGAAACAGCCTCCAGGCTCCGAGCCATCAGCCCAGAGCCCGACGCGGGCCTCGAACTCACAGACCGCGAGATCGTGACCTGGCTGCAGTCGGACGCTTAACCGACTGCGCCACCCAGGCGCCCTGAATTTTTTTTTTTTAGATTTTTTTTTAATGTTTATTTATTTTTGAGAGTGAGAAAGAGCGTGAGCTGGGGAGGGGCAGAGAGAGAGGGAGACGCAGAATCTGAAGCAGGCTCCAGGCTCGGAGCTGTCAGCACAGAGCCCGGCGCGGGGCTCGAACTCACAGACTGCGAGATCATGACCTGAGCCGAAATCAGGCACTCAGCCAGCTGAGCCACCCAGCCGCCCCTAGATTTCTGAATATTTAACTCACCCCACAGTTGCAAAGTTTGTTTTGAAGGGAAGAGAGTGGAGAAAGAGAAGATGGTTACTTTCTGAAAAAGCACTGGAAGATTTTTCGTGCAAAATAATAATGTTAATTGAATCTAAATCAAACCAGTCGAGGAAACTTCAGACGTTTCCAAGTTTAGGCTTTAAGCAGTCTCGCTTCCTGGGTTGCCTGGGTGGCTCCATAGGTTGAGCATCCGACTCTTGATTTTGGCTCAGGTCACGATCCCAGAGTTTGTGGGGTCAGCCCCACGTCGGGCTCTGTGCTGAGCGTGGAGCCTACTTGGGATTCTCTCTGTCTCTCCCTCTGTCCCTCTCCTCCGCTCACACTTTCTCTCTCTCAGGAAAAAAAGAATTAAAAAAAAAAGGTCTAGCTTCCTGAAAAAGGTGAAAAGATGAGAAAAAGATTCAGCATTGATGCTAAAGATTTCAGAAACCTGATTATAACAACAGATCCATTCCTGCATGAGGCCAGTCTTGGAATCAGTTCCATATAAACACTATTCCTGTGTGCTAGACATTGGGATTAAGATAAAAACCCCCTCTCTCTTGCATTTTACATGCTAGAGGTTGTGCCAGACCATAAGCAAGGACTAAAAATACATTAGAAAAGGGGCTGTGAAGGAAGTAAACTGAGTGCTGTTACAGTATTTCAAGAAAATTGTTTAACACGCTGACTTTAACATCCTAAGTGCCTTCTCCATGTGGGCGCACAGAGTGGACCTCTGAAAAGTGGCCTTGTTACTTTTTCTAGATCAATGGCTATGTCCAGTCAAGATGAGATGGGGGAAGTTTTCCCACCCCGTGTAAATAAAGGGCTAGAATTGGTTTCCGGCCCTCTTTCCCAGAATGAATTGCTCAGCACTCCCCCCAAAACTCCTCCTACAGACATTTTGGGGCCATAGCAGATTCAGTGGTAGGCCCCCATCTAACAGAGTGGTGAATTAATAATCAGCCATGGGTATTGAGAATTTAGAGGAAATGGCAACATTTTAGAATATCTGACTGTGAAGTGTGTTCTCCTCCCCGTCGCCCTAACTGGTGCTTATTTTGCAGGTCAGCTACTTTTCTTGGAAGCAGTATGGCCAGGGGGAGGAAGAACGTCTCTCGGATTTAAGCTTTGAAGAGCAAGAGTTCAAATTGCTAGAGCTGGACTAGCATTTTTTAATTTCCCAGGATGCCAGGTCCTGTGGCTTCCTTGGAAGCTCTGCTCCACTCCCCCACCCTTCCACCCCTCAGAGCTGCGGGAGTCCGGGGCCACCCAGATCGGAGTCCAAGTACTACCTTGCTGTGAGTAGCCCCGGGGCGGGGGGGGGGGGGGTGGGGGGTGGGGAAGGGGGGAGTGTGGGGGGCGGGGGGAGTGTGGGGGGAGGGGGGTGTGGTGGCCTTTACAGGGTGGAGGGAGGCCTGGGCCCCAAGTGATTCTGGGAAAAAGGCCCGCCCTGGTGGTGTGGAGCCCATCTCCAGGGAGCTAATAAAGGTGGCTAAAGATGTCATAAATAAAGGGTGGGACGTAGGCGTGGGAGGGGCGCGCAGTTGCTGAAGGTGCGCGCGCGCGCGCATCACGAAGCTGCCATTATGGTTTGGCTTCCGCTCAGGGCCCAGTGCCAGTACCCTACTCGCCTGGGTCTCTGCGCCCCGGAGCCTCCGCGTGTCATGTCCTGGCTACGCCTGTTGGCCCCACTGCTTCTCCTTATGTGGCAACCGTTGTGGCTGCTGGTCCAGGCAGCTCAGCCTCCGGAGTGGGCCCTGGACCCAGCCCAGCTAACCGCCGACCCCCTGGAGCCGGCTGAGCCCTGGTCTTCGCGCTCGTCTGATCCCCCGCCCGAATCGCCCCAGGCACTTACACCCCCAGCTGAGCCCGGGGGCTTTAATTACCTGGGGTCCTCTGCTCCAGCCCAGATGTTGGCCCCGCCTAAGGAGTTGACCGAGACTTTGGTTCCATTCCTGGACACGGATTCGGTTGGAGAACTACCCCCAGGGCCAGGTGAGGATCTGAATGACCAGCTAACCCAGCATCAAAGGCTCCCAGAGGTGGTTCCAATGCCAGGTTGGGATCAGAATCAGACCATAGCTCCGCCTCCTCAACTCAAAAGTAAGACTAAAACTGTAGGTTTAGATCAGGCCGAAGATCACCAATCATTTGAAATGCTTGTTCCATCTCTGGATAGTCAGAGTTCAAAGCCAACAAAGTTTATTGCTTCACCCCTAAACTTGAAGGAAGATCTAGCTCAGCATCGAAGGCTTGCCAAAGTTGTTGGAACTCCAAACCAATTTGCAAATAAAGAGCACCTACAACAACAGCTGCAGGATGATTATTTAGATTCCAATATGGGTCTCCTATATCCTGAGGAGAACCTACCTATGGGTTTCCCAGGGGGACCAGATCAACTTCCAAACTTCTCTGAGGAGGCTGAAATTCCTCCACCCTTGCAGAAGACCCCAAATCATCTAGAGTCCCCTGAGGAAGCTGAATCTTTTTTGCCCCAAGGGGAGGCTCAGGCTCAGCATCCAGAGCCCCCTGAAGAGACAGAAACATCTCTACTTGAGCAGAAGGCTCCATCTCAGCGTCCAGAGTCCCTTAAGGATGGAAATTCAGCAAACCCACAAGAGGCCCCAGCTGAGCCTTCAAGTACCCCTGAAGAGGTCGAACCTTCTTCAGTCCAGCAGGAGGCCTCAGCTCACCCTACAGAGGCCCCCGAGGAAGTGGAACCTTCTCCAACCCCCCAGGAGGCCCCTGCTCAGCCTCCAGAGCCATCTAAGGACATCATATCTCAACTGTTAGCACATCATGAAGTAAATGTGCTATCTCCAAGTCAGAGTGAAGCTCAGAAGCCAAGCTTCCCCAATGTCACTGTTAAACCTCTGGATCTTACCATAACTCTAACTCAGCCTGCGGAGCACCCTGAGGAGGCTGGACCTACCCCAGTCCAGCAGGAGGCCCCCGCTCAGCCTGCAGAGCGCCTCGAGGAGGTTGAACCTACCCCAGTCCAGCAGGAGGCCCCAACTCTAGTTCCAGAGTTCCCTACAGCTCCTCCAAAGGACCTTGAGGTAACATTTGCACACCTAGAGCAGGTTCAGGTTCAGCATTCAACCTTGAATAAGGCCAAAACTCAACATTTGGACCCGGGGCTTACCATAACTCCAGAATCCACTACAGAGACTGAACCTTCTCTAACCATGCAAGAGACCCCAACCCAGCCTCCAGAGCCACCTAAGGAGGTTGTTCAGTATCCATCCCAACAGGAAGTGACAGTTCCTACTCCAAGTAAGGATCAAGGTCAGCAACCAACATTGCCCAGTGTCACAGCTCATCATGTGGACTTGGGGGTTACCATAACTCCAGAACCTACTACAGAGGCTGAACATTCTACACCCATGAAGGAGACTACAACTCCTCCCCCAAAGGACCTTGAGGTGACACTTGCACATCCAAAACAGGTTCAGAGGCAACATCGAAACCTGACTGAAGTCACGGTTCCACCTATGGACCTAGAAATTCCTGTAAGTCAGCAACCAGAGTCATTTGAGACAGGTTTTCCTCCAACAACTCAACATCCTGTGGTGCATTTTGTAAACTATACCTCAGAAAAGGCATACACAACTTTAACTTGGCAACCAGAACAGAATGCCACCACAAACCTCAAAATATGTGAGCTCTGTACCTGCAAAGGTGAGACACTGTCGTGTGTCGGTCTCAGCGTACAGCAGAGGCTCCGCAGAGTGCCCGTGCTGGAGCCCGACACCTACAACGGCACCTTCACCATCTTGTAAGAATCGCCTTTACTTGTTTGTTCTCTGCCTCCTGCTTGACATGGCAGTCTCTTCCTCAATGTCGTCCTGGGCCTTCCTCATCTCCCCAACCACGTTGACTGACTTTCTGTTTTTACCTTTTCTTTGTCAACTATCCCTTATCTTCATTTTCCTTTTTACTACTGTTCGCCCTTCTCCAATCTTTTACTTGTAATTGTCCTTATTCTTTTTCCTTATCCAATTTTTAGCCCCATTATTTCATCCCTTAACCTCTACTCTCCCATTTTTGCTCCATCCTCTATAATAGGATACAACAGAGTAGTGAAGAGTAGAGATTCTGGAACTAGATTGCCCGCGTTTGGGCCGAGGTCTGTCATCTATTAGCTTTGTGACTCAGTTTCCTTTTCTGTGAAATGGAAAGTATGATAGTTACCATCTCATGGGATTATTGTGAGACCTAGATGAGGTAATACATATGAAGCACTTGGATCAGTGCCTGGCAAAATATGAGTGTTAGCTGTTATTATTTTGATTCCCCAGACCTCATCTTTGACGCCCGGCCTTCCACATACAGTACTCAGTTTGGGCCCAACCCAAGAGTAAGTACTATGGGCGCCACACTAGGATGAAATCGTCTTCAGAACATGAAATGACAGGTGGGAAGAAAGGAAATGGTCATAAAAAGGGAGGTGGCATGTAATTAAGTACTAAAAGAGGTACCATGGGTGTTGGAATTCAGCAGACTCTGTAATCAGCGGAGTATGGAGGTCAGGGAGAGCTGCATGGATAAGCTAACACTTTAGCTGAGACCCAAAGAGTGGCTCTGATGTGTTAAATAGAGAAAAAATGGGTATAAGTCTAGGCAAAGGCACGGCTGCAGGAATGATCAGGAATTAAGAATTAGGTTAAGCAGTTAAAGATCCAATTACGAGAAACCTTGACTATCAGCTAGAGAGGTTTGAACGTTAGATTCTGAGTTATAGAGAGCCATTGAAAGTTTTCAAGCATGAGATACAGACCGTTGAAACAGGATTATTTTCAGTTCCCCATATAGGCCGATCTGGAGAGGAGAGCTTGATCCAGCGAGACCAGATAGAATGTTCTAACAAAACCTGGGAATAAAGTAACAAGGGGCCGAATCAGAGTGGCTGAAAAGAGTAGAAAGAAAAGCCTTGAGAGCACTGCAAAGGAGGAAGTGACAAGATAGACTAACTGATGACAGTCGCGGGTGGGGTGTGCACGGGAAAGAGAAAACTCAGATATTACTCTGAAACTTCTGTCCCAGATAAGGAGAATGATGGAAGTTGAGGCATCTTTTACCAGGGAACATAGAGCAACCGGAAGGCTTCAGGTTGACTGGAAATGTCCACCAGGCACATGGGCAGATGGGTATCTGTTTTGAATTTATTCCTGACTCCCCTGAAAAAAATGTGTATATAAACTGACCAGGTAAGCTGTTGCTGAGGGAAGAGGACAAAACTAAATGTAAAGATTCAAAGTCATACGCAGAGTTAGCGGTTGAAACTGAACCTCAGGCATTTAATAGCTTCTTTTGAACATGTGTAATTCATGGATACATGAATTGGCATGGATACTTTTTTTGTTTTTAATGTCACAGGTATAGAGGATAAAACGTGAAAATCCCACCCCACCCTCCCTACCACTCATAAGATAACTCCTGTCACCTTTCTGGTGTGTGTCCTTCCTTCCCATCTCTTTCCTTTGCATTTTTTCCTAATTTCCTAATGAGGGGATACTTTTTAATTCCTTGCCCAGTGATTTGTTGCTTTTCCCTATGCAATATGTCTAAGAAATCTTTCCATGTTAGTTATTCTAATTTCTAACTTCCCTTATCCTTCTAACACCTAGAGAGGTGTCAGTAGAGGGCTTCTTTACATTTGTTTGCTGATAATGGTAAATTTTTTACCATTTTTTTCTTTGAATTATTATTTTCTCCTTGATTTGTGGAAGGAACCATTTTAGACACATAAGTGATTTGGGGAAAAAAAGTACTTATCTCCAGAGTAATTAACAGGCGTTATCTACCCAAGGAATGGAACAAATAGGAAGTTCAGGTTCTAAGGAGCTGCCTTGTTTGTGCCAGTGGCCCCACGCTATCTCTTTATTAATTGCACCACCTGGGATGCTGATAGCCGTGGAAATTAGAAAGTTGGCATTTACTGCATTGGAATATTCCCCACAAGGTTGCCAGTGATTCTTTTATTTATTCTGTTCATTCCTTTCCTACCTATTCAAGGATCTGAACTGTGTTTCTTCACAGAAATTTCCAAGGAAACTCTATTTCTCACATTGATAAAAATGTATGGAAGGGATACCGTTGGGCTGAGAAACTGTGAGTATATTCTCTCCAAATACGAATACAAAAAAAAAAAAAAAAAACTAACTGCATTCTGAGGTCCTTCTTGGTCCAGAACTTTGAGGTCAGTAGCTCTGCGGAAAGGTGTTTCCCCTTCCATATCCCAACTCGACCTCCACCGATTGCAATTCTGTGTTAATTTTTTTTTTAACGTTTATTTATTTTTGAAACAGAGAGAGACAGAGCATGAACGGGGGAGGGTCAGAGAGAGGGAGACACAGAATCTGAAACAGGCTCCAGGCTCTGAGCTGTCAGCACAGAGCCCGACGCGGGGCTCAAACTCACGGACCGCGAGATCATGACCTGAGCTGAAGTCGGCCGCTTAATCGACTGAGCCACCCAGGCGCCCCATCTGTGTTTATTTTAAAAATTAAGTTTGGCAGGTTCCCTTTAAAATTAGAATCAATTTCAACTTATTTTCCATTATACAAGGAATACATGATTCTAGTCTCAATATATAAAAATGAAATAACAGGGGGGCCTGGGGGGCTTATTCGGTTAAGTGTCCAACTTCGGCTCAGGTCATAATCTCAACGGTTCGTGGGTTCAAGCCCCACGTTGGGCTCCGTGTTGACAGCTCAGAGCCTGGAGCCTGCTTCGGATTCTGTCTCCCTCTCTCTCTGCCCCTCTCCTGCTCATTCATTCCCTCTCTCTCTCTGTCTCAAAAATAAATAAACACTAAAAAAATTTTTTTTGATGAAATAACAGATATAGTGAACACCTGCCTTATGTTCTGATCCCCCCACTGCTGGGATAGCCACTACTCTGGATTTAGTATATATCCTTCCAGACCTTTTTCCATGCATTTGCCTACATACATATTTACAGCAAAATGGGTTTGTTGTGTGATTTTCTTATCTTTTTTTTACATAAATTGTAACATCCTACAACTCGATTCTTTTGCTTTGTGGTATGTCTTAGACTTTTTTTCTTCCAGTACATAGAGGGTTACCCCATCCATGCAAGCTGCTGCATAATGTTCCATAGTATGAGTGTATTACGATTTAATAATTCCCCTCTTGATGGATGTTTAGGCTGTGTCCAGTTTCCTTATTACATGCATTGCTGCATGGACCACCTCATACATGCATCTTTGTGTACGTGGGTGGGTATTTCTGTAGAATAGATCCCTGGAAATGGAATTGTTGGGATGAAGACGATGTCGATATATACAATTTTAATTGCCCTCAAAAAAGTTGTGCCAATTTACACACCAATCCATACACCATGACAGCATTCATTTCCTCCTACCCTCCCACTCTTGGATATTCTCCATTTCTTGGCTGATCTGGTGGGTGAATAAAATGGGTCCCTTCTGAATTTGAATTTTTCTGATTACTTATACATTTAAATATCTCTGTATGTTTCCTGGGCATTTGTGTTTCTTGTCTGAATTTTCTGTCCTTTGCCAATTTTTTTGTTATCTTTTTTTTAAATTGATTTGTAGAAAAAGTCAGTGTAGACACAAGTAATTTTGGAAACAATATTATACTCAAAGTAATTGACTGGCATTTTTCATGACAGATTGAGTGTCATATCATTAGTTCAACTTGGGTAGATAAGTCATAAATGACTTCTGAATTAATAATAAAAGATATAACAGTCATAGTAATCTAAATGTAGGGATTATGATCCCCCTAAAGTAGATTCCCCCCTGCCCCTTAGTCTGATAACCTTACTGGTAAGGGACAAATGGTAGAACAAGGTAGTTGTTTTCTTATGAATTTTATGAATTTCTTAAATACTATCTATAGTTTATATTTTCTCATGATAGTATCTAAACTTGGAGATCTTATTTCCCAAACTTGTAAGAAAAATGAAAGTAATTTGGCACAAGAAACAAGAGAGAGTGGAGAGAGTGGGTAGGCTGAGGGACAGGGGTAGGAGAAAAACTTTGAATTGTGTATTATATACCTTTGGAATTCTGAGCCATGCAAATATATATTACCTATTAAAAAAATAAACTGAAATTAAAAAAAATATTTTTTTGAAAAGCGTGTATTTGGTAGTTTATATACTAGAACACGAATCTGGTAAGATTTGATGATTCTTAAAAAATTTTTAGGGGCGCCTGGGTGGCGCAGTCGGTTAAGCGTCCGACTTCAGCCAGGTCACGATCTCGCGGTCCGTGAGTTCGAGCCCCGCGTCGGGCTCTGGGCTGATGGCTCGGAGCCTGGAGCCTGTTTCCGATTCTGTGTCTCCCTCTCTCTCTGCTCCTCCCCCGTTCATGCTCTGTCTCTCTCTGTCCCAAAAATAAATAAAAAACGTTGGAAAAAAAAATTTTTTTAAATGTTTATTTATTTTTGAGAGAGAGAGAGAGCGAGCAGGGAAGGGGCAGAGAGAGAGGGAGACACAGAGTCCAAAGCAGGCTCTAGGCTCCGAGCTGTCAGCACAGAGCCTGATGTGGGGCTCGACCCCACAAACTGTGAAATGATGACTTGAGCCGAAGTCAGACACTTAACCAACTGAGCCACCCAGGTGCCCCAAGATTTGATGATTTCTAATTCAGCTTGAGGGTTATGCCTTGTAAGACAGAAGTTTTAACTATGGGTCAATAGTTCCCTGGGGCAGCATTTTTAACCTTTTTTTCTATATATCAAATTAAAAAAAAAATTTTTTTAACATTTATTTATTGCTGAGAGACAGAGCATGAACAGGGGAGGGGCAGAAAGAGAGGGAGACACAGAATTGGAAGCAGGCTCCAGGCTCTGATCTGTCAGCAGAGAGCCCAATGTGGGGCTCGAACCCACGAACCGTGAGATCATGACCTGAGCTGAAGTTGGACACTTAACAGACTGAGCCACCCAGGCACCCTTCTATATATCTATTGTTGATCTGCAGAAGTTTATGTTCTTGGGATAATGTTTTCAAATGTATAATAAGTTAAAATATATAGGAAAAGGAAATTATGTGGAAATAGAGTTTTCAAAAACTTTTTAAAAAGATTAGTGATATAGCAATAAATCTGCTTCTGTTAGAATATTAAATAACAAAATATAATGGTACGCCTACTAACTATTATAACTTCAAGGTACTGATGAGAATAAATGATATTTTGAGATATCCACGCCAAATATGTGATATGAAAATATCTGATTTCTGCTGGGGACCAAATTAACTACACTAATCTGTGGTTTGTTGCCTGCATTCCTAATGGAAGGAAATGCTAATTCTAGTTAGAGGTTTGTGAAAATAGAGATGTGATTCTATTTTCCATCCAAGTTTGGCACCCACAAATTCAGTCCATTCTATTCACGGACCTGAGCCCTAAAGGGATGGTCTGCAAATTGAAATCGCATGCACACCTTTGCACGTATTCAAGAAAGTGCAGTTTTCTAGGGAAAGGGTCCATTCAATAGCTTTTATGAAATTCTCAAAAGGTTCTTGTCTCAAAAGATTGAGTCACAAATTGGGGTGGAGGTGGAGAAAGACATTTGTTTTCCTGTGAAGTTGTACTTATTCTCATAAATGATGATAAATGAATGATTTGTTTTAATTAAAAGTAGTATATTTGCAAATTGATACCTGTCACTTTCTGAATTCATTCAACAAATATTTATGGAGCATCTCCTATGTCCCAGGAACTGTTTTACATGCCAGGGATATAAGCTCAAGAACAAAACTGACCAAATATCCCACTTGTCAAGGGGTTTACAAATATATAATATAAAAACAAATATGTAAGTAGAATAAATACACAGAATTTCAAGTATTGGTAAGAAATCAGTGGCCAGATCTCTCAAGTTTTCTAATTTATTCAACGACCATTTCTGCTGCTCATAGACTGAGTTTTTTACTAATGATAATACTTTTCATTCATATCATCTTGAGTTGGTTCTTTTTATTAGATGTACTGTTTACCTCTGTCTGAGGATATATTAATGATGCTATTCTAAATTTTTTATACTGTTTATTTTTGAGAGAGAGACAGAGAGAGTGAGAGACAGAGTGCAAGTTGGGGAGGGGCAGAGAGAGAGGGAGACACAGAATCTGAAGCAGGCTCCAGGCTCTGAGCTTCAGCACAGAGCCCAGTGCAGGGCTTGAACCCATGGACTGCAACCTGAGCCGAAGTCGGATGCTTAACCGACTGAGCCACGCAGGTGCCCCATTAATGTTGGTATTCTCAAATCCTTTTGTGTTTTCTCTGTTAACTGTGTCATCGACTATAAGCTGTTATATTTGTTTTTTATTTTCTGTCCTGAATAGAATTGGCTTTCTCACTCCATTTGGTCATTCCTGAGTGCAATTTATCTTTGTAGTTGAGATTTGACTTGCTTCTGTTTTCTGGTCCTAAGGAAGAGGTGAAATGAACCACGGGGCTTGTTATTGGTGACAGGTCCCCCTGAGAGTTAAAGAAGAGGTGGGAGGTGACTTCTAATGGCTAGTCAGAGTGTATACCCTTCCTCCAGGGTTCTGGGACCCTGCCCCCTTCTAACACCAATGGCTCCTGCCTGGAAGAAAACACCCTTTGCTGCCAGATCCAAGGAGGAAGGATGCGGGATTGATGTGCTGTCCTTGGTCCTACTGCAGTATCCCAGCTAATCACCCTGTAGGTGGCTCCAAGGCATTTCTGGTGGGGAGTGTTTGTAGAGCTCATTTATTCCCTTGGCTTTGAGCTAAGGTTGTGGATTTTCTAATTGTATCTTTTCTAATCATTCTTAGGGACTTTGGTGGAGTTTGGAGTTTGGTAGAGACTTGGCCTGTTTCAATCTGCCAGCTTGAACTAGCACAACCTCTTAGGAAGACAATTTTGTACCCCTGTTAAATCCTGGAGAAACTTAGGCAAATGTGTACTAGGATATAAACAGAAAAATGTTCAAAGCAGCACTGTTTATAATAACTAAAAATTAGAAAAATCTAGTATCCACCAACAGTAGAATGAACAAATAGTGTTACACGGGTATTTACTCTATACTTATTAAACTGAGCATTTATGTTCTGTGCATTTTATGCACATTTTTAGTTCTCACAGATATTTTTTAGTTGGGGAAAAAATTAGATGGCTTTACTTGTAGCACTGATATGGTTATAAATAGGGCTTCCACAATAAAATTTGGGAAAAGAGAGGAGGAAGTGGCAGTTCTGTCCATGTTTTTGCCACTCAGGGCTGGGTTCTAACAGATTTTGTGATTCAGAGAGTAGGCATTAAATGTACATTTTGGTGTGAAGAGTAGATAGGTGTGTGTGTGTGTGTGTGTGTGTGTGTGTGTGTGAGAGAGAGAGAGAGAGAGAGAGAGAGAGAGAGACAAAGGAGTATGTGAGAAGAAGATTTGAATCAAACAGCAGAGACCACCATCCCTACATTAAATAAGAATTAGTGTATTTGGTGGCACCATCACCCAGGTTTCTCTCACATCTAGCGGTCCTGTGTAGCCAATAGTTGTAGTTATTTTGCATTTTGACCGAGAAATGACCTTTTCATTTTGCAGAATTCTCCGTGACAATTATCTGACCGAATTACGTAAAGACACATTTGAAGGCCTGCTATCCCTCCAGTATTTGTAAGTTAATCAGTTCATCATTTATTATGAGTTTTTAGTTATATTATTTATTAAAATATACAGGGTTCAAATTAGATAATTGCAACAATTTCTTCTAACAGTAGAATTCTATAATTCTCCTTAGTGGAATTCTATAATTCTCTCTATTAAATTCTATAACTCTGTAAGTCTGTGGGGACCCAGCCCATCTCTAGCATTAAATACCTCCTATGCACTTTCAACTTTTTAATTTTATAGACAAGATGTAGGAAAAAGCCCTTCAGTTGTGGAGGAAAAGGGGTAATGAAGTCTGAGCAATGATGGACAGCCATATGAACCTTGTTATGTAAGTGTTCATATACCATCTGCTTTTATTTATATTTATTATTTATGGCCCATGGATCAAATCCTGTGTATGGTCTGTCTTGATACAACCTATGAGTTCAGAATGATTTTCGTGTGCTTAAAGGGCTGTAAAAGAGAAAAGAAGAGAAAGAAACAGAGAATATGTGACAGAGACCGTATATGGCCTGCAAAGCCTAAAATATTTACTGTCTGGCCTTTACAGAAAAGGTTTGAAAAAGTTGGCTTAGTAAAATGAGAGGAATTGAAGTTAACCTCAAATTGTCACCTACAAGACAAGAAAATATAGAACACTTACATTAATTTGAATGCCATTAACCCAGAATTTTAAAATAATTTAATCTAAATTAAATATTTGAATATTAAATATTTAACTAAGCAGGTGAATTATGTAAGCAGTATTACCAAGTATATATTAAATTATCAAGAGAACAGATTAAGGATTTCAGTGTGGGAAATTGTATTAGTTTATTTTTTTATTATTATTTTTTATGTAATTTATTGTTAAGTTAGCTAACAATGTGCTCTTGGCTTCAGGAGTAGATTCCTGTGATCCGTGTGGAACTTCTTATGCCACCATAAAAATAGATGTTTAAAATGATGGTTAAGGGGTTGGGGCTCCTGGGTGGCTCAGTTGGTTGGGCGTCCGACTTTGACTCAGGTCGTGATCTCACAGTTTGTGGGTTCGAGCCCCGTGTCGGGCTCTGTGCTGACAGCTCAGAGCCCGGAGCCTGTTTCAGATTCTGTCTCCCTCTCTCTCTGCCCCTCCCCCACTCATGCTCTGTCTCTGTCTCTCTCAAAAACAAATAAACATTAAAACAATGATGGCTAAGGGGCACGTGGCTGTCTCAGTCATTAGAGTCTGCAACTCTTGATCTCGAGGTTGTAGGTTAGAGCCCCACGTTAGGTATAGAGATTACTTAAAAAAAATGAAATCTTTAAAAATATAATGATGGTTAAGTGGTATAGTTAGAAATGTTTACACTAAACAAACATCAGAAATGCCTCTAACTTCGCTAATTACAGAACAAACATCTCTCCAGCCTCATTGTCAAGGAAGAAATGTTTGCATATATCTCTGTACATTAGACTTGCAGAGATACTAATGTTCTTTGCTATGGAGGTTCAGTGTTTATTCTTTGTCCATGCCATCCAAAGCTGTGTATTTCATTAATCCTTTTTTAAAAAATTTTTTAATGTTTATTTATTTTTGAGAGAGAGAGAGAGACAGAGTATGAGCAGGGTAGGCACAGAGAGAGAGGGAGACACAGAATCCGAAGCGGGCTTCAGTCTCTGAGCTGTAGGCCCAGAGCCCGATGCGGGGCTCGAATTCATGAGCAGTGAGATCATGACCTGAACCGAACGAAGTCAGATGCTCAATCGACTAAGCCATCCAGGCGCCCCTCATTAATCCTTATTAATGATGTGCTTTAGAAAATAGATTCTTCTTGCAAATGTGGAAGGCTTAAGGGTAGTGAGTAAAAAGAATCTCATATGACACTAAAAATAGTCCTTCAAATTATCAAACCTTCCAAGTGTTAGGGGACAACCACTTTGTATTGGTCTTCTTGGCTACCTCTGCCATCTGGGCTCCAAACGTTACAAACACAGTTTGGAGAAAAACAAAAGAGACAAACTGCGCAATGGGTTGGGCCTTTCATTATTTCTACTCTGAGGTACTTTGTAAGCCAATTATTTCATGTCAGGTGAAGTGTTCTCATTCATTCATTCAAAAAAAAATGTGAATCAAAACCTGAAACAGAAAGTGACAGGCCCTATGCCCAGTACCGTAGGCACGCAGATGGTTAAGGCAGGCTTGCCACCCTTGTAGGAACTCATGATTTCACAGGGAAAATAAACAGAAGCTTAAACCATAACGCATAAGCACTAAATGGATGATGAAGCACTGACAAAGTGCAGAAGAGGGAGCCACAAAGTCGTAAAACCACATTTCTTTTCAGTCATTTTGCTCCTTCTACTCACTACCCAGCTGTTAATTTATTTTATAAATATTTGAGTTTGTTCTTTGTCCATGCATCAGGTTTAAACACAGTAGACAACGCAGATGAGCAAGACTAGTCCATACTTTCATGGAGTTTATGCCCAGAGGAAATGGAATGCCAGAATAACTATATTAAGAAGGAATTGGGGCACCTGCCCGGCTGAGTCAGTAGAGCACGTGACTCTTGATCTCAGGGTCGTGAGTTCAAGCCCCAGGTTGGGCGTGGAGTCTACTTTAAAAAATTAAAAGAAGGAGAAGAAGGAGGAGGAGGAGAGGGGGAGGGGAAGAAATGGATTTGGGCAATGAGAAGTACAAGTTGTTTTTGGAACAGAGAAGAGGGGGGAAGACTTCAAGTTGGATCAGGGAAGTTACTAGAGAAATGCTGTTTGAACAGAACCTTGAATGGCTATGACGTATCATCAGATAGACATCTTGGGAAGAATATGCTTGCAAAATAGAGTGAGTGAAAGGCAAAATGCAGGAGAAATTTCTTTGGTATCTGTAGAGTAGGAAACTAGAGCCGGATTTAGGATTTTGAAGGCCTTGGATAATATGCCAGGCTACCGTGTTATCACAGCAGTGCTCTAGGACAAACTTTAGACTGCACCAGGGTCACTTGGAGGCCTTGTCAGAACACAGGTTCCACCTCCACAGTTCCTGATTCACTCAGTCCAGAGTAGAGCTGAGAATTTGCATCTTGAGGAAGTTCCCAAGTGCCTCTGATATTTGAGAGCCACTCCTGGAGAATTAATCTGGTGACTGTGTGCAGTATAGATTAGGATGGGAGAGACCAGAGATGAAAATGCCAGTCAGAAGATGGTGGTCCCCATGTAGGTGGAAAGTGAGGGACTCGGCTGAAATCAACGGAAATAAGAGGGTCAACCATAATCCAGAATGGGTGTTTCCAAATAAAAGTCCAGTACCATGTTGTTTTTTTGTTGGCCCCACTTGCAGCTGAAGCAATTGATAAATTCATAGACCGTTTAGGCAACGTACAACCAAAAATAAATTTCTATGAATATGATAATATAATTCTGAGTTCGTTCAAAGTCAGGTATTGATTAGAGGAGTCACTTCTTTTCAAGTTAAACGAAAAGGTATCTATTGACTTGGTGTCAAGAAATAGAACTAAACCAGGAAGGTGTGCTAATGGGAGAATATCCCTTTTAATATTAGCAATTATATGTGGAGATCACCACTTTGAGCTCACAATTTAGAAATTGATGAGGCCACAAAAAGTCATTTAATCAATTCTTCTGCTCTCAGGAAAGATTACTTCCAAGATCTATCAAGATCTATAGTTGTATATTTTATGTATGAAGATCACAAAGGTGAGACTCTTAAGAAAGGGGAGGACAGGGTTAGGGGCTCTGGAAGGTTCAAATAACAATTCCTAATACTCAGAGTTTAGCCAAAAGCTACTTATTCAATACTACCATCCTACTAATTAGATATCTTATAGCTAATTGAGGCAATATTTTCCTTTTCCTTTTCCTAGAGATTTATCCTGCAATAAAATACAATCTATTGAAAGACGTACATTTGAATCACTACCTTTTTTGAAGTTTGTGTAAGTTACAAATATAATTTCATTATATTTGGAATTTGTATTAAACTTAATTGTAAACCTCTTTGTTATTCATTTTGAATGAATGAAACTTTATTAGTCGAAAGCTACTAAAATTATGTAGCAAATCTTTTTTGTCTGTGGCAAAGTGTGGTGTGAGAGTTATTATAGAGATCAGAGTGAATCGTTCTAGAGCAGCAGTTCTCTGCCAGGGTGATTTTGCATCCAGGTGACACTTGGTAGTGTCTAGAGACATTTTTGATTGTCAGACTGTAGATGTGCTCCTGGCATCTAGTGGGTGGAGGCCAGGGCTGCTGTCACACCCTACAGTTCACAGGGCAGCACCCCCCCCCCCCATAACAAAGATTATCCAACCATAAATCTCAACAGTGCTAAAGTTGTGAAACGTTTTTCTAGAGAAATAAACTTACTTCTCTAGAAAAGAATACTTACTTAACACAAGTATTTATTGAGCATTTACTGATTTGTATCTAATGCACCACATGTATAAACATGAAAGTATAAATCTTTCATGCAAATATTTTTTTAAAAAGGCAAGTATCTTTCATAGTGAGATTTCTTTAGTGTATGGAGAGAGTATTTTGGTTATGTTTCATTATCGAGAAATTAGAATCACTGCCAAAGGATAAATATTCTAAAAGAATATCTTTTTTTTCTCTTCGTTTGTGTCTTGTTTTTTTTTGTGTGTGTGTGTCTGTGTAGAAATCTTGGTTGCAATTTACTCACCGAACTGAGCTTTGGAACATTTCAGGCCTGGCATGGAATGCCGTTTTTACACAAGCTGTAAGTGAAATAGAAAATGAATACATGTAAAAAAAAAAAAACTACATATAAAAATATCATACAGTGATTGGTTAGGTGTGTGTTAATAAACCCAGTATGAATTCTGGAAAGTAGGTCTTAAAATCCATTTTTTTTTCAAATGAGGAAACTAAGGTACAAAGAGGCCAAGAGACTTGTCTTAACTCCTAAATGGCACTCTCTGCCCTCCCTCGTACCCAGCTTTGTGTGGGCGATGAAAGCCCCAAGCAAGTAACACCCAAGTCAGTATTATCATGGGAATTCGTGACAGTGATGCTTCCCCAAGGTGTGCATGGTCCTTGAAATCCACTTTTGAATTTAACTTTGATTCCTGCTCATGTGCAAGTTTCCTATGCAAAAGAGAACTTCAAAGAACTAAGTTTAGCACAGAGTTCTCCAGGCAGCAAAAGGTGTGGGTGCTTCTTCAGCCATCAGGAAAGCAGAAAGAACTCCTGAATGCCTGCCACAGGGCACTGCTCTCCATGTGTTTTCTTTCCTGACCACTCTTCAGTTAAGAAGTGTGTTATTCCGTTTCAGCCGGAAAATTCTGTGATTTCTCTGTAAAAAAGCAAATCATACTGGACATGTTCAGTGGCCTGAGGGGGATTTTTAGACTCAAGGTTGAAGACCCTCCTCTAAAGCAGACGCTGGAAAAGACTGTCTTACTGTCTTGTGGTTCAGAAATCTGATTTCACAACTTATCTTCCGTTAGATGAAAGTGTTTACGGTGTGTCCGGAGCTGGAGTAAGTTCCTGCGGGTGCCCAAGAGCAGGGGCCTCCTCTCTCCTCTCATTAATTTGCTGATGCCTAACCTGGGGAAAGAATACTGAGGGTCAGTTTTTTGTTTTGCCAGCATGCCAGAGAACGGGCTCATTGAGTTTCTCCACCAAGAGGTTTTAGTGGTGTCAATATAATGTCTTAAAACTCACCACCTCTACTAAGCATCTTATAACACCAAGAGCCTCTTCGAAGAATCTGAATTTCATAGTTATGTAGGCAATACAGGACGAAATAGGGTGGAATCCGTTGATAACAATGAATGAATTCATTGAAAAACACTCAGTGCCACGCGCACTCTATGTCGACAATGTACTAAGTCCTGGGGGTACACAGAATACACAGGGACTGTCCCCAAGAATCTTTCATACTGGAAGGAGAAAAAGATGGCCGTTGATGGGAAAACGTATGTGAGCCATGCTGGCATCAGTGCAGCAGGGTAACGAGCTAGGGGGTGACAAAGTAGGGGATGGTTGTGGAATAGAAAAGATTTGTCGTGGACAAGGCAACAACTTGCTTGTGTTGAGTTTCCACGTTCATCTTGATGAAGTTTTGGGGAGATGGTGGGGAGTCGGGAGCCGACGCTCAAGAAAGAATTCTTGAACGTGTCTTTGGTGCAAAAAGGTGATTTTATTAAAGCACAGGGACAGGACCGTGGGCAGAAAGAACTGCGCTGGGGTTGTGAAGAGTGACAGGTTATATGCTATGGAATTGGGAGGTAAAGTCAAAAGGGAAGTCTCCAGAGGGACTGTGATATGTGAAAGAGGACTCCTAAGATACCAGAGGCCTTGCTGTTGTCAAGCTAAGGTTGTTTTCCCCTCTAGCAAAGCATTAAGACAGTAGGGAGTTCCTGGAGAAATATTTTATTTGCCTGTATCTGTCAAGTATCTGTCAATAGGCTGCAGGTTATAAGGAAATTTAATTTTACCTGAGATTTCCTTCTTGCCTTTGTTCCCCATATCACTATGGAGGGGTGATGTTGGGGCTCCAGGAAGCTGATTCTGTAGGTTTCTGGAGATTAGGCTATTGATAAGATTGCCTTTTTCTTGTAATTTACTAAGATATTTGTAAACTGATGGAAACTCCTATCTTGCCCGACTGAGATCTCTATCAGTTAACCATTTGTTTTCTTTCCTTTCCTTTGCCCTCGAGCAGCCAGAATCACACATATCCCACCTGGGGCGGGGGCATGTGCTAACTTGTATTTTGCCCTCAACTTGCCTCATGCTCCCTCATCAATCTTACATGACAGAAAAAGGTAATTAAAGAACCAGAGCTAGCTGGTATTGAGAATAAATTAATACTCACGTCATGTGTGTTATGCCCAGAATTCGTGATCCCCAAATACCGCCAGGGAGCCGAGTCCGATGTAAAAGCAAAAGAGCCTTTATTCGAGCTTAGCTCGAGCTCAATCCCCTACCTGCACTGATGCAGCGGTGAGATACCGGGGAGAGAGAGCCAGTTTCAAAAGGACCAAGGTTCTATGGGGGCCTAGGGGCAGTTGGTGAGGTAATGGCTGTGGCCTCAGCCGATTGGCTGGGGAAGGGTCCTGGGGGAAGGGTCCGAGTTCTGTTAGCAGGTGGGGGGGGGGGGGGTTACTCAAGGGGAGGAGGTGTGGTCAAGGTGAAGGACACAGAACAAGATGGAGTCAGCCGGCGTAGGCCCGCCCTTTCAATGTGGTTTGAATAGAGCTGTACTACTAAAACGAATTCACAGTTAACTTCCAAAAAATTATCACAGTACAGTAAGTGTGTATTGGAGGTTGGGCTCCTTGTTTGGGGCCAAACTTTTCTTTTCTTTTTTATTTTTAACGTTTCTTTATTTATTCTGAGAGAAAGAGAGCATGCGCAAGGGAGATGCCATCCCGTGAATTCAGTCACGTTGTTACCTACGTGACTTATTACTGGGGTGTTTATAAGTTGAAACACTATTTTCTCCAGCATTGAATAAGTTTGTAAACCTTTTGGGCCCCAGCTGAGGTGGATTTATCTTGAACTGACTGAAGCTTAAACTTCAGGTCTTCTCACTTACGTAGGCCCCTTCCGAAGTCTCGGGAGGGACCCTCGCAGTTCCTGTACGCATAATTTTGCATGTTTTGATGAGGCAGGATTTCCCAAAGTAGATGAGGTTCAGACCCTACAAGGCCTCGATTCACCCCTGGGTTTCAGGTAATTCTATCTCAGTAAGTTTTTTGAATGAAGCCTCTTAAGTTATTGATAAACACTGAGTGAACACGTTAGCGGTGTGGTAAAGTCTATTTTGAATCTGAAACCCACCTCAAAGCCATGCCAAGAGTTTATTAATAAGGTACCACTTTTTGAATGGTAGTAATAATCCTATTTCTTTCAGATGAAATCAGGAATGAAATATATTATGGAAAACCAACAGTGGTTGATAATCCTAAATGTTAAGGATACTTTTTTTTTTTTCCTGACTTTAAAGTGCTTCTCCTTCATTCACCTACACAGGTCCAGACCGATGGCTTATTTTAAAAAATTCACTTCATTGCTTCTAACAGTACGAGCTCCATGAGTTTAGGAGCTGAAGGGCTCTACGATGTAGAAAGGCTGTACCTTATCGGGATAGAGCACACTCACATGCTGGCTCGTCTGTGGCGCATCAGTGTTGTGCCAAGAACATAAGCTCTAAGGGAGAATGAGGAAAATCTAAGCCTTACCCCTTTTGAATTATTGTTGAGAATCTCGTTGCGGTAGGTGTGGCCACCCTCTGAAGGCAGAGTCGAGCCGCAGTCACAGAGACGCCCTAACGCTCCCCCAGTCAACCGCCATCTGCTTCCTTTTAGACGGCTGCGTGCCCACACAAGCTTACACACTTCAGGATATTGTCGTCGCTTTTCGGTGTGTCCCGGAAATCCTGGCGGCTTCTTCTCAGAGTCAGAAAGGCATCAACGTTAAGGATGAAGATGGCACCTCAGGGCTGTCCTTTTGGGGTGATTTAGGGTAACTTTTATTAGTTCCCGTGTGTGGTAGTTCAGAAGCTTTGCGATAGTCATACCCCACTGTTACTTGTCTTCTCCCAGCTGCATCGGATTCTTCCCACGTGTATGCCAAGGCATCTTCTTTCTCTGGGAAGCTGGTAGTTGCTGGTAGTTGCTCCTCCGCCCCATATCATTTCTTTAATACCTACCTCTGCTAGGTATTTACTGCGCCCCGGCACTACGCTAAGACCTTTCGCTTGTGCTGCAAGTAAGACGGTGCGTCTTAAACTCTTAGAACAGAGCCTGGCACGTGGGAAATGCTCCGGACGTGGCCCCTCACACGGCACTTCATTTTCGGTTTTCCAGCAACTCTTGTGATACAGGGAGTGTCATCCTCATTTCGGGGATGAGGAAGTTGAAACTCAGAGACATCGGCTGACTTGCCTAGCTTCACACTGTCAGTAAGTGACAGCACCACTTAAGAAGCTTCGCGAGTAATACAATTCCGCATTCCCCGGCACTAGGTAGGACCTGAATGACAACCGGCCTTTTGGGCGTCGTCCCTTGGAGTCAGCTTCTCACTGGAATAGGACCTTTCGAGCAGGGAGCTCCTTTTCCCTATGCTTCGGGAGCTCCTGGCCATGCCACCCATGGGCATCCCCAGGCTTCCTGCTCACCGCCTGGTGCAAACATCACATCGTCACTGCTAGGCACCCACTCTGTGCCCAGCCTTATGCTAGGTGCTTTGCACATGCTCTTTCCTTTAATCCTCAAGTTGCCTTATGAGGTAAATGCTGCTAAAAAGACTCGGAGACGTTCGTTACTTAAGTCCCTTCACCAGGAAGCGACAGCCAGAATTCAGACCTAGGTCTGCCTGATTCCGGGGCCCTTGCTTCTTGGGCTGTTCCTCACTGCCAGAAACTCCTCTTCAAGGCTGTTCTCAGAACTTGCATTAAAACAGGGGCTCACCATTTCAGATTCTTTAGGCTTCGCCCCTCCCCCCGCCCAACCCCTGAGAAAGGATCTACGTGATGCCGTTAGATGTCTTGTATTGAGGAGCTTCGCATGGGGAGTCATGTTCTCATGGCTCATGGACCTATGTAGATGAATAAAGGAAAGGGGTTATTCTATCCCCAAGTACTTCAAACATACTGGAATAGGGTCTAGATCACTCTACTTATTTCTTCAACTGCTTTCCTCCAAGGAGCCAGTTTTCCCTCCATGCCTTGGGATTCCAGCATAGAGAGTTTGGAGTTTGTCCTATTTGAAATGTATTTTCACTGCCTGCTTTGGACGTTTTTTCAGCCAAAGCTGTTAGGATTTCAGTACATTCAGGACAGTGGTGACAAGCTTCAGTCCTCAAGTCTTCTCTGTCTCCTCAGTGAGTAGAAAGGAAACGTAGCCCATCTGTCTGGACCTCTGTAGAAGAATTTGGAGAAAAAAAAAATAACACGTAAGAAATGTTCCCTTATTTTGTGAGCTACCTTTAGTCTGTCCCGTTGCTCTGCAACAGAAAGCTTTTGCAAAAATACTTGAGTTTTCCTCTTCAAATAAGATAGAGTTTTTTAAAAAACAAAAAGATATCTAGAACAGTATTTCTTCAACTTTGATTATGAGACAGTCTTTGAGGATAACTGTTGTTATGTTTTACTCCCATAAAGATAAGCCCACGAATATCCAAAAGCCAATAGACTGAGTCAGCACACGTTTTATCTGTAAAATGAGGGAATTGAACGGAAATGGAGATGATCTCTAGCGCAGCGTCCACCGTTCGTGTTCGTTCGTATCGCAGTCTGTGGAAAAACAATTGCTGTCGGTCCAGCAGATGTAACCTGTCGGGTCAGTTCTCATTCTCCCCTTGGCTCAGGCACAATAGCTCCATGAAGAGAAGGCGGCACTAAAGACAGGAGGAAATAGGATAATTTGGAGTGGCCTGTATTTTGTTTTCACTACACATAAACACAGGGCATTCATCTCAGCAGGAGGGCTGCCTGGGTAAGAGGAAGCACCGAGCCGATGGGTATAAGGCCATGGGTGAGCTACCAGGAAAGAGGGGGGGGGACAGTGGGGGTAGAGCACTGAGATAGTTGGGGGGAAGGATAACAAACTACTAAAGTGTTTTGGCTGCATAATTCTTCATAGTCTTTCTTAATAGGGAGCCGGGGGTGGGGGGTGGGGGGGGCGGGGGGGGAGGAAGCAGTGGGCAGGGGAAGACACACACGTGGAAGAGGTTACTTGCACAGAGCCCACCAGTAAGCTTGTAGGTATTAATGCCATTTTTATTTTTTCAAAGCCAAAGGACATTCAGAGCCTCAAGGTTGAGGAACTGTGTTTAACCAGACATGTGACACTCACGTTCTTTCTCTTCATAACATTGTCTGACTGGATATTAACTAGTGTTACGCAAACCCGACATGTTAATGGGCCCGAAAAAACGTAGAAGAATGGGCTGGAATAGGAAGAATAGGGGAGTTTCCAAGGCAAGAACAAAAATGCATGGCTCCCAGCCGCACCGCTAACTCCCTCTGACCTCCGTTGTGGAAGAGTTTGAATCTTCGCTCCCCTTTTCTCCACCTACTAACATGTTTGATCTTCTGGCAACTGGTTCTCTATTTATCACAACATGGTTCTTTTTTTTTTTTTTTTCAAATTGAGATATAGTCCGCCTAATAGAATATGCAACATTATAAAGTATATAGTCCAATGGTATACTTTGATAGACAATAATCACTGCTAATTCCAGAACATTGTCATCGCCCCCCTCGAAAGAAATACCATACCCATCAGCCTTTACTCCCCATTCTCCCTTCCTCCCAGGCCCCTGGCAACAACTAATTTACCTTCTGCCCCTATGGATTTGCCTATTCGGGACATTTCATAGAAATGTGTGTCTAGTTTCTTTCACATAGCTTGTTGGCTTCAAGATTTATCCGGTTGTAGCATGTTTCAGTACTTCATTCTTTTTTTTAATGTTGATTTCTTTTTGAAAGAGAGTGCACACACAAGCGGGGAAGGGGCGGAGAGAGAGAGGGGGACAGAGGATCCAAAACCACAGAGCCCGATGTAGAGCTCGAACTCATGAACTGTGAGATGACGACCTGAGCCAAAGTCAGATGCTTAACCGACTGAGCCACCCAGGTGCTCCAATCACATTTTGTTCATCCATTCGTGAGTTATTGGACATTTGGATTATTTTGACTTTTTGGCTATTATGAATAATGCTGCTGTGAGTATTCATGTACAAGTTTTTGTGTGGTCATATGTTTTTAATTCTCTTGGGTACATACCTAAGAGTGGAATTGCTGGGTCATGTAGTAACTCTATATTTAACCCTTTTGAGGAACTGCCACACTGTTTTCCACAGCGACTACACCATTTTACATTCCCACCAATGTATGAAGATTCTGGTTTCCCCAAATCTTGCTACCACTTATCACTGTCTCTCTGTTCGATCATAGCCATCTTAGTGAGTGTAGAGTAGTATCTCATTGTAGCTTTGATTTATATTTCCCTAATGACCTAAGACATTGAGCATCTTTTCATGTGCTTATTGGCCATTCATGTATTTTCTTTGGCGAAATGTCTCTTCAAATCCTTTACCCATTTAAACATTTGATTATTTGTCTTTTTACTGAGTTTTAAGAGTTCCTTATATATTCTGGATATTCTGGATACTAGACTTGTATCAGACATATGATAGTTGTGGGTTGTTTTTTTATTTTTAAATAAAGTCCAGTTTATCTATTTTTCCTTTGGTTTGTTGTGCTTTTTGTGTCATGTCTAAGAAACTGTTGCCTAAATCCAAGGTCATAAAGATTTCTCTCCTGAGAGTTTTATAGCTTGAGCTCTTCCATTTAGGTCTTTGACTCATTTTGAGTTAATATTTATATATGGCGTGAAGTGTAGGAATCCAACTACATTATTTTGTATGGGGATATACGGTTGTCCCAGCATCATTTGAAAAGACTAGTCTTCCCACATTGAATGGTGTTGGCAGCCTTGTTGAAAATCAGTGAGCCATAAATGTGAGGATTTATTCCTGGACTGTCAGTTCTGTTCCATCAACTTACATGTCTGTTCTTATGCCAGTACCACACCGTGATTACTGTAGTTTTGAAGTAGGTTTTGAAACCAGGGCGTGTGAGTCTTCCCATTTTGTTGTTCTTTGTCAAAATCGTTTTGGAGCACCTGGGTAGCTCAGTTGGTTAAGTGGCCGGCTCTTGATTTCAGCTCAGGTCAGGACCTCATGGTTTGTGAGATGGAACCCCGTGTTGCAATCTGCACTGACAGCATGGAGCCTGCTTGGGATGCTCCCTCTCCTTCTCCCTCTGCCCCTCCCCTGCTCACACTTTTCCCCAGTCACACTCGCTCATGTTTGCTCTTCTGCACGGGTGTGTATGCTCGCTGTCTCTCAAAATGAATAGATAAACTTTTTTTTTTTTTAAAAGATCATTTTGGCTATTCTCGGTCCCTTGAATTCACATACAGATTTTAGAATTAGCTTGCCAGTTTTTGGAAAGAAGTCGGTTGGGGTTTTGATAGGGATTATACTGAAACCACAGTTCAATTTGGGGTATAGTGCCATTTTAACAATATTTTCTTCTGATCCGTGAACATGGCATATCTTTACATTTATTTCAATCTTCTTTAATTTCTTTCAACAACGTTTTGTGGTTTTTAGTGTGATTCTTGCACTTCTTTGGTTAAATGTTTTCCTAAGTATTTTGTTCTTTTGAGTACTGTTATACATGGAATTGTTTTCCTAATTTCATTTTTGGAATAGTCATTGCTGATGTATAGAAATAAAGCTAATTTTTACATATTGATCTTGTGTCCTGTAACCTTGCTGAACTCATTTATTAGTGCTAAGGTTTTTTTTCTACATTCCCAGGAATATGTCTTGTGGTCTTCTAGTTACCCGGGAAGATGTTGGAGCATTTCAAAGTCCCTATGGACATCTCATTTCTCAGCTTTTTCCTTTTAGGCTTTTTGTTTAGGCTATTTTTTGTCTTGTTTTCAATTGCCTCACATAGCTGCCAGATTAAAACATTTATCTATAATTGTTTTCAAAAAATGCCCCTTGGGAAGAGGCTATTTTAGCACTGTGCAGTTCTCAGTGAGGTCAAGGGCAAGGCTTTCAAGTGAAGTTTTTTAGGGACCCCAGTAGACAGGTAGAACAATGACAGTTTGTTCCTTGGGAATGAGGCTTTAAGGAACTTCAGCTCCATTTTGTTCCCCTGGGATGTGGGCAATTTTTAAGGCTACCATCAGGATGGAGAGCAGAGGTTGAGGACAAGTTAAAACCACAGAGCTCACTGTTCTTATAGAAATTAGTAATTTGTTCTTTAATAAATGCTCTCGGGTTGCTGCAAGCCCATTGGTTAAAATTTCCAAAGTTCTGAGAAAGTTGATTTTGACCATTTTTGCTAGTTTTTGTTGTTGTTGTTGTTGTTGTTGCTTTTACGGAAGGATGAATTTTCAGACGTCCTTCCTTTCTCATTTTCACTGATTCACCTGTAACAGGGCTTTAAAATCTCTAAAGTCTCAGGGCACCTGGGTGGCTCAGGTAACTGCCTGACTCTTGATTTCGGCTCAGGTCATGATCTTGCGGTCATGGGATCAAGCCCCATGTCAGGCTGTGTGCACTGGGCATGGAGCCTGCTTGGGATTCTCTCTCTCTCTCTCTCTCTCTCTCTCTCTCTCTCTCTCTCTCTCTTCCTCTGCCTCTCCTTCACTCATACTCTTGTACTCTCTCTCAAAAAATAGAATAAAAAAATAAAAAATGAAATCTCTAAAGTCTCAATGATCACAGGCTAATTAAATACTTAATCATGGGAGATGATTAGAGGAAAGGAATAAAAATAGAAAATGTAATTCTTAGAGAAGCTCTCCCAGATGGAGAGATGAAGTTCAGCAAAGTGTTTCTATATTTAATGCTCTCAAAGTTAAGTTTAAGGTAACGGCTATTTTAAACCCCCTTTTTTTTCATACAAGTTAAATACAGGCTTTGGAGTCAGAACTGAGTTCAGATTCCAGCTCTGCTTCTTGACTGGCTTGACAAACTGGGACAAATTATACAACCTCTCTGTACTTTAGTTTCCTCACTTGTAAAATGGGGTAGTGATGTATCTATCACATAAGGTTACTGTGAGGTTTAAATGTGAAATGCTGATCACAGATGCCCTATAGCTCAATAGTATTGGTTGTGATGATTATCCTTATAATTTTGCAAAAGTACAGTGATGATTCTTGAGCAGAGTCAACCTAAAGGCAGATTTTCTTTTCTTTCTTCCTGTTTCCTTCACTTTATTTTTGCTGTAAAGAACTGAGAAGAAAATCTACTCAGCATTTTGGAATAAAAACTTGTGTCAAGCAGTGACAAAATGTTATTTATTCAACAAGCCTTCACTAAGTACCTAGTAAATAACAAGCACTCTGTCAGGCACAGGGACAAAAATGACAATAGAGTATGGTCCCTGCCCTCAAGGAGCTGGCAGTCCAGGAGATGGATAAGGAAACGGGATCATATGCCACCTAACAAAGGCTGTCATAGGAGAATACACATGGTGGGGGTATAGCTTTCACCATTTCCTCTTAGATTAATCCCTTTGTCTTTGGCCCCCAAACTGAGGAATTGGTCCTATTTTTGTCTTTAACCGGGTGTTTTAAACTGTGGAATTTTTTACATTTCTAGAGATAAAGGAAAAGCACCTAGAATTATAGAGGACACTAGAAACAGTCTTTCCTACAGAGCCTGACTATCCTACCAGCATAGTCACTTCTAGGATTTTCAGCCCAAAAAGTTCTTTGGCATATCTTTGCTTTGCTGTCCACGTAAAAAAAAAAAAAATTTTTTTTTCCTCTTTCTGTTCTCCACTTTATCGTCCAGAGAGCTGGGTAGTTCCCAAAGGAAGAGTGCTTTACAGAATCTAAGGGTGACTTATAGGCAAAGGCAGAAAATGATTAGTTTTCACCTTCCAGTTCCATACCCCCAAAATGAACATAAACTTTCATGGTAGTCATTACTGGAAATGCAGATAATTTTAATTCCATTGCATTTTTCAGAATTATCAGTCGTAACCCTCTGTCAACTGTTGAAGATTCCTATCTTTTTAAGTTGCCAGCATTAAAATATTTGTAAGTATTGCAACAATCTCATGGCTCGCGAGATGATTTCTGATCTTTTTTGTTGTCATCAAAAGATTCAGTATTTGCGTTTTGGTTAAAAAGTCGTAATTTAAATTTTAACTGGGTTATTGAAATAAGCATTATTAGCAAAGAAAAAACGTATATGGGCAAGATAGCCTGCAGAGGAAGGAGTAGTATTGAAGAACACATAACAGACATGGGACTTGTAGATGTAGGTAGAAATACCATTTATCTCAAAGTGGAAAGTGGAGTAAAGTGTATATTAAAAGAAAAAAAGACTAATCAAGAGAGGTGGATGCAATTGAGAATGAAAATGAGGATAAGAGTAAAAAGGATTGTACTGTTGAGCACCAAGGTGATTAATTTGATGATGCACATAAAATGTCTTCATTGGGAGCTTTCTGAAATTATTGTCCATAGCAAGAAAACTCTTGAGCTGACTTGACAAAGAAGCCAGAATTGAAGTAATCACATGTTGTTAAGTATCTTTTTAGGTACAGAATTTTTATCCTTGGGTTCAAATCACGCATGTTTGGGCTTTCTCCTTCAGAGACATGGGATCAACACAGGTGTCACTTACAACAGTTGAGAGCATCCTCATGATGACCCTTGAATTGGAAACACTGTAAGTTGATTTTTCTTATGTGTATTTTCACTTAGTTGTTTATTTAGATTTGTTTTATTGTTTTCTTAAGTCAGATTTATTGAGGTATAAAATTTACTCTTTTTAAGCATACAGTTTGATGAGTTTTGACAAACGTGTAGTTATGTAACCACCACCACATTTGAGACGTAGAACATTTCTGTCACCCCAAAAGGCCCCTATGTGCCTTTGCAGCCAATCCCCTTTTCTCACCACCAGCCCTGGCAACCACCAACATAATTTTTGTCCCTATAGTTTTGCCTTTTCCACAGTGTCTTATAAATGAAATCATACAAGGGGCACCTGGGTGGCTCAGGCAGTTAAGCGTCCGACTTCAGCTCAGGTCATGATCTGGCGGTCTGTGAGTTCAAGCCCTGCATCGGACTCTGTCCTGACAGCTCAGAGCCTGGAGCCTGCTTCGGATTCTGTGTCTCCCTGTCTCTCTACCCCTTCCCCATTTGCACTCCATCTCTCTCTCTCTCTCAAAAATAAATGAACATTAAAAAAAATAATAAATGAAATCATACAGTATGCAGTCTTCTGTGATTGGTTCCTTTCAGCATAATCCTTTTGAGATTCATCCATGTTTTTTTTTTTAACTTTTTTAACGTTTATTTATTTTTGAGAAACAGAGAGCTAAGCAGGAGAGGGGCAGAGAGAGAGAGAGAGAGAGAGAGAGAGAGAGACAGAACCCGAAGCAGGCTCCAGGCTCTGTCAGCGCAGAGCCCAATACAGGGCATGAACCTGCGGAACATGAGATCATGGCCTGAGCCAAAGTCGGTCACTTATCTGACTGAGCCACCCAGGCACCCCAGAGACTCATCCATGTTTTTGCACATGTCAGTAGTTCATTTCCTTTTTATTGCCGAGTAGTATTGCAGTTGTGAGGATATACCAGTTTGTTTATGCATTCATCAGTTAATGGGCATTTGAGTTGTTTCTAGCTTTTTGGCCTTTATGAATAAAGTTGCTTAAAACACTTACATGCAGGTCTTCGTATGAGCATATGTTTTCATTGGGGGAGGGGGGCAGGTGGTAAAATACCTAATGGCAGGATTGCTACATCATATGCTAAGTGTATATTTAACTTTTTAAGAAACTGCTTACCTGTTTTCTAAAGTGGATGTACCATTTTGCATTCCAGCCAGCAGTATATGAGATCTTCTATCTATCCTTTCTTCTAAGGTCTTTATCTATTTTTCGTAAGGTGAATGTTGGCCTTAAGATTGAGTTGGGAAGTATTCCCCTCTCTTCAATTCTCTAGTACAGTTTGTGCAGAATTGGCATTATTTTTCCCTTAAATGTTTGCTAGAATTCACCAGTGAAGCCATGTGGGCTTGAAGCTTTCTTTGTGAGAAAGTGTTAAACTACAGATTTTATTTTTGTAATAGTGCTACTTAAATTACATACTTTATTTTTTTGAGTAGTTCATGTCTTTCAGGGAATCTATTTCATCTTGAAGTTATTGACATAAAGTATTTTATAACATTCCCTTATTATCCTTTTAGTATCTGTAGAATTGTAGTGATGTCATTCCTCTCATTTTTGATATTGATAATTTGTGTCTTCTCTTGTCTTTTCTTGATAAATCTGGCCAGAAGTTTATCAGTTTTACTTATCTTCTCTAAAAAGTGCCTTTTCATTACACTGACTTCTCTATTTTTGTTTTCCTTTTTAAAAATTTCTGCTTTGATCTTTATCATTCCACTTTCTCTCCTTACTCAGTGATGAATTTCCTTTTCTTTTTCTAGTTTCTTAAAAGTGGACCCTGGGGAAGATGAATACTATATGAGCAACATCCCACATGTTGACATGTTGTGTTTTCAGTTTCAGTTGGTACAAAATAGTTTCTAATATCCATTTTGACTTATTTGACCAATAGGGTTACTTAGGAGTGTGTTGGTTAGTTTCTAAATATTTGGAGATTTTACAGATCTGTTAATTTGTTATTTAATTCCATTGTGGTCACAGAACAATATGCTGGATGACTGAAATCCTTTTAAATTTATTGAGGCTTGTTTTATAGCCAATGAATTCTGGTAATAGATGAGAATATGGTCTATTTTGATAAATATTATGTGTCCACTTGAAAAAAAATATGTAGTCTGCTGATTTGGTGTGGAGTATTCTATAAATGTCAACTAGGTCAAGTAGGTTGGTAGTATTTTTCAAGTCTGATGTATCATTACTCATTTTCTATATATTTTTTCTGTCAATTATTGAGAGAGGGATATTGAAATCTCCAACTATAATTGTGTACTTATGTGTCTCTCTTTCCTATTCTCCTTAATATATTTGGAAGTTCTGTTATCAGATACATAAATTTTTAAGTTATGTCTTTTCTAATAGTTGACATTTCTATCACAATGGAATAACCTCATTTATCCCTGGTAATATCTTTGCTTTGAAATTGACTTTGTCCTATAGTAAATATAGCCACTCAAGGTTTCGTTTGATTAGTGTTAGCAAGGCATAATTTCTTCCATATTTTTAACCTACTTATATCTTTGTATTGAAGATGAATCTTATAGACAGCATATAGTTGGCTTTTGCTTTTTTATCCAGTATGACAACTCTATCTTTTAATTAGGTGATTATACCATTTATATTTAATGTAATTATTTACATGATTACATTTAAAGCTACTGTCTACTCTTTTCTATGTATCCCATCTGTTCTTTGTTTCTTTTCTTTTTCTTTTTCTTCCTGCTCTTGGGTTGATTTAGTACGTTTTATTATTTTTTGGTGGGGGGATAAATAGTTACAACTCAGGTTTTGTTATTTTAGTAGCTGTTTAATGGTTTGTAGTGTTCATGTTTAACTTATCACAGTCTATCTTCAAATGATATTATATGATTTCATGAATAGTATAAGAACCTTACAATAAATAGTGTACTTCGATGGTTCCCCTCCTGACCTTTGTGCTATTGTTTTCATACATTTTACTTTTAGCACACCATATTATTTTTTGTTTGTTTGTTTAAATAGTCAATTATCTTTTTTTATTTTTGTATTTTTGAGAGAGACAGAGTGCAAGTGGGGGAGGGGCAGAGAGAGAGGGAGACACAGAATCTGAAGCAGGCTCCAGGCTCTGAGCTGTAGACACAGAGCCTGATGTGGGGCCTGAAATCACAGACTATGAGATCATGACCTGAGCTGAAGTCAGATGCTTAACTGACTGAGCCACCTGGGTGCCCCTCAATTATCTCTTTTATTGAAGTATATATAGATCATGTAATATGAAATTAGTTTCAGGTGTACAACACAGTGAACTTTTATATACATTATGAAATGCTCACAACACAGTGATCAATTATATACATTATGAAATGCTCACCACAATAAGTATATTACAGTATTATTGACTATATTCCCTATGCTGTACTTTTCATCTGGTGACTTATTTATTTTATAACTGCAAGTTTGTACCTCTTAACCCTTTTCACTCATTTTGTCCATATCCCCAGTTTGTTCTCCATATTTACAAGTGTTTTCTCTTTTTTGTTGTTGTTTATTCATTCATTTGGTTTTTTGTTTATTTTTTGTTTATTTTTTACCTTGTTTTATTTTTTATTTTTTAAAATTTACATCCAAATTAGTTAGCATATAGTGCAACAATGATTTCAGGAGTAGATTCCTTAGTGCCCCTTACCCATTTAGCCCATCCCCCCTCCCACAACCCCTCCAGTAACCCTCTGTTTGTTTTCCATATTTATGAGTCTCTTCTGTTTTGTCCCCCTCCCTGTTCTTATATTATTTTTGTTTCCCTTCCCTATGTTCATCTGTTTTGTCTCTTAAAGTCCTCATATGAGTGAAGTGATACGATTTTTGTCTTTCACTGACTAATTTCACTTAGCGTAATACCCTCCAGTTCCATCCATGTAGTTGCAAACGGCAAGATTTCATTCTTTTTGATTGCCAAGTAATACTCCATTGTATATATATACCACATCTTTCATCCATTCATCCATCAATGGACATTTGGGCTCTTTCCATACTTTGGCTATTGTTGATAGTGCTGCTATAAACATTGGGTGCACATGCCCCTTCAAATCAGCATTTTTGTATCCTTTGGTTAAATGCCTAGTAGTACAATTGCTGGGTTGTAGGGTAGTTCTATTTTTAACTTTTTAAAAACCTCCATACTGTTTTCCAGAGTGGCTACAGCAGTTTGCATTCCCACCAGCAGTGCAGAAGGGTTCCCCTTTCTCCACATCTGTTGTTTCCTGAGTTATTAATTTTAGCCATTCTGACACATGTGAGGTCGTATCTCATTGTGATTTTGATTTGTATTTCCTTGATGATGAGTGATATTGAGCATCTTTTCCTGTGTCTGTTAGCCTTCTGGATGTCTTCTTTGAAAAACTGTCTATTCATGTCTTCTGCCCTTTTCTTAACTGGATTATGTATTTGATTTTTTTGGGTGTTGAGTCCTCTATATATTTTGGATACTAGCCCTTTATCAGATTATGTCATTTGCAAATATGTTCTCCCATTTCATCAGTTGCCTTTTAATTTTGTTGATTGTTTCCTTTGCTGTACAGCTTTTTATCTTTTTTTAATGGATGTTTGTTTTTGAGAGAGAGAGCACAAGAGTGGGGTAGGGGCAGAGAGTGAGGGAGACAGAGGATCTGAGCAGGCTCCGCACTGTCAACAGAGAGTCGATGCGGAGCTCGAACTCACAAACCGTGAGATGATGACCTGAGCTGAAGTCAGAAGCTTAACCGACTGAGACACCCAGGTGCCCCAGAAGGTTTTTATCTTGATGAGGTCCCAATAATTCATTTTAAAAAATGTTTGTTTGTTTGTTTGTGTGTTTGTTTATGTTTATTTTTGAGAGAGAGAGACAGAGTGCAAGCAGGGGAGGGGCAGAGAGAGAGAGAGGGAGACACAGCATCTGAAACAGGCTCCAGGCTCCAAGCTCTCAGCACAGAGCCTGACACGGGGCTCAGACTCACGAACTGTAAGATCATGATCTGAGCCAAGTCAGATACTTAACCAACTGAGCCACCCAGGTGCCCCTATTAATTAATTAATTAAGAACATGGACACACACATACATGTATGCATGGGGGGGGGGGAGCAGAGAGAGAGGGAGAGAGAGAATCTCAAGTGGAGAGAGAATCCTGATGCAGAGTTCAATCCACGACCCTGAGATCACGACCTGAGCCAACACCAAGAGTCAGGCATTCAACCCGCTAAGCCACCCAGGCACTCCTCAGTAGTTCATTTGTACTTTTGTTTCCCTTGCCTCTGGAGACATGTCTAGTAAGAAGTTGCTTTAGCTGAGATCAAAGAGGTTTCTGCCTGTGTTCTCCTCTAGGATTTTGATGGTTTCCTGTCTCACATTTAGGTCTTTCATCCATTTTGAATTTATTTTTGTGTATGGTGTAAAAAAGTGGTTTAGTTTCATTCTTCTGCATGTTACGGTCCAGTTTTCCCAACACCATTTATTGCAAAGACTATCTTTTTTCCATTGGATATTCTGCTTTATCGAAGATTAGTTGACCGTGTATTTGTGGCTCCATTTCTCGGTTCTCTATTCTATTCTATTGATCTATGTGTCTGTTTTTGTGCAGTACCACACTGTCTTGATGATTCCAGCTTTGTAATACAGTTTGAAGTCCAGAATCATGATGCCTCCAGCTTTGTTTGTTTGTTTTTTCCCAACATTATAATTCGGGGTCTTTTCTTGTTCCATACAACTTTTAGAATTGTTTGTTCTCGCTCTGTGAAAAATACTGGTGTTTGATAGGGATTGAATTGAATGTGTAGCTTGCTTTGAGTAGTATAGACATTTTAACAATATTTGTTCTTCCAATCCTTGAGCATGGGATGTTTTTCCATTTCTTTCTGTCTTCTTCAATTTATTTTCATAAGCGTTCTATTGTTTTCAGCATACAGATCTTTTACCTCTTTGATTAGGTTCATTCCTAGGTATCTTACGGTTTTTGGTGTATTTTTTTTTAATTTTAGAGACAGAGTGTACAAGTTGGGGAGAGGGGCAGAGGAGAGAGAGAGAGAGAGAGAGAGAGAGAGAGAGAGAGAGAGAGAATCTTAAGAGAATCTTAAGAGAATCTTAATCTAATCCATGCTGAGCGTGGAGCCTGACACAGGGCTCGATCTCACGACCCTGAGATCCTGAGCCGAAATCAAGAGTAGGATGCTTCATTGACTTAGCCCATCCAGGCACCCCTTGTTTGTTTGTTTGTTTGTTTTTTTCTGAGATTCTACATATAAGTGAAATCATATAGTGAAATGATATACATACATATAGTGAAGTGAAATCATAACCTATATAGTTACCAGTTCTAATGTTCTTCATTCCTTTGTGTGGATCCACATTTCCGTCTGCTATCCTTTTCCTTCTGCTTAAAAATACTTTCTTTAGGGGCACCTGGGTGGCTCAGTCAGTTAAGCATCCAACTCTTGATTTTGGCTCAGGTCATAATCTCACAGTTTGTGAGCTCAATTCCCGCATTGGGCTTTGCCTGGGATTCTCTGTCTCCTCAGTGCTCTTTCCCCCTTGCACACGCATACTGCACGTGCCCTCTCTCTCTGTCTCTCAAATAAACATTTAAAAAAATACTTCCTTTGGCATTTCTACAGTGTAAGCCTGCTAATGATGAATTCTTCCAGCTCTTGTATGTCTCAGATAGTCTTTATCTTGCTTTTATTTTTGAAAGCTTTGGGTATAGAATTCTAGCTTGATAGCTATTTGGTCCCCCTCTCCTTTTCACTGCCTGAAAGATGTTGCCCCACCGAGTTCTGGCTTACATTATTGCCAACAAGAAATATGTTGTCATTGTTATATCTTCGTTGCTCTGTGTGTCATGTGTGGTTTTGTTCCTTTGGCTGCTTTTAAGATTTGCTCTTTATCGCTGGCTTTGACCAGTTTGATTATCATGTGCCGTGGTGTAGTTTTATCCGTGTTGAATGGATTAAACTAAACATGTAGTTTAATCCATGTTGTGCTCAGAGTTCATTGACCTTCCTGGATTTGTGAGTTTATAGGGTTTACTTATTTGGAAATGTGGGGGCTATTAGTTTTTCAAATTTTTTTTATATCTCCTCTCCTTCGTGGACTCTAAGTATACATATATTAGGCCACTTGAAGTTGTTGCACAATTCATTGAGTTAAGTAGAGGCATGGGGTTTTTTCCATATATGAAATACTGTTATAATAACTTTTTTAAATGTCCTTGTCTGCTAATTGTAGCATTTGTGTAGATTATGGATTAGTTTTTGATTGATTGCTTTTTTAAAAAAAAAAAATTTAACATTTATTTATTTTTAAGACACAGAGAGTGATCAGGGAAGGGGTAGAGAGAGAGGAAGACAAATCTGAAGCAGGTTCCAGGCTCCGAGCTCTCAGCACAGAGCCTGATGTGGGGCTCAAACCCATGAACCACGAGATTATGACCTGAGCCAAAGTTGATTGCTTTTTATCCTCAGTATGGGCCATATTTCAGATTTATTCAAACTCTTAGAAGTCTACCCTCTTTCTGTGTGCTCTCAACCCAAAGTGAGACTTTTGGCTTGGAAGGAGTTACCTGTGTATTAAACTACTGATCAGTGTCACCCAGTTCTAATCTCTATCTCATTCTAAGGGTACCATACCCCATGTCATCCTTACCTTTCTGTTGGGCACCTCTGTCCTTCTATCTGTGTATTTATAATATTCAAGAGCAGCAGTTGGCCAACTGGTCCCTACCCAACCATCCAGGCCATGTGCCTCAAGAATTCCTTTTTGCACAGCCCTGTGATGACTTTGGCCCGCCTCTTCTACCTACTCAAGTAACTCCTTTACCACTAATTTAATTGTCTGTGTTTCCATTTGTAGGATTTTACCTAGCCGTATGGCCTGCTGTCTCTGCCAATTTAAAAATACTGTTGAGGTTGTCTGTAAGACAGTCAAGCTACATTGTGACAGTGCATGTCTGACAAATGGCACACGTTGTGGTAAGTCCTAATTGCCTGATGATAAATTTGTAAATTTTTATTTTATTTGTGGTTTAACTTTTATTTTTAATCAACAATGATAATTTTGTTTAATGTTTATTCATTTTTGAGAGAGAGAGCATTCACGTGTGTGAGCTGGGAGGGGGCAGAGAGTGAGTGAGGGGGACAGAGAATCCGAAGCAGGCTCTACACTGACAGCAGCAAGCCCCATGCGGGGCTGAACTGTGATATCATGACCTGAGCCAAAGTCGGATGCTTAACTGACTGGGCCACCCAGGCACCCTAACAATGGTAAATTTTTAAACTAATGATGTCATTGCCTTATTTTTACTCATTCAGAGTTCAGATCCCTGAATTTCTAAGAACTATTCCTTTGTTAAAAGTCAGATTCTCAGTTACATTATTAAGTCAACTACCCCAAAATGAAAACCTGTTCACATAGTGCATCACAGTTTATAAGCTGATTTTACGTGCGTTAGGTCTCAGGTGCCCTTTGTCTTATAGGACAGGTGGAGATACCTTTTTGTTTATTTTGTTGTTTTTATAAGTGTGTAAGAGTACAAGTGATGCTGATTTCTGAAAAAGTTTTATTTGGAGCCTCTGTGTTTCTGTTCCCTAACCAGAAGCTGCTACCCAACCGTTCTAACGGGTGAGAGGGCTCTTCTATTCTTGGGCTGTCCAACTCTTGTTCTGAATCTTAAGCTTTTCTATCCAAAACACAGGTGCTTTTAGGTATTTTTCTGTTCTTAGGTTTTATTGGCACTAACTTGGTGACTTCCAAAATGTGCTTTTGCACCTGGATAGCTTGAATATGGGTCCCTGTCAATGGTCTAGGGCACAGCATAAATTACACTTTGCTACTTCTATAAGTAGTGTTGCTTATTTTCCAAAACAATGTTTTACCAATTATCTTACTCCCTTCTCCCTTAGAGGTGGGCAGAATAGGCATTTTTTTTTTTATCTCCTTTGACAGGCGAGGAAAAATGAGATCAGAGGTGCCTTAGCCTAGCACTCGAGTCTCCTCTCCCGTTTTGGGCGCTCTGCCAGCCCGCTGCTCCTCCTCTCTCGTGACCTTTATAACCTCCTCCTCCGACTCTCACCAGCACCACTAAAAATACTTTTAATTCTTCTGGAAAAACCCAGCTGCACAGTGCTGTTCAGTGTACACAAGCTGTACGCTTGACCTTCATGTAGTTGGAAGCTCTGGATGGTTCTCTCAGTAAAGCTAGCAATCTGGAAATGAAAGGAAATGAAGGCAAAGTAGGCATTTGACCAAAGTTTCTTTATCCCTTCTGCATTTTAAAACCTCAAGTATCATTCCGTTGATTTTTTTGAACGCCCCACAGTGGCATCTCTCTCATACCTGGAAAATCTCTTAACCTATACCCCAGATCTCTGCCCAAATTTAAGCAAAGAACCAGGGTGGACTTAGCGGGTCTTGTTTTTAGTTTTTTCTGTCTAGAGCTTATGTTACGGGAGGTGCGATATATGGGAGCAGGGACCAAGCGAAGGAATTGGTGGGTGGGCGGAGAGGGCATCCACCAGATGAGGACCTGCTGGTGACGGGTGTTGTCCCGTGCATATGTGATGGTAGCAAGAACTCAAGGCCACTGAAGACGTAGAAGGAGGAAGACTCGCGCTCCCTCTGCCCCCGAAGCAGGACAGGGTGGGGTATGTGAATGCCAGGAGTCGCACTAGAGCTGCACACAGTTTAGCCGAGTATCTTCCGGCCTTGGCTTTTCTTGAGGCCTGGGCAATCGGCCCTTAGGGACCAATGGAATAACTCTAAATATAGTTATTCACACTGTGGAATGTTCTGAGGAAATAGCTACTTTTTCAAAACACATCTTTTTGTCCTTTTGTTGTTGCCAATCGTAGGTCCAAGTTTGAGTTCGTCTCCTCTCTAAATGGCGCTCAAGTATTTGCTGATTCTTAATTTGCTTGACTGGGACGTATGACTGCATTGACAAAGAGCTGTGCTGTCAGTCTTTCATTATCAAAACTCATCTCTTCTTCTTCTTCGACAGATCAGGAAGTATACCCAAGGAATGCAGAAGGATCATTCATGAAGGTATTGACAGCTCGAAAGAAGAGCGCCAGCACGGAGCTGACTATTGAGCCAGAGAAGGCATCCTCAGACATAGATCGTGTCAGTTTGTCAGCCTTTATGAATGAACAGCTAGACTTCAATGACGAAAGTGATGTCATTAGTGCACTGAATTACATATTGCCTTATTTCTCGGAGGGCAATCTAGAAGACGTAGAATCGACGCTGTTACCGTTGATTAAACTTCTGTTTTCAAATGTGCAAGAGGGAGACAAGCCCGTGGGTCACTCGATGAACGACACAGGGGACCCTTCTCTTAAACCTGGATCCAACAATTCAACTTACAAGAATAAACTGAGAAAACTCGACTTTCTGGAAAATTTGTTAGATGCAGAAATTCAGGAAAAAATTGATGAAATGAAAAAGAAAGAAAAAATGGCCATGCTTATACATTCCAGCCTTTTAGGTCCCAAGTTTAAACGTCAAATCTTTCCAAAGAAATTGGAAACTGCCCAACCGCAGGAGAAGAGCCTAGACGAGGTTGAGAGTGTGGGGGAAAAGTCCCTGAGAGTGAACAAGGTCATCAAGGGCCCAAAGGGCATACGGAAAAGGCACTTAAAAGAACTGAGACATCAGAACATCCAGAGTAAACAGAACGCCCAGCCATCTGTGGAGAACATGGCCAAGGAAAGAAGGCTCAGGACACCATCCCCAGGAGAGCTTCCCGTGGCACACAGGCCCAGCAAATCAGTGGGAAGCTCCTTCAATCCAGAGCCTTCGTTCATGGATGAGCACAAGGCAGCGGTCTCTTCTCTCATGAAGCAATACTTTTTGGACAGGCCTTCTGCCACCCCCGCTCCCAAGGAAAGAAGGCTCAGGACACCATCCCCAGGGGAGCTTCCCGTGGCGCACAGGCCCAGCAAATCAGTGGGAAGCTCCTTCAATCCAGAGCCTTCGTTCATGGATGAGCACAAGGCAGCGGTCTCTTCTCTGATGAAGCAATACTTTTTGGACAGGCCTTCTGCCACCCCCGCTCCCAAGGAAAGAAGGCTCAGGACACCATCCCCAGGGGAGCTTCCCGTGGCGCACAGGCCCAGCAAATCAGTGGGAAGCTCCTTCAATCCAGAGCCTTCGTTCATGGATGAGCACAAGGCAGCGGTCTCTTCTCTGATGAAGCAATACTTTTTGGACAGGCCTTCTGCCACCCCCGCTCCCAAGGAAAGAAGGCTCAGGACACCATCCCCAGGGGAGCTTCCCGTGGCGCACAGGCCCAGCAAATCAGTGGGAAGCTCCTTCAATCCAGAGCCTTCGTTCATGGATGAGCACAAGGCAGCGGTCTCTTCTCTCATGAAGCAATACTTTTTGGACAGGCCTTCTGCCACCCCCGCTCCCAAGGAAAGAAGGCTCAGGACACCATCCCCAGGGGAGCTTCCCGTGGCGCACAGGCCCAGCAAATCAGTGGGAAGCTCCTTCAATCCAGAGCCTTCGTTCATGGATGAGCACAAGGCAGCGGTCTCTTCTCTGATGAAGCAATTCTTTTTGGACAGGCCTTCTGCCACCCCCGCTCCCAAGGAAAGAAGGCTCAGGACACCATCCCCAGGGGAGCTTCCCGTGGCGCACAGGCCCAGCAAATCAGTGGGAAGCTCCTTCAATCCAGAGCCTTCGTTCATGGATGAGCACAAGGCAGCGGTCTCTTCTCTCATGAAGCAATACTTTTTGGACAGGCCTTCTGCCACCCCCGCTCCCAAGGAAAGAAGGCTCAGGACACCATCCCCAGGGGAGCTTCCCGTGGCGCACAGGCCCAGCAAATCAGTGGGAAGCTCCTTCAATCCAGAGCCTTCGTTCATGGATGAGCACAAGGCAGCGGTCTCTTCTCTGATGAAGCAATACTTTTTGGACAGGCCTTCTGCCACCCCCGCTCCCAAGGAAAGAAGGCTCAGGACACCATCCCCAGGGGAGCTTCCCGTGGCGCACAGGCCCAGCAAATCAGTGGGAAGCTCCTTCAATCCAGAGCCTTCGTTCATGGATGAGCACAAGGCAGCGGTCTCTTCTCTCATGAAGCAATACTTTTTGGACAGGCCTTCTGCCACCCCCGCTCCCAAGGAAAGAAGGCTCAGGACACCATCCCCAGGGGAGCTTCCCGTGGCGCACAGGCCCAGCAAATCAGTGGGAAGCTCCTTCAATCCAGAGCCTTCGTTCATGGATGAGCACAAGGCAGCGGTCTCTTCTCTGATGAAGCAATACTTTTTGGACAGGCCTTCTGCCACCCCCGCTCCCAAGGAAAGAAGGCTCAGGACACCATCCCCAGGGGAGCTTCCCGTGGCGCACAGGCCCAGCAAATCAGTGGGAAGCTCCTTCAATCCAGAGCCTTCGTTCATGGATGAGCACAAGGCAGCGGTCTCTTCTCTGATGAAGCAATTCTTTTTGGACAGGCCTTCTGCCACCCCCGCTCCCAAGGAAAGAAGGCTCAGGACACCATCCCCAGGGGAGCTTCCCGTGGCGCACAGGCCCAGCAAATCAGTGGGAAGCTCCTTCAATCCAGAGCCTTCGTTCATGGATGAGCACAAGGCAGCGGTCTCTTCTCTGATGAAGCAATACTTTTTGGACAGGCCTTCTGCCACCCCCGCTCCCAAGGAAAGAAGGCTCAGGACACCATCCCCAGGGGAGCTTCCCGTGGCGCACAGGCCCAGCAAATCAGTGGGAAGCTCCTTCAATCCAGAGCCTTCGTTCATGGATGAGCACAAGGCAGCGGTCTCTTCTCTCCTGAAGCAATACTCTTTGGGCAGGCCTTCTGCCCCCCCCGCTCCAAAATCCCCACCTGACATGAAAAAAGAATCAAAAGACTTAACGTACACCATTTTTGTTCTAGAAGATGCAAATGCTAGAGTTAGAAATATGAAGGCTTTCGGACCAGCCTCACACCCCAGAAAGACACACCGCTTTCATAAAAGTCGCTCCCGTGTGGTCCACAGAACACCCAAGGCCAAACCGAATCGAAAGTCCAGAAAGGAAAGTTCACTCAGTAATAGACAGCTGCTTGCAAAGAGGCCTCCATCCTCTGCAGTCAGGAGCCTCATAAATTCCCCTTCACGAGAGGATTTTTCATCTCCGGGAGAACTGAGTCCTCAGAAAAATCCTTTTCCAGAATTATTTGCTCCTTCAGGAAGTTACAGAGAAAACGCTACTGTAGAGAACACTACTGCCCAAAATGTTTCTGAAGAAAATATTTCTACAGGAAACACTACTGTGCCAGAACAAACCCTCCCTGAATTCACAGACCGTAAGAATCTTTGCGCTGCTAATTCTACTGTTACTGCAGACAACTCTATGCCGACCGTTAAACAAACCAATGGTACACAACAGGAATACCACAATGCGGGCACTGGCTTGCCCCCAAAAGCCACAGGCTTCACTGTGTCAAAGCTCTCGTCCTCAGGTGATCTGTTTGAAATTCAGTTAAACCAGCAGCTACAGTCCCTCATCCCCAGCAATGACGTGAGAAGGCTCATTTCTCATGTTATCCGGACTTTGAAAATGGACTGCTCTGAGACCCAGGTGCAGCTGGCCTGTGCCAAGCTCGTCTCCAGAACAGGCCTCCTGATGAAGCTTCTCAGCGAGCAGCAAGAAGTAAAGGTGTCCAAGGCAGAGTGGGATATGGACCAATGGAAAAATGAGAATTATATCAATGAGAGCACAGAAGTCCAGAGTGAACAGAGAGGGCAGGAGTCAAGGGAGGTGAGGATAAATCCCAAAATGTGGGGTCTTGACATTTAGGTGGTTTAGGACATGGACCCAAGCACAAGGACCAGGGGCTCCTAGTCCGGGTCTTGTCTTGGCCACATAATTTTGGCTAAGGCAGCGATCTGCCACTTTGCTCATTTAGGAAACAGTGCCGCTGTTCCCAGAGTAGACAAAAAGAGGACCTAACATACAAGATACATCAAGTCTTGAAGAAAATGCTAATGATTAAGATTACATATCACATTAGATTTGGTATATTCCTTAAGAACCTATAAGCGATTCATCGGAAAGAATGGGGTTTTAGAGTCGTTAAAGAATAGTTAACTTTCATCCTATCTCTGTTTTCTAAAAAAATTGTTCTTTCCCTTTTTTTAGCTCACAAAAGAAGTTCCAGGCTATGGCTATAACAACAAACTCATCTTGGCAATATCTGTGACTGTAGTAGTGATGGTTTTGATCATGGTTTTCTGTCTCATTGAGGTAAGGACAACAATTAATTCAGATTCCCAGACTATATTCCTTCTTTATAATAGATTCAGAACCCACAAACTGAAAATCAAAGCCACTTTCCCACCTATCACGACTTGATATCCCTCTTCAGTCTGGAGGACTGAGATATGCTTTGTCCTTTTATTGCAAAGTATATTCCAGGGATTTTAAAAGGAACCCCACTGCCGGGAGACATCTGTGGATTGTAACCAAGATAACAAGCCATTAGCTTGTTCTGAGACATTAGGTCTAAGAAGGCCACAGTTGACATGATAGTAAAATTTCTTCAACTCAAAAAAATTATGTCGATTCGATGCACTCACCAGTCATCCTCCTACTACCACTGATTTCTTTCCTCGTTGGCTAAAATGATGAGAGAGAAATAGTCTTCACCTTCATGGAGCTATCAGTCATCTTGGAAGAAAGGGCATGGCTTAGAGATAAAAGTGTCATCTTGTTGATTAATTAGATGTACCTACAGCTCTCTCCTCCACTACGCAAGGCATTGTGTAAACAGGTTCAGTTAAAACCCGGCAGCTAAAATCCTGCATCAGGCTACTCAAAGCGTGTCATAATTACAGTTGCCTATTCCTGGAGCTTGCCTGTTTACCTTTTATTCAATTATGTATGAATTGAATATATATTCAATATATTTATTCAAATATACATATGCTTATTATATATCTATATATCTATGTCTATATCTATATCTATATCTATATCTATATCTATATCTATATCTATATATTGCCATCTGTCATGGCAACCCTCCATTTCAGCCAAAGCAGCCCCTCACCATCCCCTAGTCAGACCATGCCCATTCCTACTTTTGTTGGTGACTTTGCCCACTTGAAATTCCTTTATTTCACTCTGCTGGTGGAAGTCCCGTGAGCCTTCAAAAGCCAACTCGAGTTCATCTTTCTTCACAAAGCCTTCCCCGAATACTGTAATACTCCTGGACCTAGTCCTTCTGTGAGATTGTCACCATTTCTTAGGGTCTGCAGTGACGCATTCCCCTCCCCTGATCACAAAAATATGCTAAACAGTTTGTTAAAAGGCAGCTCCTCAAGAGAGAAATATCAAGGTCATGGATCAGAGCAGAGATATGTAAGGCTTCCTGGTCTATCAGACTTGAGTAAAACCTGACTGGATGTATTAACTGCTAAGGAGAAACATGTCTGTCTTCTGGAGGGTTGGTCAGTAGTAAAAGCATAGAAATGGTGAGGAAGAGACCAACATGGGCAGTGCCCACCTAGCCTTGCCTAAGAGTAGAGATGGCACCTCAGGCAGCAGATGAGAGTCAGGCCCACCAGCCGGGCTGTGCCCGCGGGGCAGATGGATGGATCTAGCTACCTCCGTCCTTTCCATGAAACACTGGATTCAGCTAATTACTTTTCTTCCACTTCTCTTCTCACCAAATAGCCTTCTGGTTATACTTCAGTGTGCCACAGAGGCCTGTCTCCACAGGAGGTAATGCCCAATCATGTGGACACAGATGCCCTATCTGTGGAATGGATGTTTTCCTTATTGTCAAGTCATGACCTGACATTCTGATTTTGATCAGTCCTGTGACATTGGTAAGGTGATATTGCCTCCATGCAGAAAGAAGTGCGTTCTCTCTTGATGAGATCAGAGTCTGATTTCTCAGCCTAAGAGCCTAGGAACTAGCGTGGGGTCAACTTACCATGACCTCTGGGAAGAGAAATCATTGGCCATTGTCCAGTCAGTACTCTGCATCTTGAGGTGGCCTGCAGCCTTTTGCTTTTGGGAAGTTCTATAAACTCCTATTGCTGTTTTAAATTCCTATGTGGTTTAACCTTGTGTTTATATTTTTTTATGTGGTTTCATTATTTCCTCTCCCTACTTAGATGATACACTTTTTGAGGTCAGAGACCATGCAGTTTTTTTCCTGTAGTGGACAATAATGATGTTCAAAGGAAGAGATGAGGCATTGTGTCAATTTCACAATGAGGAATAATGCAACCTAATATTTATGTGAAGTAGCCTACAGAGTCCAGCAATAGACAGATCCGTGGATGACTAGGACTTTTGAAATGTTACCTTTTAGAGGCGCCTGGGTGGCTCAGTTGGTTAAGCGTCCTACTTTGGCTCAGGTCATAATTTCATGGTTCAGGAGTTCGAGCCCTGTGTTGGGCTCTGTGCTGACAGCTCAGAACCTGGAGCCTGCTCTGGATTCTGTGTGTGTGTGTGTGTGTGTGTCTCTCTCTCTTTGCCCCTCTCTCACTCTTTCTCTCTCTCTCTGTCGCTCTCAAAAATAAATAAACATTGAAATGTTACCTTTTAGTATTCAAATCAGTGGAAGAAAATAAATAAATGGTAATAGAACAACTGCTTAATTATTTGGGAGGAAAATAACAACAGATCCCTATTTCTCACCTTAAAAAAACATATTTCAGTACATGTAAAAAAAGAGAAACAAGAACCCCTCAAAGTACTAGAAGAAAATAGAATCAATACTTTTATAATCTTGTGGTGAGAAAAAGCTTTGTGACCTGATACCACATGCAGAAACATTTGATAGATTTGATCGTCTTGTCTGATTTCTGCTTGGAATAAACCAGACATCTGATTTAATCCCCACAGTCCTGTGAGGATGATATCACCATCCTTCTTTCCTACATAGAAGGGGATCAGCTTAAGGCCCCTGTGGCAAAACCCAAAGCAGAACCCAGCTGTGCCTGCAGTCAGCCTGTGCTCCTATCCCACTGTTCCGTCTCCTTCACGATAAAAACACTGACAAATATTTGAAACATTGAAATTCAGTGAAAGCCCTTGAAAGGATTAATATATTTCATATGAAGAGAGTTTTATAAATCAACAGGAAGAGGACAAACAATCCAGGGGATCAAGGGGGCAAGGACTACGATGAACAGGAGGTGTGGACAGTCCGTCACCATATCTGCCTCATGGCTTATGGGACATGGGTCTTGTTAACAAGGCCTTTTCGCCTCATGGTATAAAAATAGTCTCTGATATTTTCTTCTGTACTCTTATAATATTTGTTGTGATTTATTTATTTTTAATCCGTATGGAATCTGTCTGGTGTTTTGGTACGGTCAAGGTAGGGGATCTAACTTTTTTCCCTTGCATAAAGATCCAGTTACTTTAAAATCTTTTATTGAATGGTTCATTCTTTCTTCATGGGTCTAAAATACTATTTTTATCTGGACTCTATTCTATCAACCTGGTTTTCTTTTCCTGTATCAGTATCACGCTACATACTTAACTGCAGTTGCTCTGTAAGAACGTATTTTAATGTCTGCTCCGTGATCTTCTTTTTCATCCATTTTGTAGCTATGCTTGCACATTTTCTCTACCAAATGTCAGCTGGCCAGTTTTTGTTTAAAAAACTGTCTTGGGATTTGAATGGGATTGCCTCGAATTTGTAGGTTAATTTGAAGGGAACTGACATCTTTACACTATTCTAGGAAAATAGTGTCTCACATCACGTATTCGTTTCTTCTTAATGTCCTTCAGAAGAGCTTTAGTGTTTTCATCGCATAGGTCTTACCCACTCTTTGCTAAGTTTATTCCTAGGTACTTTATGCCTTTTTATTGATAATTGTAAATGGGATAATTCTTCCGTTTTTTGATTAATTATTTATGGAACATAGGAAAGTCATTGAGGTTTACATGTTGATCTCTTGATTTTATATATATCTAGCCATCTTGCTGAATTCTCATATTTCTTCCAATAAAATTTTAATTGATTCTCTTGGGCCTTTTAGTTTGTCTGTAATTTCGTATGCAAATACGTCTTAGTTCTTCCTTTCCACGACTCCATTTTTTTTTTCCCCAGTGCATCAGTTAGGACCTCCTCAACACCAATGAATAGCAGCAGTGATAACAGACATCCTACTCTTGTCCTTGACTTTAAAACAGTGCTGCTGTTTAGGTTTCTGGTAGACACTTTTCTTTTCCTCCTCCCAAGAATTTTTATTAGGAATTATCTGTTGAATGTTACCTGAGGCAGTCAGTAAAATGTATTACCAGCTGCACACGAGTTAGGTGTTATTGAAGAGTCAAAGGACTATTAAACAAATTCCTGTCCTAGGAAAAGTTATCTCACTGGGTAGATAAGACCTAAAATGCAAAGGAATGAATAAAGATTTGGAGGGAATGGTTATTGTGATGGGTAACTGTGATCATGCTTTCTTCCAAAACAGATTTATTCTCATAGAACAGCAGCCAAGGAAGGTAAAGAAGGAGGCTCAAGGTAAATATTAGTCTGGCAATCGTTAAAGTAGAATTTTAGAACTAGATTTTCAAACTCATCTATTTCAATCCCCTTGTTTTACAGCCAGGAAATCACCAAAGGCAGAAAGAATACATATTTGGCCTAATGCTTTGCCTGGATCCAGCAAAGTTAGCTGCCCAGCCAAACCCGAGTTAGAATGGGACTGGCACAGAGCACCTGCTCACTAGACCTTGAAAGAAAGATCGTGGGGGGACGGGGGTGGAAATGTTCAGACCCGTTCCCGCTGGCGGTGGGCATCAGGCCTGGCCACAGACCTTCTCAGAGGCTCTGGAGAAGGGATAGGGAGGGCCAAAAGTCGTGGGGTGAAGGGGCTAGTCTTCAAGCATGATGGAAGGCAGAATACATGAGTCCCTCCCGTAAAGTGGGGGGAAAACTTCCTTCTTCCTCCTTCTGGTTTTCGAGGCCCCGCTCTCCATTCCCTTTATCCAGACCCAATAGAATTTGAACTGGGAGAGACCTTAGATAATCATTTATCTCTTCCTTTTATAATAATGAGATGGAGAAGGAGAAAAGGAAGATGTCTTGCCGGACGGTTGTATCACTAGTACCACTAGAACCAGAAAGAAGATGGTTCCTTTCCAGTTGGGCATGTCTCTGACTACACTGTTCTTGGGCTGTGAACTGCATTTCATGTCACAACTCAGTGCACACATACCGTATAGACATAAGTACCTTCTAAAACAAACTTACCATACACTCTGGTTCTTTCTGTTCTGTTTTTTTTAAGTTTATTATTTATTTGGGGGGGAGGGTGGAGCAGAGAGAGAGAGAGAGAGAGAGAGAGAGAGAATCCCAAGCAGGTTCTACACTATCAGCACAGAGCCAGACACAGGGCTCAATGTCACAATCTGTGAGATCATCACTTGAGGCAAAATCAAGACTTGGGCTGCTCACCTGACTGAGCCACCCAGGTACCCCCTTTTCCGTTTGTATTCAAAAAGAGTATTTTGTGTTTTAGCGCTAGCCGTGTGTTTTCAGGTGATTTCACGACTCACTCACTCATCTGCCTGCAGTGTGAAAGTCAGTGAGCTAGATAACTGCTGGTTGGACTCAGGCATTCACTCGGTGCGATTCATCTTGTAAGGTAAAGCAGCTAGGAAAATAGAAACACCTCCCCACCCGCCAGCAAATGATGCCTGTGAGGCTAAGCCTGGCGGGGACTGATGTAAAATGCTTCTGGAGAGAGTTAGGTGCTTCTGCCGTGTGGTCACCCAGTTTGTTGACTGCACAAGGGCACTTGGCCAAGGGCCAGAAGGTGAGCAGGGTGAAAATCCTGCCTATACTTCATGTCAAGTTACATACAAAGGTCTCCCAGGGACACTGTGGGGCCATTATGGACAGACACAGGAAAATTCTGAAAGCCCAGCATGTATGGAATTATTTCTGAGATCCCAGGTCTGTGTTGATTTTGCTTGCTAATAAGACTGGAGAAATACATTGTGAGAGGCACGGAAAATGGTACGAATCACTAATTGTCTGTGTGTGTGTTTCCTTCAAGGGGCTTCTTTGGATCTCTGGTGCGTAAGAGATGCTCAGAGGAAAGTGACAATCAGGTAAATCTGAGGAGGATAAAGTACCGTGGCTGGAGAAGGCAGGGGAAACAGACCTAACGTTGTCCTTTCTGTTTTCTAGGAGGGCTTTTTCTGGAGAAGGCAGCCACTTTGGCTTAGGGACATGTACAGACCTCTCAATGCCACACGCAAGAAAAACATGGCACAGAAGCTACACGACAAGGATTCTTCTGATGAAGATGAGATTTTCAACATGGAACTAGGGTACGTGATTGGGGAAGATTTTCTCTAAAATGAGGAAATTATGAAGAGTTGAATTGTTCCTTTCGAGAGTCAAAGCCTTGGCATTCTTCTCCTTTTCCCAGGGAGGCTGGCAAAGCCACAGCAGAGAAGACTCGGACCACAGATTCCACTACTGAAGAGCTGGGTGACGAGAGTGAGACAGCATGTGAGATTGTCACAGAGTGAACGCCGTCCTGCCTCAGGCCACCTACAAAGTTTACTTTCCGATACTGGCTTCTCAGCATTGCTTATAAAATACTTGTTTTTCTCATATTAAAATGTATAAATCCATAACCAATTCTAGCCACGTGGTAAGGAATTAAAACGTAAACAGTTAAATATTTATCTACAGACAACAGGGGCCACAGGCGAGAGAAGCAGGACTGAAGCCAGAGTCCCTCGTGGTAGCCAGTATTTCCACAAGACACAGTATGGGCAAAGTAGGGTGAATGGGGCGTCTTTCCATCATTTCCCTGATACGGTCAGTCTCTGGAAACTGGAAAACGTATCTTCAAGGGGCTTAGACTATTAAGTTAATTAACAGCTTATTCTGGTGCTCTCTCCCCTGGCTCACCAAATACCAGTTATTCACAACGCGCTTGACCCCCTGCCCATAGAGGATCATCTCTCTCTGGCCCCTCTGTAAGGTCTTTGGGGTTGCCAGACTATTTGGATCGCTGAGCCGACCTCCACTGTAGGGCTGAGGCCTGTCTTTCTTCCAAGAGCTCAAACTCAGACACAAAATGTGTAGTTGGAAGTAGGATGTTCCTCAACCTTACAAGCTAGTAGATAATTCCCATTGGGCTTCTTTGTTTGTTTTCTTTAAAAAAAAAAAAAAAAAAGTCCCCACCCTCAGAGAGCTAGCAGGGAGATGCTGGAGGGTTAGAGTAAAGAATGTGTGAGAGCAGTAATTACCCAGGACTGCCCTGCTCAGGCCTTTATTTCAGAAAACTTATTGGTGGGGGCACTTACTGTTCACCTGTACCCCACTAGCCTCTGCTGACCCCACCGAGGGTCGGATGCGTGCGGCTGGGCTCTCTCCAGTTCAGCCCAGCACCACACCTACCACTGCTTTCCTACCCAGCTCAGATCAGGGCTGCACGATTCCAAGAGATAATGCAGCACAACGTGCAGAAGACGCAAACATCCCTCCACTTCTGCAGAGGAGGGCGTTAACCAGTCACATTTAGGATGTTGGGAGGAGTCGGGGTGCCTGGGTGGCTCAGTCCACTGAGCATCCGACTTTGGCTCAGGTCATGACCTCATGGTGTGGGAGTTGGAGCCCTGCATTGGGCTCTCTGCTGTCAGCACAGAGCCCACTTCAGATCCTCTGTCTCCCTTTCTCTCTGTCCCTCCCCCCAGCTCACACACTGTCTCTCAAAAATAGATAAACGTTAAAAATAATGAAGTCATCTATACTTTCTGAGTACATGAATGACAGATTTTAGAAAAAGGACGTCAGAGTCAAAATACAGTAGTGAATAAAAGACATCCTGAATTAACAAGGTGTGATAATCTCTTTTCTTAATGTCTGTTTATTTTGAAAGAGAGCAAGGGGGGAGGGGCAGAGAGAGAGGGAGAGAAAGAGTCCCAAGCGGGCTCCGTGCTCCGTGTGGAACCGGATGCGAGGGACTCGATCTTACGACCGTGAGATCACAGCCGGATGCTTAACCGACTGAGCCGCCCAGGCGCCCCCGACAGTCTCTTTAAATGCCCCCAAATAAATGCTGGTGGCTTAGCGATAGGTGATGGAATATGGCAGCAACCGCTGGCCACCAACAGAGTCCCCCGAGGGGACAGTAGGACTGGGGCACGGCCCAGCAGGTTTGGCAGGGTTGGTAGGAACGGTTCCGAGCGGGGTGATTGGCCCATCAGTGCCTCTTCGGCTTTATTAGTTTGCTGCTGCTGGGCAAGGACACCTGTTCTCCTGGTGCCTGCTCCCGTTCCCCCAGCGTTTTAGTGAGAACGGCCACCAAGTGTCTGTCTCTGTGTGGTGACTTCAGTGAGCCAACAAATAAGTGTGTTGAAAGCACAAGACTAGAGAGTAACAGTAATCGGAAGCGGCAGCAGCACCTACTTTACTACTTGCTTACTTGGTGTCAAGGCCTGGGTTGGGCGTTTTGCAGCCTTAATTTAGCCCAACAGTCCGTGAAAACATACTTTATCATCCCCATCTGGCAGATAAGGGGACAGGGCTTAAAGGATGTAGGTACCCTGTTCAGGTGCCCAAGGCCGCAAGTCCAAAACTGCCAGGTAGGGGTTTAATCCAGGCCTGTTAACTCCAAAGCCTGCTGACGGTTATACTGCCCTGCTGCAGGGTGCAGGGCTACAGAGACGTCTAAGCCATGGTCACCATCAAAGAATCAATAATTACAACGATGAGGATGGTGGCCGCTCCTGTTTGGTGAGCACCTGCTTTGAGCCAGGCGCAGTACTAGGCCCTTTAGTCACTCTTAGGTCACAAGGGCAGAAACTCCTCATACCAGCTCAAACTCCTTCATGAGCTGGGTGGAGCGGGGGCCGGTGGTGACTTTTTGAAGAAGAGAGGTGGACACAGAGACAGAGCTGACGAGAAACCAGGAAGACCCATCTGGGCATAGTTGGGCTTCCCGAAGTGTGGGCCGGGATTCCAGGCAACTCCATTCTCCTATTTTGGAATATTTCCATTAGCTCAAATGTGGTTCATAAAGTGAAGCTTAGAAAATGTTGTTTCTATAACACGACCTCAAATTTGCACAGTACGTATCAGTCTCAACTGCTACCTTGCCGTATTTCTTTTAATTTTTTTAATGTTTATTTTTGAGAGAGAGGGAGAGAGAGAGACAGAGCGTGCGGGCAGAGAGAGAGGGAGACACAGAATCTGAAGCAGGCTCCAGGCTCTGAGCTGTCAGCACAGAGCCCAATGCGGGGCCCGGAGCCATGAATGGTGAGACCATGACCTGAGCCAAAGTCAGACGCTCAACCAACTGAGCCACCCAGGCGCCCCATTCCTCAAAAGTTTTGAGGCAAAATTTCGGGAATAGCTTGGGCACTTCTGCCCCTGGGTCTTTTGTGAGATTCTCAAGATACCACAGGGCTGCAGTCATCTGAAGGCTCGACTGAGTCGGAAGGGTCCACTTCCAAGGTGGTTCACTCACTTAACATGGCTGTCAAGGGGGTTGGAGGGAGGCCTCAGATCCCTGCCATATGAGCCTGCCCACATGCTGTTTGACTGAGTGTCCTCACAGCATGATGGCTGGGTGCCTCCAGAGTGAGTGATCTGAGACAGAAATGACAGAAGGTATCCTTCCTATGACCTCACCTCAGACGGCACAGAGCAGCATTTAGCAGTGACTTAGTCACTAAATCCAGTTCACCTTCAAGGGGTGGGAATTTAGACCCCACCTTTTAAAGAGAGAAGAGTCGGGGTGCCTGGGTGGCTCAGTCGGTTAAGCGTCTGGCTTCAACTCAGGTCACGATCTCGCGGTCCATGAGTTCAAGCCCTGCATCGGGCTCTGGGCTGATGGCTCAGAGCCTGGAGCCTGCTTCAGATTCTGTGTTTCCCTCTCTCTCTGCCCCTCCCCCGTTCATGCTCTGTCTCTGGCTCAAAAATAAATAAACGTTAAAAAAAAATAAAAATAAAGAGAGAAGAGTCAAAGAATTTGTGAACATATTTTATTCTATTTTTTTATTTTTTTCCAGCACTCATTCAGTAGATCTTTATTTTTTTTCAATATATGAAATTTATTGTCAAATTGGTTTCCATACAACACCCAGTGCTTATCCCAAAAGGTGCCCTCCTCAATACCCATCCCCCACCCTCCCCTCCCTCCCACCCCCCATCAACCCTCAGTTTTGTGAACATATTTTAAAACTACCATAGCCAGGAAAACAAACCATTCTAGATATTTCAAACACACACACACACACACACACACACACACACACACACACAAAGGTCATACAAGCAATTGGTGCTCACCACTGGTGGGGCTCGCGGTGGTGAAGGTCAGGGCCAGGGGGGAATCGCACCACTAGCTCTCAGGTTACTTTACCACAGTTGCTTTCCATAGATTCAAAGTTGCTGCTGCCACTCGGTCAGGAAACTTCGGGAAGCCACTGCCGGGGTCACTACAGCCCCATGGCCCCAAGCCTGACTGGTGGGGAGTATGGACTCCAACATTCAGCCTGCATGTCTGCTGCTACAGAGGAGAAAAGCATGGCTTCCACCTCCTTCCACCTCCGCCTTCCAAATTTCACACAGGTACGCTTTATCGGCAGAATTCTGCTGTCGAGGGAATCTGTGAACGATGGTTCGTGGGTTTCCAGGACCTGCAAAGAAGGGGCTAGAAATGGGTGTCAAGAGCCAACCAACATTATCCAGCAAACCCCTCCTGATGGGTGGGTGTTCAAAGGCTTTGTAAAAGGGGGGTGGTGTCCACGTGGAGTAACCTGGTGGTCGTGTTTCTAAGTCAGAAACCCTGAAAGGTGTCATTCTAGCTGGGCAGCAGGTGAGGCGCTGGATGCTGACGACATACACTCATCCCCAGAGGTGACTGGAGAAGCGCCTGGAGTTGATTCTTAGTTTCATCTCCGGAACGTTCTCACTGGAATTAAAGCTGGATGGACTATTGGCAATGCAGTATCTGAGAAAACATAGCCCCCATTCAAAAGGGCTGCCAGAGAAAAGATCTCCACAGGGAAACACGATTTCTCAAAATACAGCCTTTGGACCTCTATACGCAAACATCCCTGGGATGCTTACTTAAAAAGCTGATCCTGAAAATAATTTAATTTCAAAGGCTGTTGGGGCACCTGGGTGGTTCAGTCAGTTGAGCGACCGACTTCGGCTCAGGTCATGATCTCACGGTTCTTGGGTTTGAGCCCCACGTCGGGCTCTGTGCTGACAGCGCGGAGCCTGGAGCCCGCTTTGGAGTCTGTGTCTAACTCGCTCTCTGCCCCTCCCCCACCCCCCTGCTTGCACCCTGCCTCTCTCTCAAAAATAAATATTAAAAAAAAAAAAATTAAAAGGCTGATCCTGCACACCTCCCCTGATGAAAATAAACAAAAGCAGACACTACTTAAAGTAATCCAGACAGATTTCAGTCAGTAACATAGTATTGCAGTGCCGTAGGGGAAAGGGTTCATCGTGAGCAGGCACCCGACTGGGATTATTACAGAGGTGATGGGGTATTTCACAGGGAGAATGAGGGACTAGGGAAGGGAATGAGTGGGGGGCTCTATAATCAGAAGTGAAAGATGACAAAAAGCAGGAAGGGACGCTGGCCCATATGAGACCCATCTGGCTTTGCTGACACTTCTCAAAGTTAAGCTCCTGCCCTCTCACAGAAGCTGGGAGACAGGGGCCCGATCTTCAGGCGTTGGCTGGACTCAGCAGCCAATCCTTTAGACAGCCGGGAGTTTGGCAGGCAGGCACTTTAAGGGAGGCTAGGGTCCTACTAGGGATGCGGCCACGAGCTGCCAGCAACCACGTCCGTGTTTGTTCAAGTCTTCACAGGCCAAGCAAGGTTGAATCAAGAAGAGGGCTCGGAGGAGCCTGGCGAGCATTTGGAGAAAGAATCTGTCACCCTCCGAACCCACATGCCCACCCCTCCTGAGCCCATCCCCCAAACAGAGGGACCACTTTGACAGGCCTTTTTATGCTCACCAAACTACTGAAGTAGGACAAGGCGGACGGGGAGGTGGGGGAAGCAGAGGTTCTCCGGCTTCTTCAGGGCTGGAGGTCGGCAGGGATTTGGGGGTGGGAGACGAAGGGCAGAGCAGATTGAGGAGGACCAGGAGGCTCAACTGGATTCTTAACCTGGGAGTCCCGACTGGTCATGCTGGCCGGCTCCTGCCCCCACGGAGGTCAGGGCCTCTCAGTCCTGAGGACCACCAGGCACGACCAGCTCTGGCTCCTGTGGTCCTGGTGGGGGTATGTTGTTGAGACCTGGGGGATGGCGTGGAGCACCAGCTGGGGGGCGGGAGCACACTCATTCAAGAAGAAGAAAAGTCCCGAGGCCCAGAGCAGAGGCAGGAATGGTGCTTAGGCTGCGTGTGTTTCCAGGGCAGGGCAGCGGCAGAGAGCGGCCTGGCGCCACACTGTGGAGGAAATGAAGATTTCAACAGTACAAAGGCCTCGTCTGGACGAGGGCTACACCCCAGGGTGGTAGAGCAGGAAAACAGAAGGAGCCTGGCTCCCTGACATAAGAGCCACCGAACCAGCCCCAGATCCAGTACTTAACCGGATTATCATAGGAGAGATCAAGAAGCTGCTTCTTAAAAAAATTTGTTTTCAATGTTTACTTATTTTTGAGAGACAGAGACAGAGCATGAGCAGGGGAGGGGCAGAGAGAGAGGGAGACACAGAATGTGAAGCAGGCTCCAGGCTCTGAGGCGTCCGCACACATCCCGACATGGGGCTCGAACCCATGAACGGCAAGATCGTGACCTGAGCCAAAGTCAGACACCTGACCGACTGAGCCACCCGGGTGCCCCCAAGAAGCTGTTTTTTTAATTTAACCCACTGTTGGGGCACCTGGATGGCTCAGTCGGTTAGGTGTCCGACTTCAGCTCAGGTCAGGATCTCACCGTTCGTGGGTTCAAGCCCCACATCGGGCTCTGTGCTGACGGCTCGGAGCCTGGAGCCCGCTTCAGACTCTGTGTCTCCCTCTGCCCTTCCCCCACTCAATCTCTGTCTCTGTCTCAAAAATAAATAAACATTTAAAAACAAAGGAATTAAAGGGCGCCTGGGTGGCTCAGTCGGTTAAGCATCCAACTTCAGCTCAGGTCACGATCTCGGGGTTCGTGAGTTTGAGTCCCACATCGGGTTCTGTGCTGTCAGCCTGTCAGCGCAGAGCCCGCTTTGGATCCTCTGCCCCACTCTCTCTGCCCCTCCCCCGCTTGCACTCTCCCCCCCGCCCCCCGAAAAAAAGGATTAAAAAAAAAGAATTTTAAAAAATCACTTAACCCACTGTTGTGTTGGGTCTCTACTGCAGCAGCTGAACCTGTACGTAACCTGATAACGGAGGGAATCCATGTATCTGTTATCTTTTGCCACAACAGTGCTAACTAATAGACCATCCTCAAAACTCAGGAGGCTGGGAAACCGATTCTCACGGGTTGGCCGTTACCGCTGTACTTTAATGCCCTGCTGGCTGGATCGGCGCTGCTTCTCACTGCTGGTCTTTTCTCCCTGTGTTGCTGCCGGGACCCAGGCTGAAGAGGCAGCGGCTACCCAAGAGAAGCGTAAGAGAGCAAGCAAAAGAGCCATCGGGCCTCTTCGAGCCTAAGCACGGAACCAGCCCCAAGCCCCGAGCCCCAAGCCAGGGGATGGGAAAGTACACTGTGGCCACGAGCAGACACAGCAGGAGCGGGGATGCGGGGAGGGCCCATAATTCTCTCTCCCAGAATGTGACAGAGTCCTGGGTCGGAGGCTACAACACGGTGGCCCTGCTCTTCTAGGCGTCACCTACGAATGGCGCAGAGTGAAAGACAGCGTCCGTCCATGTGAAGACTCAACCGCAGTTCTCTATTAGGTCAGGAGCCCTGACAAGACAAGAATCACATCTCCTTCCTCTTCCCAACGCCTAGGGCCAGGCCCTGCCCTCAGGGCTGACTCAGGGAGATTACTGGGTGAATCTGAGACCATCTCTTCCCTCTCTGCGTAGGATTCCTTATGTGATACAGACTGACCTCCTAAAGGTCAGCACACAGTGCTAGGGGTTTGCCCGCAAAGCTGCAAAGGGACTGTGCCACTGGGAACTGAGATGTGTACCTAGGTCTGTCTACACCGCATCCTGGATCCACTGCCTGCCAGAGGGACCTCCAGAAGAAAGGACTTCTACAAGTTAAATATCGCAGACTTCACACTCCAAAGGAGAACCGTTTGAAGAGAGCCATGGTTAACCCTGAGGAATGCCACCATCACCACAGAATTCCAGGCACCGGGCATGTGGGTAGAAAGCATATTTTAGGGCAGTGACTCACGGTAAGTCGTTTCCTCCAGTCCCTAAAACGGACTATTCAATGTCAAGCTGTCTCAGGCTCAGGCTGATAACAGGGCAGCCATAGGGGACCTAGCGGGAGCTGCGTTGTCACGGTCCAAGTCTGTACGCACCGCTTGTATAACCTGCCCAAGTTCACAAAGACAGGATATCAGTCGCCGCTCTTTATGCTCCAAGTGAAAGAAATCCAACTAAAATATGCTTAAGCCAAAAATGTCATACGGTGTATCGGCTCACATAACCGGGAAGCCTAAGATCTTCAAGCTGGCCGCATCTAGCGCTCAAACGTCATTCTCTCCCCAACTATCCCTCAGTTGTGCTTTCCTCCATGATGGCTTCAGCCTTCAGGATGGATGCCCCAAGACTGCAAAGATAGTCGTTAGTAACTCCAACTCTCCACTGAGGTTGAGCAAGCCTCATAAAGGAAAGCCAGTCTTCAAAAAGCCTCTGATTGGTCTGCTTGGACCCTGTATCTGGCAGGAGGAGACCCTGATTGGCCAGCCATGGTCACGTGCACCTGCAAGGTGGGCCTTAAACCAGTACTTAAGTCTCTGCTAGGGCACAGGAACTGAATAGAAAGTCAAGAGAGGGGGTTGTCTCACGGCAAGTTGAGGGGGCGAGGTGACAAATGGAAGACCAGACACTGAGGCTAGATTGAACTAACCCTAAGCCTAAACTTTGAACAGGCTTTCACACGTTCATAGATGCTATTGTGAGTAAAACACAAATTCACTTAAGAGCAGGAGTGCCTTCATAGTAACTTTTGGTCTTTCTGTATTTTTGGTCCCAATTAATAGATATCGAAAGGATACCTACGATCACGGGCAGGTCCGAAGACCATTCTATTTTTTAATATTAGAAAGGGATTCTTAACTGCAGATTAAGAGAGACAGTAAAGAAAGCAAGAAGAGAAGGGAGCCAGGAAAAGCCCAGCCCAGGAAGCAGCGAAGGAAGGTTCCAGGACAGCAGCGTACGACAGGTCAAGGAGGTAGCCAAGGGAAACGGCACTAACTGTCATGCCGGAGCACTGGAGCGGAGTGGAGGAGTGATCGTGGCGGGCAGCACAGAAAGAGAAGGAGAAGAAATTAAACCCCGGGGGGTCAGGGGACAGAAACGAGTGCCATCGGACTACATGAGTAAGCTCTGCGGTGAACAATGCTTACCTAGTCACAATTCTGCAACCACTATCAATCATGGGGCAAGAGTGACAAAACTGAACCCCAAGAATGGAATGGGTGGGGGGTGTTAAAGACCTAACTCCTTGCCTGTGTTGCTAGGAAGTCCACAGACAGTGTCTAAAATGGATGAATCAGAGCACCTGGGTGGCTCAGTCGGTTGAGCGTCTGACGTCAGCTCAGGTCACGATTTCACGGTTCGTGGGTTCGAGCCCCGCATCGGACTTTGTGTTGACAGCGCAGAGCCTGCTTGGGATTCTCTCTCTCCTTCTCTCTCTTTCAAAAAAAAAAAAAAAAAACATTAGAAAAATCTTTTAAATGGAAGAATTAAGAGCGAGAAACACAAGATAGGTGGAGATAAGCACCAGAAGATCCAGCGAGAGGTAAGGAGGACCGAGGACTGGCGAGCTGGCCCAGGAGGGTGGGGATGGCCGAGGCAAGAAGCTGCTGCGGGTCATTCTGTTTCCTCCCCATTTCATTTCGTACTATTTGAACTGTAAACTATGTGTGATAACATTTGGGAGGCTTAAAGAGTCCATTCTTTTGTCAACGGCACCTCAAAGCTGTATTTGTGTCCAACTTTATTGAGCTAGAATTGACACATAATTTTTACGAACCCTTTAAATCCATTTTTTAAAGAGAGTGGGAAGAACCAGCTTCCTGCAACAGAAGCCATGAGAACATTACCTATTCCGGTTTCAAAAGAAATGGTGGCATTAGTTCTGCTTAGATGATTTCGGTCAGAGACCAAGTAAGGATACATCTGGGGTTCAAACAAGAGAGGCTCTCACTCCAGTGCTCAAAGACCAGTTAGAAAACGGAGATCTGACTGGACTGGGTAGGTACGAATTAGCCAAAACTGTAACAATAATAATAATAATAATAATACTAATATAGCTAGTTATCCTCAAGTGCTTACTTCAGACCAGAAACCGTCCTGAGGATATTATCTTATTTAATCCTCATGGCAACTGATATTTTCCCCAATTTACAGATGAGGAACTGAGGCTCAGATAGTTTGGGGAACTTCCCGGAAGTCACACACTCTGGCCCCTCTGCCTGAGGCGGAGGGGCCTCAGCGTGTTGTGATTTACTTCTCTTTTCTAACCACCAATCAAACTTAGAAGTTTCTATCTCTGGTGCCATCTCGAGGGGCCTATGAAAACCACTGACTGTGGCAGTGGTCTCAGGCCCACACTTGCTGGGTTGTGCTGGGCCCTGCGCTGTCTTAGGGAAGGCCTAGAAAACAGTATGGGGTAGAGCCGGTATTCAAACCTAAGCATTCCCGGCTCCAAAGCCCACTTGCTCGGCCACTGATTTATGCTAGTTCTCCAGCTAGAATCAGAGCTGGGTGAGGATGCCACCTGTAGTAATTATGAGTTGTATGGCCTTGGGCCCCCAAGTTCCTTAACCTCTCTTAAGCCTGTTTTATCATCTATGCCATGGGGATAACAATGGTGCTCACCTTCAGGGTGGTTGCTAAGGATAAATCAAAATTCCTATCTGGCAAATAGGAGCCTCTATTTTCCACACCTGTTAAATGCCTTGCCCTTCAGCTCCTAGGTTAAGGAGAGATTCTCACATTTTCTCACCCTTCAGATCCACGGGTGGTAGGGCAAGAGACAGAAAAGGTTTGGGTCAAGGCTAAATTCTTGGACCTCATCCCAGAGTGACTCTCCAGGGCAGGGGCGGGGTTCAGCAATCTACACCTTAGACCCCCGAGAAATTCAGATGCCTGCAGTCCTCCTGCCTGGCTTTGAATGACTATGCGTAGTGCTTGAAATCTGACAGACCAGTGCCTTTGTGAGCGTCTGAGCCCTTCCTGCACTGGCCTCCAGCTGTGTCTGTGCCTCCTCCCTTTCCCCATTGCCCAATCTGTCTTTATCTCCCCCTTCCATTCTAAGCCCCCTCCCCTTACTCTGGCCTTACTTCCTAGCTTCCTCTCCACCTCTCCGTGCACCCTCCCCTGAGCTCAGTCTGCATTCCTACCCACCAGCCGTTTCTCTACCAGTCTCTTCGCCGGCATTGCCCTTTCCTGTGTCCACCCGGAAGGCTCAGATAAAAGTTGCTTCCGCCAGGATAACCTTCAAGGCCTCTTCTCTGTGGGCACCATGGCACTTTGCACGTACCTTTATTATTGCTCAAATAACAGGGTAATGGGAGATTTTTTTTTTCCGGCCTCAGATTACCTGGTGGACTCGTGGCCCACGAATGGTGGAAATGTGCGCCAGAGTAAGATGCAGAGAGGAGGACAAGCCCGTAGACTTTGCAGAGGGGCCGAGAGGCCTGAGAAGTAAGAGAAGACCAGGAGACAGGGGCTCCTGAAAAGATAGATAAGAGATTACCATGCGGGGTTCCCACAGCTTTTGCAGACAGCGGCTGCGCAAAAATTCATTGGAAGAACTGAGGAATGTTGCTGGCTCCATCTGGGGGAGGGCATGCTTGTATCAAGACACTGATGCTCTTGATGTGCTATAATTATAACCAGAAACACTATCCTTTTGCCCAGGAAACTGGATTTCCCAGTAAATTCCTTACTTTCCAACTTGTTTAACGCTAAGATAATGCTTTGCTTCTGTGTTCTTATTTCTTTATCTTTAACATTTATTTACTTTTGAGAGGGAGAGCACAAGCGAGGGAGGGGCAGAGAGAGAGAGAGAGAGAGAGAGAGAGAGAGAATCCCAAGCAGGCTCTGCACGGTCAGCGCAGAGCCCAATGCAGGGCTGGAACTCACAACTGTGAGATTGTGACCTGAGCCGAAGTCAGACACTTAACCGACCGAGCCAGCCAGGCATCCCTCCGTGTCCTTATTTCTAACTTTCCGTTCAACTGTTAACCATACTAAATGTACTCAGATTCATCTAGTCTAAAATCGAGGAGAGGTGGTTCTCACGCCTAGAGAGAGAATTATTGAAGAGGCAGCCCGCACACACTCAGGTGCCACATCTCCAACAGCTGGTTTTATAAATGGAAACAGGCACTGGGACCCCTTCTTCTCCCCTTCCCAGAAAGGCTGATGGAGAGCCTGGCCCAGATCAGTGGAGCTTTCTCCCAAGAAGTGTCCCGTTCCCAGACCAGCCCTGTAGACACCCCCAAAGTCCCCCTGGACCTGCAGGTAGCAGTACCTCTCCACCCCAGTACTCACCCCACACTCAGGCCCTAAGATCCCATTTGACCTAAGCCTGCAGGTATGAAGTGTCCAAAGCACAGGACATCTGTCCCCACCCCCACCAACACACACTCTTGACCTTTTGTTCTGAGTCCATGTGAAAGAGAAATGTCAACTCTACCAAGTAAAGGAAACAAACAACTTCCTGGCTAGATGAGAATAACCAGAACCTTAAGCTTCATGCCTGGGGGCTGACGGGTACCTAAAGGTGCTCCCTTGGTGATAGGGGTGATCAAAACCTGTATGCTTTTCCTGAGAACCACCAGGCGGGAAGCACCACCTGCACTGATGCCCTCAGGGAGGCAAAACTAGGGTAGACGTTATTGGTCCGATTTTACAAGTGGGAACCTTCCGGGCAGGAGGCCAACAGACAGCCTCAACGGTGGATAGTGCTGTGCCCAGGCAAGGTCATGAACCCAGAAGGCGGCCGGGATCTAGTGAGACGCAGACACTGCTGGGGGCGGGCAGTAGGACACGTTCCGCCCGACACCGGTGGGCTAGCCTGGTGGCCTCGCCTCTTCGTGCGCATCTCGGGTCGCAGAGTCCCCAGCCGCCCAGATCACTCACCTGCTCTGGGGCTGGTAACTTGGGCTTTCCCGAGCGCTGGCCCCGCCCCGAGGCTCCGCCGGCCCCGCGAATGGCTCCGCGGTCCGGGGACGGGGGCCGGACACCGAACCAACGTGATGGCGTCAGGCGCCGCGAGCGCCGTTTCCTGTTGTCCCTGGCCGGGAGGCCGCAGCGCCTGGTCGGAGGCTTAGGGGCTGCAGTGGCCAGGAGTGCCCCGCGCCCCCTCCCCGCTCCCTCTGGTGAGTTAGGGGTCAGAGGGCGAGGAGGGTGAGAAGGGGACGGCGGGGCCGAGACGAGAACGGGCGATGGGTCACCAGCCCTGTCCGTGATTGCAAACCCTTGGTCGCTTTGAAACTGTCCCGCTTCAGACAGAGCCTTTTCCCTTCCCGGCCTGAGCCCCGCACCCTACCCCACTCGGACCCGAGCCTTCAGCCCAAACAGCCAGTGCTGACCCGTCCCCTTCCTCTTCTCCACCCGTGACCCGAGCCCAGCCCTTACCCTCACCCCTTCACCACTGGTCTTGCGTAAGTGCAGCCACACTCGACCCCACGGTAGCCCACTTCCAACCCCTAGGACAGCCACTTCCCTCCGCCTCCCTCTAACGCATCTCCTTCTCACCCCTCAACCCCTTTGGCAATCCCAGTGCTCCACGCAAACCTCCTCGAGCCCCCCCCCTCCCCCTCCCCGTCTTTCTGGCTTACCCCTTTTCAGGCTCAGCTTTCTTATCCCAGCCCCCCTGCTCAGCCCCCCAAGGTCTGCTCAGCCAAAACACCCACCTCCCCCCACTCATTTCATACCTACCACTACAGTAGATGCCCTATTGCGCTTACCCCCCTCTTCTTGATAACTCTGATCTCAGCCCTATCTCAAGTCTTGTATGTATCTTCTTGTCCTCACCCACTCAGCCCCTAACTTCCCAGCCCACCACATACTTTCTTTCCATCCCCAGCCAGCCTGAGGACACTTCATTCCTGAGTCTTTGCTAAACCACCCCCCAACTCTTGCTGCCCTAGTTCCCGCCACCCCTACCCAATCTTGTTAGATTGACGTCTTCCTATCCCCATTTCAACTCTTCATCCCAGCTCTGTGCCCATTCTTCCCTTGATGTGGTCCCCGTTTGATCTGAGAACCTAGTGCAGTCCCCTGCCAACCCCACCTGCTTTCTCAGAGCCAGGCACTTGCCGAACACCTCAACTGAGGCAGGGCCTCAGATGGTAAGTAAGTGTGGAGGAGTAGAGATCCTTCTCCCGTGGGTCAAGTGCTTTTCCTGGATGTCAGGTCCCCTGTACCTGTCCTTAAGGATTGTGTTCCTGGCATCCATATTACATTACTCGCGTTGGCTGCTGGAATGGTAGGTATCATCCAAATACCTGGAAGGTGAGGGATAGCTACTCATTCAGCTGGGGCAGTGGAAGCTTATCACTTCCTTTTGGGTGATGATCTGGAGAAACTCAAGGGGTTCCACTGTGTGGGGTTGGCTGTGGTCACAGAATCATGTCCATGTGTATTGCCCTGCCGCTCAGAAAGGACCCTCACCCAGTGCTCCTCCTGGCCAGAACTGGTTGTAGATTAGTCCCGCTACCGAATGTGCCAGAGGTGACGTTACATGTTGTGAAGAGTAGAGATGAGTGGATCCTGGGGACGCCGAGGCCTCCGTGGAGGCTGTTGAATTGCTTCCTCTTTTTGCAGGTGCTGGATCATTGAGTTTTGACCATTTTGATTACCCATGAACACAGAGAGTCAAGTTATCTCCGAGTAGCTAGACATTCTTGAGGCACGCAGGCTCCATGGTTAACATTTATAATCTCCTGGGATTTGGGGGTGCACATCCCCTCTAAGTTCTGGCGACCAAACTCCAAAGGATTGGCCATTTGACAGCCATTGTAAAGGACCCCAAAGAAGACCCCTTGTCTTTGCTTGCATTTATAGTCTCATGCCTTTGAGAATTGGATGTCCTTTTACCTTCAATAGCCCCTACCGTTAAGGTGTGATCTCTGAAGGGTTTCAGCCTGTTGGCAGCTTGGTGTAATGGAAGGAGTTCCACAGTGACCCCGCCACTGAGAAGTTGTATACCTCAACTTCTTACAGTCTGAAACGGTCTGAGCCTTTTTATTTTACTCATCTGTTCATTCAGCAAGTATTTTGTGAGCACCACTGTGTGCCGTGCACTGTTTGAAGCATTAGAAATACAATGGTGAATGAGTCAGGCAAAGGTCCTGCTTTCATTCACTCAGAGTTTGGTCCTTGCCAGAATCTTAAGGGATCTGGGACCAGAATATGGGAGAGATGGGTGTTGTTGGATGGAAGGAGGGAGGGAGGAAAGAAAGATACCCAGTGTTCCTAGACCTCACATTTCTGGCCTCACCCACTAGCCTTTGGACTGGGAATCACGAGCTAGAAGTTGCTTGCCCTCCAGCTGATATTCGGTTGCTTTGTCGCCCTACCCCCCACCCCCCCCACACACACACACCCATCCCACCCCCCACAGGGCTCTTGTCTAGAAATCCAACTTTCTTCAGGTAGAAGGAGGTGCTGTTTACTCAGCACTCACATGTCTGAAGTGTCAGCTGTCTTTCTGAATCAGAAGATAACTTTGTCATTTGTTTCCAACTGAAAACCCTGACTCATCACCTGGTACAGCAGCTGGAGGGCTTAAACACCGGCCTGTTGTCGTGCATAGCCAGGTGCAGGATCGGAGTCAGGCCTTAGAGACGAGGCTGTCGCGGATGGCAGGGAAGTCTCTAAGAAGAAGAGGTTGCTGTTTACTGATGAACGGAGTGTTTCGAAAGTGGTGAAGCCAGGTTATCCATTTCTTCTTTTAATGTAAGTCTCATCTGAGTCCTTCTCC